>NC_090384.1:106790495-107145488 GCF_036365525.1 Heterodontus francisci | reverse complement strand
TTGATGGGGACAGTGTAGAGGGAGCTTTACTCTGTATCTAACCCTGTGCTGTACCTGTCCTGGGACTGTTTGATAGGGACAGTGTAGAGGGGGCTTTACTCTGTATCTATCCCCGTTTTTTTTTCTTTCTTTTTCTATCGAACCCCGTGCTGCACCTGTCCTGGGAACGTTTGATGGGGACAGTTCTTCTTCTTTGGCTGCCTTGTCTCGGGAGACAATGGGTAAGCACCTGGAGGTGGTCAGTGGTTTGTGAAGCAGCGCCTGGAGTGGCTATAAAGGCCAATTCTAGAGTGACAGACTCTTCCACAGGCGCTGCAGATAAAATTGGTTGTCGGGGCTGATACACAGTTGGCTCTCCCCTTGCGCTTCTGTCTTTTTTCCTGCCAACTGCTAAGTCTCTTTGACTCTTTAGCCCCGCCTTTATGGCTGACCGCCAGCTCTGGCGATCACTGGCAACTGACTCCCACGACTTGTGTCAACGTCACAGGACTTCATGTTGCATTTGCAGACGTCTTTAAAGTGGAGACATGGACAACCGGTGGGTCTGATACCAGTGGCGAGCTCGCTGTACAATGTGTCCTTGGGGATCCTGCCATCTTCCATGCGGCTCACATGGCCAAGCCATCTCAAGCACCGATGGCTCAATAGGGTGTATATGCTGGGAATGTTGACCGCCTCATGGATTTCTGTGTTGGAGATACGGTCCTGCCACCTGATGCCAAGGATTCTCCAGAGGCAGCGAAGATGGAATGAATTGAGATGTCACTCTTGGCTGACATACGTTGTCCAGGCCTCGCTGCCGTAGAGCAAGGTACTGAGGACACAGGCTTGATACACTCGGACATTTGTGTTCCGTGTCAGTGCGCCATTTTCCCACACTCTCTTGGCCGGTCTGGACATAGCAGTGGAAGCCTTTCCCATGCCCTTGGTGATTTCTGCATCGAGAGACAGGTTACTGGTGATAGTTGAGCCTAGGTAGGTGAACTCTTGAACCACTTCCAGAGCATGGTCGCCGATATTGATGGATGGAGCATTTCTGACGTCCTGTCCCATGATGTTAAATTTCTTGAGGCTGATGGTTAGGCCAAATTCATTGCAGGCAGCTGCAATCCTGTCGATGAGTCTCTGCAGACACTCTTCAGTGTGGGATGTTAATGCAGCATTGTCAGCAAAGAGGAGTTCCCTGATGAGGACTTTCCATACTTTGGTCTTCGCTCTTGGACGGGCAAGGTTGAATAACCTGCCATCTGATCTTGTGTGGAGGAAAATTCCTTCTTCTGAAGTCTTAAACACATGTGAGAGCAACAGGGAGAAGATCCCAAACAGTGTAGGTGCGAGAACACAGCCCTGTTTCACGCCACTCAGGATAGGAAAGGGGTCTGATGAGGCACCGCTATGCTGAATTGTGCCCTTCATATTGTCATGGAATGAGGTGATGATATTTAGCAGCTTTGGTGGACATCCGATCTTTTCTAGTAGTCTGAAGAGACCACGTCTGCTGACGAGGTCAAAGGCTTTGATGAGATCTATGAAAGCAACATAGAGGGGCATCTGTTGTTCACGGCATTTCTCCTGTAGCTGGTGAAAGGAGAACAGCATGTCAATGGTGGATCTCTCTGCTCAAAAGCCACACTGTGCCTCAGGGTAGACACGCTCAGCCAGTTTCTGGAGTCTGTTTAAAATGACTCGAGCGAAGACTTTCCCCACTATGCTGAACCGGGAGATTCCACGGTAGTTGTTGCAGTCACCGCGGTCACCCTTGTTCTAATAGAGGGTGAGGATATTGGCATCGCGCATGTCCTGTGGTACTGCTTCCCTTATCCCAGCACAGGCAAAGCAGTTCATGGAATGCTGAGAGTATAGCAGGCTTGGCACTCTTGATTATTTCAGGGGTAATGCCGTCCTTTCCAGTGGCCTTTCCACTGGCTAGAGAATCAATGGCATCACTGTGTTCCGATTTTGTTGGCTATTCGTCCAGCTCATTCATGACTGGCAGAGACTGGGCTGCATTGAGGGCGGTATCAGTGACAACATTTTCCCTGGCGTACAGTTCGAGGTAGTGCTCCACCCAATGGTCCATTTGCTTGCATTGGTCAGTGATCGTTTCCCCTGATTTAGACTTGAGGGGGGCGATCTTCTTGATGGTTGGCCCAAAAGCTCTCTTAATGCCATCATACATTCCTCTGATGTTTCCAGTGTCAGAGGCCAGCTGAATACGACTGCATAGGTGTTGCCAGTGGTCATTTGTGCAGCGCCTGGCTGTTCTTTGTGCAGCGTTTCTGGCTACTTTAAGTGCTACGGATGTTAACTCACTGGGGACTTTCTTGTAGTTCAGCAGTGCAGTGCGCTTAGCGGCTATGACAGGTTCCAGCTCTTCAAAGTGAGATTGAAACCAGTCTGCATTCAGCTTCTCACGTTTGCCAAAGGTGGTCATTGCTGAGTCATAGATGGTGTCTCTGATGTGGGCCCTCTTAGTCTCAGCATCCCCTGTGGGAGTGTTTTTTAAATTCATTCATGGGGATGTGGGCGTCGCTGGCCAGGCCAGCATTTATTGCCCATCCCTTATTGCCCTTGAGAAGGTGGTGGTGAGCTGCCTTCTTGAACCGCTGCAGTCCATGTGGGGTAGGTACACCCACAGTGCTGTTAGGAAGGGAGTTCCAGGATTTTGACCCAGCGACAGTGAAGGAACGGCCATATAGTTCCAAGTCAGGATGGTGTGTGACTTGGAGGGGAACTTGCAGGTGGTGGTGTTCCCATGCATCTGCTGCCCTTGTCCTTCTAGTTGGTAGAGGTCGTGGGTTTGGAAGGTGCTGTCTAAGGAGCCTTGGTGCATTGCTGCAGTGCATCTTGTAGATGGTACACACTGCTGCCACTGTGCATCGGTGGTGGAGGGAGTGAATGTTTGTAGATGGCGTGCCAATCAAGCGGGCTGCTTTGTTCTGGCTGGTGTCGAGCTGTTGTTGGAGCTGCACCCATCCAGGCAAGTGGAGAGTATTCCATCACACTCCTGACTTGTACCTTGGAGATGGTGGACAGGCTTTGGGGAGTCAGGAGGTGAGTTACTCGCCTCAGGATTCCTAGCCTCTGACCTGCTCTTGTAGCCACGGTATTTATTTGGCTACTCCAGTTCAGTTTCTGGTCAATGGTAGCCCCTAGGATGTTGATAGTGGGGGATTCAGCGATGGTAATGCCATTGAATGTCAAGTGGAGATGGTTAGATTTTCTCTTGTTGGAGATGGTCATCACCTGGCACTTGTGTGGTGCAAATGTTACTTGCCACTTATCAGCCCAAGCCTGGATATTGTCCAGGTCTTGCTGCATTTCTACACGGACTGCTTCAGTATCTGAGGAGTTGTGAATGGTGCTGAACATTGTGCAATCATCAGCGAACATCCCCACTTCTGACTTTATGATTGAAGGAAGGTCATTGATGAAGCAGCTGAAGATGGTTGGGCCTCGGTCACTACCCTGAGAAACTCCTGCAGTGATGTCCAGTGTTTTGAAGGGCTTTTTCAAGTGAATTTAGAAACTTATGTAACAGCTGTGGATAAGAAATTCTGTTAGTGTTGATGCGCGGGCGGCCCTTCTGCTTGGAGTGATGCAGCTTCTTTGGTTTGTGTCTAACTTTGCTGCACACCAGGGAGTGGTCGGTGTCGCAGTCCGCACTGTGGAAGCTGCGTGTGATTTGGACACTGTTTATAGAGGCTCGCCTTGTGACGATGAGGTCCAGCTGTTGCCAATGACGTAATCTTGGGTGTCTCCATGAAACCTGGTGACAGGGTTTAGTATGAAAGAACGAGTTGGTGATGCAGAGGTTATGATCGGTACACAACTCCAGCAGTCTCTGTCCATTCTCATTCATCCTTCCAATGCCATAGCGCCCAAGGCAGGAGGGCCATGAGTCATGGTCGGCCCCAACCCTGGCGTTAAAGTCCCCCAGCAGGAGCAAATGTTCGGTATTGGGAATGCTACTAACGATATTATGGAGTTTCTCGTAGAACTGGTCTTTAACTTCAGGTGGGGAGCAGAGTGTTGGAGCACCTGCTTCAATCGGTGCTTGGAGCTCAGGGTCATTGCCTGACAAATGGACTGTAACACCGCACCAAACAGCACAACAAAAAAAGGAAAGAAGGTACAAGTCCTTCATTTTGCAAGCTGGAACGTCAGAACTATGTGTCCTGGCCTGTCCGAAGACCTTACACAAATCAACGACTCTCGGAAGACCGCCATCATTAACAATGAGCTCAGTAGACTCAATGTGGACATTGCAGCACTTCAGGAGACACGCCTCCCTGTGAGTGGATCTCTAAGAGAGCAAGACTACACCTTCTACGAGCAGGGTTGGGATCCTGAAGAAGAACCAAGACAGCATGGAGTGGGCTTCGCCATCAGAAACTCTTTGCTCACCATGATAGAGCCACCTTCAAATGCGCACCGCCGATGGGGGCAGTATAGAGGGAGCTTTACTCTGTCTCTAACCCCGTTTTTTTTCCTTTTCTTTTTTTTGATGGGGACAGTGTAGAGGAAGCTTTACTCTGTATCCAACCCTGTGCTGTACCTGTCCTGGGAGTGTTTGATGGGGGCAGTGTAGAGGGAGCTTTACTCTGTATCTATCCCCTTTTTTTTTTAATCCGTGTATTTTATTGATTTATTTTTTTAATTCACCATTACACAGATACAGCTATGAACAGTCTGTACAATCCTACACAGAACCTGTACTGAAATAGAAACTGTATGTCTCCAATACATGTAGTTAAATGTTAATACCATAATTCTAAAGTTCCAGTGACTTTTCAGCATGATGTTTTTGAAAACAGAATGTCAGTAACATCGACGAGATATTTTTAACACTCCTGTTATGCACCTATGGTGGTCAGTTTTTTCCAGTAGGCAACTTCACCTATTCACACTGCTGACAAGTAACACTATAAACCCCCAAAACTATCATACTGAACCTATTCACAGAAGCAAAAGGAAATCCAAGGAACACTATTACAGATATAGCCAAGACAACATTGCCACAGATTAAGAGGGAAATCTGTGACTAAAGCAGGTTTTATTAGGCAAAGTTATCTATTAAAATTTCAACAATGGGCACACGAGTTACCAAACATTTAGGCTGTTTAACATACAAATGCTTCTAAAATCTTTCCAAATAAAGCCAAAATTAAAACTTTTTTCCTTTAAATGTCCATGACAGTTAAGATAACCAACTGTCCCCGCCCTTGCCCATGGAATGTTACTTTTTAATCTAGATATAATGTGACTTTCAAAGCCTTCAAACTCACTAACATCTCAATAGTGTGTTTGTGGACTTCATGGTAAAACCCCTGTCACATCCAAGAACACAATTCTTGATCTAACCCCGTGTTGTACCTGTCCTGGGAGTATTTGATGGGGACAGTGAAGAGGGAGCTTTACTCTGTATCTAACCCCGTTTTTTTTTAAAATAACTTTATTAAAACCAGATAAATAAACAAAAAAACTCAAATTAAAATGCCATTCTCGGCGTCGACGATGCACTCCAGTCCCTGCGGTGCCCACCGGTCGCGGAAGGCCTCAAGCGTATCGGCGGACACCGCATGCTCCTTTTCCAGGGACACCCGGGCGCGAACGTAACCGCGGAAGAGGGGCAGGCAATCGGGGAGGACGGACCCTACCCCGTGCTGTACCTGTCCTGGGAGTGTTTGATGGGGGCAGTGTAGAGGAAGCTTTACTCTGTATCTAACCCCGTGCTGTACCTGCCCTGGGAGTGTTTGATGGGGGCAGTGTAGAGGAAGCTTTACTCTGTATCTAACCCTGTGCTGTACCTGTCCTGGGAGTGTTTGATGTGGACAGTGTAGAGAGAGCTTTACTCTGTATCTAACCCCCGTACTGTACCTGTCCTGGGAGCGTTTGATGGGGACAGTGTAGAGGGAGCTTTACTCTGTATCTAACCCCGTGCTGTACCTGTCCTGGGAGTGTTTGATGGGGACAGTGTAGAGGGAGCTTTACTCTGTATCTAACCCCGTGCTGTACCTGTCCTGGGAGTGTTTGATGGGGACAGTGTAGAGGGAGCTTTACTCTGTATCTAACCCCGTGCTGTACCTGTCCTGGGAGTGTTTGATGGGGACAGTGTAGAGGGAGCTTTACTCTGTGACGACCTGAACAAGGCAGGAAAGGTGATTTCCAGTAGCTATGAAAAGCGCAGTTACCTGTTGGTAAATCAGAATCACTGGTTCTGGAACGACGGCACCTACGTGTGAGAAACCTCTCACTGATCTTCTTTGCTTCCTCCAGCAGCTCCGCATTTTTCTTCTTATCTTCATCTGAAAGCTGCACGTCCGGTAACTCGTCGTTTACCAGATCATAGACTTGGCCATCGCCATCTAATAGCAACAAATATCAATCAGTAATGCAACCTCAATCAATAACAACAACAACTTATATTTGCATAGAACCTTTAACATTATAAAACGTCCAAAGGCCCTTCACAGGAGCATTATAAAGCAAAATTAGACACCACGTTCATGTGTTCGTATGTACCAAGCCACATCAGGCAATGGTAGGTCAGATGGCCCAAAGATTAATCAAAGAGGTAGGTTTTAAGGAGCATCTGAAAGGAATAAAAAGATGTAGAGAGGCGGAAACATTTAAGGAGGGAATCCCAGAGCTTAGGGCCCAGGAGGCTGAAGGCACAGCCACCAATGGTGGAGCGATTAAAATTGAGGATGTTCAAGAGACCAGAATTGGAGGAGCACAGAGATCTTGGAGGGTTGTATGGCTGAAGGAGATTACAGCGCTAGGGAGGGGCGAGACCATGGAGGGACTTGAAAACAAGGATGAGAATTTTAAAATTGAGGCATTGCTTGGCTGGAAGCCAAGGGTGAGATGTGTAAGTTAGGGTGCAGGCAGCAGAGTTTTGGATGAGTCATCGAGTCATTTACGGCAAAGAAGGAGGCCATTCGGCCCATCCAGTCCATGCCAGCTCTCCACAGATCAATCTAGTCAGTCCCACTCTCCTGCTCAATCCCTGTAGCCCTGCAAGTTTATTTCCTTCAAGTGGCCATCCAATTTCCTTCTGAAATCATTAATTGTCTCTGCAGTCACCACCCGTGTGGGCAGCGAGTTCCAGGACATTACCACTCGCTGCGTAAAAAGGTTTTTCCTCGTATTCCCCGTGCATCTCTTGCCCAAAACATTCAATCTGTGTCCCCTAGTCCATGTACCATTCGCTAATGGGAACTGCTTTTCCTTGTCTAACTTATCTAAGAAACCCCATATGCTATATAAGAAATATTAATTTCATTGGTTGGAAACTTACATTAGACTTTTAATGGAAAAAAATCCCACAGTAACTTTTAAAAAACTAGCAGACAAGATGGCCACTGCAATTTGCATCTGAAATACCAGGAGACTGAACTGGAGACAAAAGACTAACAAGAAGCTCAGCCAGAACAATGACGTGCTCTAATTACCTAAAATGGCTTCATTAACACAACAGTCAAGTCAATCCTAATATATTGACTTTGAAAGAGCAAAACCCCTCCAAGTGTAAATTGGCATCCTGGGGCATGTGAAGTCAATTCCTATCCTTTAATTTCATTAGAAGGTTCCAGAAAACCTGAAGAAGCCATGTGACCGTCTGTCCATCTCTGGTGGGGGGATGCTGGTTTTGTTTCCTTTGGACGGAGAGACAAACAGAAACTGAGACTGCAGTAGCAGTGAAAGCTGTGGGCTTCCCTTTCTCCCTCTCTCTTTCTCTCTCCTCAGAAAACTACAAGTTTGAAAACCGTCTGCGACTGTGGACCCTCCAAGCCTACAGACTGCAACAGACAGAGACCAGGGGAAGAGAGCCAACTACACTTCTGCCTTCAAGAAAGCCCTGAGCAAAGCAGGCCAACCACAAAGTTCACTTTGACCAGCGAGGACTTCAAGAATACAGCTTCAGCTGAAGACCACCAGATCATCCACTGCACAGACTGTGTACCTAGGTTCCATTTATTCAGGACTTTAATCCAACCACCAAATCTATTTTTGCCTCGGTAATCTATCTATCTGTGTGTAATTCCTGTTTGAATGTGTGCGTGCAAGTGTAGCGTATTTTTTAAATTATTTCAAATCTGGGTTAGATTGTCAAGTATAATAAACATACCTCTTGTTTAAACTCAAGAACCTGTCCGATTGGTCCTTTCACAATCACATGAAAGGTAAAAGGTAAAACACTCACAGAGGTGGTAAGTACAACCTGTTTAAAAGGAATAAACCCTGTTGTGATCAAACAAGAGGAAAGGCAAGAGGGGAGCCTGAGACCCCCTCCTCATTTGGCCATAACACTGTCATAATCTTGTACACCTCTATCAAATCTCCCCTCAATCTCCTTTGCTATAAGGAGAACAACTCCAGCTTTTCCAACCTAACCTTGTAACTAAAATCCCCCATCCCTGGAATCATTCTGGTGAATCTCCTCTGCACCCTCTCAAGGATTCTTCCTAAAATGTGGACACAATACTCCAGTTGGGGCTTACCCTGACCTTTATAAAAAATCAGCATAATTTTTCTGCTTTTAGAATCATAGAATCATAGAAAGTTTGAGGCACAGAAAGAGGCCACTTGGCCCATCATGTCTGTGCCGACTGAAAAACATTCCACCTATTCTAATCCCACCATCCTGCATTTGTGTGACATTGATCACAAGTCGTGGGAGTCAGTTGCCAGCATTCGCCAGAGCTGGCGGGCAGCCATAAAGACAGGGCTAAATTGTGGCGAGTCGAAGAGACTTAGTAGTTGGCAGGAAAAAAGACAGAGGCGCAAGGGGAGAGCCAACTGTGCAACAGCCCCAACAAACAAATTTCTCTGCAGCACCTGTGGAAGAGCCTGTCACTCCAGAATTGGCCTTTATAGCCACTCCAGGCGCTGCTTCACAAACCACTGACCACCTCCAGGCGCGTATCCATTGTCTCTCGAGATAAGGAGGCCCAAAAGAAAAGAAAGAAAACCATCCTGCATTTGGTCCGTAGCCCTGCAGATTACAGCGTTTGAGGTGCATATCCAGACACCCTTTGCATGAGTTGAGGGTCTCTGCCTCAACTACCCTTTCAGGCCGTGAGTTCCAGACCCCCACCACCCTCTGGGTGAAAATGTTTTTCCTCATCTCTCCTCTACTTTTTCTACCAATCGCTTTAAATCTATGCCCCCTTGTCACTGACCTCTCTGCTAAGGTGAACAGACCCTTCACCTCCATTCTATTCAGGCCCCTTAAAATTTTGTGCATTTCAATCAGATCTCCCCTCAGCCTTCTCCGTTCCAAGGAGAACAACCCCAGCCTATCCAATCTTTCCTCATAGCTGCATTTTTCCAGTCCTAGCAACATCCTCATAAATCTCCTCTGTACTCTCTCGAGTGCAATTACATCCTTTCTGGAATGAGGTGACCAGAACTGCACACAGTACTCAAGTTGTGGTCTAACCAATGATTTATACAGTTCCAGCATAACCTCCCTGCTCTTATATTCTATACCTCAGCTAATAAAGGAAAGGATTCCATATGCCTTCTTAATCACCTTATTGACCTATTCTGCTACCTTCAGGGATCTGTGGACATTCACTCCAAGGTCCCTCACTTTTTCTACACTTCTCATTATTTTCCCATTAATCGTGTATTCCTTTGCCTTGTTTGACCTCCCCAAATGCATCACCTCACACTTATCCAGTTGAATTCCACTTGCCACTTTTCTGCCCACCTGACCAGACCATCAATATCTTCCTGCAGCCTACAGCTATCCTCCTTGTTATCTACCACACGGTCAATCTTTGTGTCGTCTGCAAACTTCCTGATCATGCCCCCTACATTTACATCCAAATCGTTAATATATACCACAAAAAGTAGGGACGCAGTACTGAGCCCTGCGGAACACCACTGGAAACACCCCTCCAGTCACACAAACAGCCGTCAACAATTACCCTTTGTTTCCTGCCACTGAGCTAATTTTGTATCCACCTTGCTGCATTTCCCTGGATCCCATGGGATTTTATTATTTTAACCAGTCTCCCATGAGTGACCTTGTCAACCGCAATGCTAAAATCTATGTAGACCACATCAACTGCACTACCCTCATCTATCTTCCTTGTTACTTTCTCAAAAGATTTGATCAAGTTGGTCAAACAAGATCTTCCTTTAACAAATTCATGCTGACTATCCTTGATTAACCTGTGCCTTTCTAAGTGACAGTTTATCCTGTCTCTCAGAATAGATTCCAATAATTTGCCCACTACTGAGGTTAGACTGACTGGTCTGTAATTATTCGGTCTATCCTTCACTCCCTTTATAAACAGAGGTACAATGTTAGCAGTTCTCCAATCCTCCGGCACCACACCTGTACCCAGTGAGGACTGGAAAATGATGGTCAGACCTTCTGCTATTTCCTCTCTTGCTTCTTTTAACAGCCTAGGATACATTTCATCTGTCCCTGGTGATTTATCAACTTTCAAAGATGCTAAACCCATTAATACTTCCTCTCTCCCTATGTTTATCATATCGAACACTTCACACTCATCCTCCTTAACTACAATATCTGCATCGTCCCTCCCTTTTGTGAAGACAGATGCAATGTATTCATTAAGAACCGTTCCAACATCTTCCGCCCCTACACATAGGTTACCTTCTAGGTCTTTTATGGGCCCTACTCACTCCTTAGTTATCCTCTTACTCTTAATGTATTGATAAAACATCTTTGGGTGCACCTTGATTGTGCATGCAGATATTCTCTGGCTTTCTGTAGTATTGAATTCTCAGTGTCGGACATAAGCTTCCCTTTTCTGCCTTATCTTACCCTGTCGGCTTCTTGACATCCATGGTGCTCTAGATTTGGCCGGCTCACCCTTTTTCTTTGTGGGAGCATGTTTACTCTGAACCCCTTGAATCTCCCCTTTCAATGCCTCCCACTGTTCTGACACTGATTTACCTTCAAGTAGCTGTTTCCAGTCCACTTTCACTAAATCACTCCTCAGTTAGTAGAATTGGCCTTTCCCCAATTGTGAACTCTAACTCCTGTTCTATCTCTGTCCTTTTCCATAATTATGTTAAAACTGACTGAATTATGATCATGACCACCAAAATGCTCTCCCACTGCCACTCCTTCCACCTGCCCAGCTTCATTTCCTAAAACTAAGTCTGAAACTGCGCCCTCTCTTGTTGGACTTGCTACATACTGAGCAAAAAAGTTCTCCTGAATGCACCTGAAGAATTCTGCTCTCTCAATTCCTTTCACACTAAAACTATCCCAGTTAATATTGGGGTAATTAAAATCCCCTACTATTACTGCCCTATTTGTTCTTGCACTTCTCAGAGATTTGCCGACATATCTGCTCTTCTATCTCTGACTGTTTGGGGGACTATAGTACAGTCCCAGCATTGTAATTGCCCCTTTTTTATTCCTTAGCTCAATCCATATGGCCTCATTTGATGAACCTTCCAACATATCATCCCTTCTTGGTGCCAAGGTTAGGCAGAGCAGACCCGAAAGAGGGGTTGAGGCCTGGGACAGATCAGCCATTATCTTATTGAATGGTGGGGCAGGCTTGAGGGACTGAATGACCTACTCCTGCTCCTATTTCTTATGTTCTAAGGTTAAAGACATCTCTTCTGAGCTGGAAAGAAACTTGGAGTAGGAGGAGAAGGATTCAGTTGTCGTGGTCCACGTAGGTACCAACGACATAGGTAGGACTAGGAAGAGGTTCTGCTGAGTGACTATAAGCAGCTCGGGGCTAAATTAAAAAGCAGAACCACAAAGGTAATAATCTCTGGATTACTACCTGAGCCATGTGCAAATTGGTGCAGGGTAAATAAGATTAGAGAGGTAAACGTGTGGCTCAAAGATTGGTGTGGGAGAAATGGGTTCCCATTCATGGGATACTGGCACCAATACTGGGGAAGGAGAGAGCTGTTCCGTTGGGACGGGCTCCATTTGAACCATGCTGGGACCAGTGTCCTGGTGAATCGTATGACTAGGGTTGTAGATAGGACTTTAAACTAATTAGTGAGGGAGAGGGTTCAATTGAAGGGAAGTTTAAAAAATCAAAAAGAAACGAGAGAGCAGAGGTGCAGGGTAATGAAGAGGTGAACGGTAATCAATGTGTGACAGGAAGGAGCAGAAAATATAAACAGAAGGGTGCAGCAAAAATTAGAACCAGAATGAGAAATAATGGTAAAAAGTCAAAGCTTAAGGCTCTTTATCTGAATGGACGTAGTATTTGTAACAAGATAGATGAGTTGACGGCACAAATAGAAATGAATGAATATGACTTGATAGCTATTACAGAGACGTGATTACAGGGTGACCAAGACTGGGAACGCAATATTCAAGGGTATTCGATGTTCTGGAAAAACAGCTTTGTTAATAAAGGAAGGTATCAGTGAGGTGGTGAGTAGTGATATAGGTGCAATAGATCGTGATGTGGAATCAGTTTGGGTGGAAATAAGAAATAGCAAGGGGAAGAAGTCACGGGTGGGAGTCGTCCAAGGCCCCCGAAGAGTTGCCTCACTGTTGGACAAAGTATAAGTCGGGAAATAATGGAGCCGTGTAAGAACGGCGCTACAATTGTCATGGGTGATTTTAATCTGCATATTGACTGGACAAGTCAGATTGGCAGAGGTAACATGAAAGACGAATTTGCAATGTGCATCAGGGATTGTTACTTAGAGCAATACGTTGCAAAATCTATCCGGGAACAGGCTATTTTAGATCTAGTAATGTGTAATGAGGTAGGATTAATAAGAGATATTGTAAGTAAGGATCCTCCAGGGGGAAGCAATCACAACATGGTAGAATTTCAAATTCAGCTTGAGGGCGAACAACTCGGGTCTCAAACCAGTGTCTTCAATTTAAACAAGGGCAATTACGGAGGTATGAAGAAAGAGTTATCTAAAGTGGGCTGGGAAGATAGACTAAGGGGAAGGTCAGTGGATGAGCAGTGGCAGACATTTAAGCAGATATTTCATAACGCTCAGCAAAACTTTATCCTGGTCAAAAAGGACTCGATGAGAAGGATGAACCACCCGTGGTTAACAAAGGCGGTCAAGGAGAGCATCCAATGAAAAACTAAGGCATACAAAGCGGCGAAAACTAGTGGTAGGCCAGAGGATTGGGATTTTTTTAGGAACCAGCAGCGGATGACTAAAAAACTAACAAAGAGGGAGAAAATTGATTATGAAAGTAAATTGGCAAGAAATATAAACACAAACAGCAAATGCTTCTACGGGTATATAAAAAGAGAGTAGCTAAAGTGAAACAAAAACAAGAAATGCTGGAATCACTCAGCAGGTCTGGCAGCATCTGTGGAAAGAGAAGCAGAGTTAACGTTTCGGGTCAGTGACCCTTCTTCGGAACTGACAAATATTAGAAAAGTCACAGATTATAAACAAGTGAGGTGGGGGTGGGGCAAGAGATAACAAAGGAGAAGGTGCAGATTGGACCAGGCCACATAGCTGACCAAAAGGTCACAGAGAAAAGGCAAACAATATGTTAATGGTGTGTTGAAAGACAAAGCATTAGTACAGATTAGGTGTGAATACACTGAATATTGAACAGCAGCAAGTGCAAACCTGAAGAAAAACAACCTGAAAAAAACAGTGGGTAAGCAAACTGAACAAACTAAGATGAAATGAAATAAATGCAAAAAAAGATTGTAAAAAATGTAAAAAGGAATGTAAAAAAAAGGAAGAAAAAATAACTAAAAATGAAAGTAAAATGGGGGGCTGTCATGCTCTGAAATTATTGAACTCAATGTTCAGTCCGGCAGGCTGTAGTGTGCCTAATCGGTAGATGAGATGCTGTTCCTCGAGCTTGCGTTGATGTTCACTGGAACACTGCAGCAATCCCAGGACAGAGATGTGAGCATGAGAGTAGGGGGGAGTGTTGAAATGGCAAGCAACCGGAAGCTCAGGGTCCTGCTTGCGGACTGAGCGGAGATGTTCCGCAAAGCGGTCACCCAGTCTGCGCTTGGTCTCCCCAATGTAGAGGAGACCACACTGTGAGCAGCGAATACAGTATACTACATTGAAAGAAGTACAAGTAAATCGCTGCTTCACCTGAAAGGAGTGTTTGGGGCCTGGGATAGTGAGGAGAGAGGAGGTAAATGGGCAGGTATTACACCTCCTGCGATTGCAGGGGAAGGTGCCCTGGGACGGGGACGAGGTGGTGGGGGTAATGGAAGAGTGGACCAGGGTGTCGCGGAGGGAATGATCCCTTCGGAATGCTGACAGGGGAAGGGAGGGGAAGATGCGACTGGTAGTGGCATCACGCTGGAGGTGGCGAAAATGGCGGAGGATGATCCTTTGGATATGGAGGCTGGTGGGATGAAAAGTGAGGACAAGGGGAACCCTGTCACGGTTCTGGGAGGGAGGGGGAGGGGAAGGGGTGAGGGTAGAGGTGCGGGGAATGGGTCGGACACGGTTGAGGGCCCTGTCAACCACAGTGGGGGGAAATCCTCGGTTGAGGAAAAAGGAGGTCATATCAGAAGCACCGTCATGGAAGGTAGCATCATCAGAGCAGATGCGTCGGAGACAGAGAAACTGGGAGAATGGAATGGAGTCCTTACAGGAGGTAGGGTGTGAAGAAGTGTAGTCAAGGTAGCTGTGGCAGTCAGTGGGCTTATAATGGATATTGGTAGACAACCTATCCCCAGAGATGGAGACAGAGAAGTCGAGGAAGGGAAGGGAAGTGTCAGAGATGGACCATGTAAAGGTGAGAGAAGGGTGGAAATTGGAAGCAAAGTTGATAAAGTTTTCTAGTTCGGGGCGGGAGCAGGAAACGGCACCGATACAGTCATCAATGTACCGGAAAAAGAGTTGGGGGAGGGGGCCTGAGTAGGACTGGAACAAAGAATGCTCGACATATCCCACAAAAAGACAGGCATAGCTAGGACCCATGCGGGTACCCATAGCGACACCTTTTACTAGAAGGAAGTGACTGGAGGATTGATAACGGGGAACAGGGAAATGGTAGATAATTGAAACCAATATTTTGCATCAGTCTTCATGGTGAAGGACACTATAAACATCCCACAGATATCAGGCAAACAAGGAGCTAATAGGAGGAAAGATCTTGTAACAGTCTCTATCACGAGGGACAAAGTATTTGACAAACTGATGGGACTAAAGGCAGACAAGTCTCCAGGACCTGATGGCCTACATCCAAGGGTTTTAAAGGAAGTGGCTGCAGAGATAGTGGAGGCATTGGTCGAAATATTCCAGAACTCACTGGATTCCGGGAGGGTCCCCGTGGATTGGAAAACCGCTAATGTGACGCCCCTGTTCAAGAAGGGAGGGAGACAAAAAGCAGGAAACTATAGGCCAGTCAGCCTAACATCGGTCGTTGGGAAAATGCTTGAGTCTGTTATTAAGGAAGAAATAGCAGGACATTTAGAAAAGCTTAACGCAATCAAACAGAGTCAACATGGTTTTGTGAAAGAGAAATCATGTTTGACAAATTTGCTAGAGTTCTTTGAGGTTATAACAAGCAGATTTGATAAAGGGGAACCTGTAGATGTTGTGTATTTGGATTTCCAGAAGGCGTTTGATAAAGTGCCACATAAAAGATTATTGTACAAGATAGGAGCTCACGGTATTGGGGGTAATGTATTAGCATGGATTGAGGATTGGTTAACTCACAGGAGAGAGAGAGACGGGATTAATGGATCTTTTTCAGGTTGGAAAGACGTTAACTAGTGAATGCAGAGAGGCTTCAGGGTGATTTGGACAAGTTGAGTGAGTGGGCAAATGCATGGCAGATGCAGTATAATGTGGATAAATGTGAGATTATCCACTTTGGTAGCAAAAACAGGAAGGCAGATTATTATCTGAACAGCTATAAACTGAGAGAGGGGAATATGCAGCGGGACCTGGGTGTTCTCGTACACCAGTCGCTGAAGGTAAGCATGCAGGTGCAACAGGCGGTAAAAAAGGCAAATGGTATGTTGGACTTCATAGCGAGAGGATTTGAGTACAGGAGCAGAGATGTCTTGCTGCAATTATACAGGGCCTTGGTGAGGCCACACCTGGAATATTGTGTGCAGTTTTGGTCTCCTTATCTGAGGAAGGATGTTCTTGCTATGGAGGGAGTGCAGCGAAGGTTTACCAGATTGATTCCTGGGATGGCAGGACTGACGTATGAGGAGAGATTGAGTCGGTTAGGATTATATTCGCTGCAGTTCAGAAGAGTGAGGGGTGATCTCTTAGAAGCCTATAAAATTCTAACAGGACTTGACAGGGTCGATGCAGGAAGGATTTTCCCAATGGAGGGGGAGTCCAGAACCAGGGGTCATAGTCTAAGGTAAACCTTTCAGGACAGAGGTGAGGAGAAATTTCTTCACCCAGAGAGTGGTGAGCCTGTGGAATTCGCTACCGCAGAAAGCACTTGAGGCCAAAACATTGTATGTTTTCAAGAAGGAGTTAGATATAGCTCTTGGGTTTAAAGGGATCAAAGGGTATGGGGTGAAAGCGGGAAAAGGTTACTGAGTTGGATGAATGGCGGAGCAGGCTCAAAGGGCCGAATGGCCTACTTACAGAGTCATAGTGAGATACAGCACCGAAACAGGCCCTTCGGCCCAACGCCAACCATCAACCACCCATTTATACTAATCCTACATTAATCCCATTTTTTCCCTCTCACATCCCCACCTTCCCCCTATCTACACTAGGGGCAATTTTTACAACGGCCAATTTACCTATCAACCCACAAGTCTCTGGCATGTGGGAGAAGACTAGAGCACCCGGAGGAAACCCACGCGGTCACATGGAGAACTTGCAAACTCCGCACGAGCAGTACGCAGAACCAAACACTGGTCGCTGGAGCTGTGAGGCTGCGGCGCTAACCACTGCGCCACTGTGCTGCCCGCTGCTACCTGCTCCTATTTTCTATGTTTCTATGTTTCTAAAAGAGATTCACTAGGTAGATTCCTGGGATGAACGGGTTGACTTATCAAGAATGGCTAAACAGGTTCGGCCTTTATTCATTAGAGTTTAGAAGAATGAGGGGTGATCTTATTGAAACGTACAAGATTCTGAGGGGGCTTGACAGGGTAGATGTTGAGAAGATGTTTCCACTAGTGGGAGAATCTCGAACTAGAGGACATAGTTACAGAATAAGGGAATACTCATTTAAAACTGAGATGCAAAGGAATTTCTTCTCTCAGAGAGTAGTGAATGTCTGGAATTCTCTACCCCAGGGAGTTGTGGAGGCTAGATCACTGAAAGTATTTAAAGAGGAGGTAGATAGATTTTTGAAATATTGGGGAGTTGAGGGCTATGAGGAGCTGGCACGAAAGAGGAGTTGAGGTCTGGGGCAGATCAGCCATGATCTTATTGAATGGCGGGGCAGGCTTGAGGGGCCGAATGGCCTACTCCTGCTCCTATTTCTTATGTTCCTCACAGCTGTAATAGTTTCCTTAACCAAATTTTTTTAAATTATTCGTTCATGGGATCTGGCCATTGTTGGCCAGGCCAGCATTTGCTGCCGGTCCCTAATTTGCCCTTGAGAAGGTGGTGGTGAGCTGCCTTCTTGAACTGCTGCAGTCCATGTGGGGTAGGGACAGCCATAGTGCTGTTAGGAAGGGAGTTGCAGGATTTTGACCCAGCGACAGTGAAGGAACGGTGATATAGTTCCAAGTCAGGATGGTGTGTGACTTGGAGGGGAACTTGCAGGTGGTGGTGTTCCCAACCATTTGCTGCCCTTGTCTTTCTAGGTGGTAGAGGTTGCAGGTTTGGAAGGTGTCATCTAAGGAGCCTTGGTGCATTGCTGCAGTGCATCTTGTAGATGGTACACACTGCTGCCACTGTGCGTCAGTGATGGAGGGAGTGAATGTTGTGGATGGGGTGCCAACCAGCAGGCTGCTTTGTCCTGGATGGTGTCGAGTTTTTTGCATGTTGTTGGAGCTGCACCCATCCAGGCAAATGGAGAATATTCCATCACACTTTAGGGCGGCAGAGTGGCGCAGTGGTTAGCACCGCAGCCTCACAGCTCCAGCGACCCGGGTTCAATTCTGGGTACTGCCTGTGTGGAGTTTGCAAGTTCTCCCTGTGTCTGCGTGGGTTTCCTCCGGGTGCTCCGGTTTCCTCCCACATGCCAAAGACTTGCAGGTTGATAGGTAAATTGGCCATTATAAATTGCCCCTAGTATAGGTAGGTGGTAGGGAAATATAGGGACAGGTGGGGATGTGGTAGGAATATGGAATTAGAGTAGGATTAGTATAAATGGGTGGTTGATGGTCGGCACAGATTCGGTGGGCTGAAGGGCCTGTTTCAGTGCTGTATCTCTAAACTAAACTAAACTCCTGACTTGTGCCTTGTAGATAGTGGACAGGCTTTGGGGAGTAAGGAGGTGAGTTACTCACCAGAGGATTCCCAGCCTCTGACCTGCTCTTGTAGCCACAGTATTTATATGGCTACTCCAGTTCAGTTTCTGGTCAATGGTAACCCCTAGATAGTGGGGGATTCAGCGATGGTAATGCCATTGAATGTCATGGGGAGATGGTTAGATTCTTTCTTGTTGGAGCTGGTCATTGCCTGGCACTTGTGTGGCGTGAATGTTACTTGCCACTTATCAGCCCAAGCCTGGATATTGTCCAAGTCTTGCTGCATTTCTACACGGACTGCTTCAGTATCTGAGGAGTCACGAATGGTGCTGAACATTGTGCAATCATCAGCGAACATCCCCACTTCTGACCTTATGATTGAAGGAAGGTCAATTGATGAAGCAGCTGAAGATGGTTGGGCCTAGGACACTACCCTGAGGAACTCCTGCAGTGATGTCCTGGAGCTCAGATGATTGACCTTCAACAACTCTATGACTCTAACCACAACCATCTTCCTTTGCGCTGGGTATGACTTCAACCAGCGGAGAGTTTTTCCCCTGATTCCCATCGGCTTCAGTTTTGCTCAGGCTCCTTGATACCATACTCAGTCAAATGCTGCCTTGGTGTCAAGGGCAGTCACTCTAACCTCACTGCTTGAGTTCAGTTCTTTTGTCCATGTTTGAACCAAGGCTGTAATGAGGTCAGGAGCTGAGCGTCACTGAGCAGGTTATTGCTAAGCAAGTTCCGCATGATAGCACTGTCAACGACACCTTCCATTGCTTTACTAATGACTGAGAGTAGGCTGGGCAATTTTCCAAATTGCCGGGTAGATGCCAGTGTTGTCGCTGTACTGGAGCTGCTTGGCTCGGGGTGCGGCAGGTTCTGGAGCACAGGTCTTCAGTACTATTGATGGAATGTTGTCAGGGCACATAGCCTTTGCAGTATCCAGTGCCTTCAGTCATTTCTTGACATCATGAGGATTGAATCGAATTGGCTGAAGACTGGCATCTGTGATGCTGGAGACTTCAGGAGGAGGCCGAGATGGATCATCAACTCGGCACTTCTGGCTGAAAATTGTTGCAAATGCTTCAGCCTTATCTTTTGCACTGATGTGCTGGGCTCCCCCATCATTGAGGATGGGGATATTTGTGGAGCCACCTCCTGCAGTTAGTTGTTTAATTGTCCAAAACCTTTGACGATTGGTTGTGGCTGGGCTGCAGAGCTTAGATCTGATCCATGGGTTATGGGATCGCTTAGCTCTGTCTATTGCATGCTGCTTACGCAGTTTGACATGCAAATAATCCAGGCTTGTAGCTTCACCAGGTTGACACCTCATTTTGAGGTATGCCTGGTACTGTTCCTGTCATGCCCTCCTGCACTCTTCATTGAACCAGAGTTGATCTCCCGGCTTGATGGTAATGGTAGAGTGGGGGATATGCCGGGCTATGAGGTTACAGATTGTGGTTGAATACAATTCTACTGCTGCTGCTGATGGCCCACAGCACCTCATGGATGCCCAGTTTTGTATTGTTAGATCTGTTCGAAATCTATCCCCTTTAGCACGGTGGTAGTGCCACACAATGGAGAGGATCCTCAATGTGAAGGCGGGACTTCGTCTCCACAAGGACTGTGCGGTGGTCCTACCTATAGTGTCATGGACAGATGCATCTGCGGCAGGCAGATTGGTGAGGTCGAGATCAAATATGTTTTTCCTCTCTTGTTGGTTTCCCCACCATCTGCCGCAGACCCAGTCTAGCAGCTATGTCCTTTAGGATTCGGCCAGCTCAGTCAGTGGTGGTGCTACCGAGCCACTCTTGGTGATGGACATTGAAGTCCCCCACCCAGGGTACATTTTGTGCCTTTGCCACCCTCAGTGCTTCCTCCAAGTGGTGTTCAACATGGAGGAGTATTGATTCATCAGCTGAGAGAGGGCGGTAGGTGGTAATCAGCAGGAAGTTTCCTTGTCCATGTTTGACCTGATGCCATGAGACTTCATGGGGTCGGGAGTCAATGTTGAGGACTCCCAGGATGACTCCCTCCCAGCTGTTTACCACCTCTGCTGGGTCAAGACATACCTGGGGATTGCGATGGCAGTGTCTGGGACATTGTAAGGTATGATTCTGTGAGTATGACTATGTCAGGCTGTTGCTTGACTAGTCTATGGGACAGCTCTCTCAACTTTGGCACAAGCCCCCAAATGTTAGTAAGGAGGACTTTGCAGGGTCGACAGGGCTGGGTTTGCCGTTGTCATTTCCGGTGCCGAGGTCAATGCTGGGTGGTCCGTCCGGTTTCATTCTTTATTGCCTCCGTAGCGATTAGATATAACTGAGTGGCTTGCTAGGCCATTTGAGGACATTTAAGAGTCAACCACATTGCTGTGGGTCTGGAATCACATGTAGGCCGGACCAGGTAAGGACAGCAGATTTCCCTCCCTAAAGTACATGAGTAAACCAGATGGGTTTTTACAACAATTGACAATGGTTTCATGGACATCATTAGACTAGGCTTTAATTCTAGATTTATTATTTGAATTCAAATTCCACCTTCTTCTGTGGTGGGATTTGAACCCACGTCCCCAGAGCAATACCTTGGGTTTCTGGGTGACAATACCACTACACCACCGCCTCCCCCTATACATCCCCTCTTTTCTTATCCTCCTCTCTATCGCGTCTGAAAACCCTGTAACCAGGAACATTGAGCTGCCATTCCTGTCCCTCCTTAAGCCATGTTTCTGTAATAGTTATGATATCATACTGCCACGTGTCTATCTGTGCCCTCAGCTCATCTGTTTTATTTACTATCCTCCTTGCATTGAAATAGATCCCCTTGAGCACTGCCAAACTCTTTTTTATTTTTTAACCTTTGTTTTCTCTGTCTTCCAGACTCATCCATTAATTTTCCACCTTCCATTTTAATTTCTGATTTTGTCCCAACTGAGTCTACCCTCAGGTCCCCATCCCCCTCCCAAACTAGTTTAAACCCTCCCCAACAGCACTAGCAAAACGTCCCACAAGGAACTCAGTCCCGGCTCTGTTCAGGTGCAACCCGTCCGGCCTGTACAGATCCCATCTCCCCCAGAGCCGGTCCCAATGTCCCTGGAATCTGAAGCCCTCCCTCCTGCACCATCTTTCCAGCCACGCATTCATCTGTCTTATCCTTCTATTTCTATACTCACTTGCTCATGGCACTGGGAGTATTCTGGAGATGACTACTTTTGAGGTCCTGCTTGCTAATTTTTTACCTAGCTCCCTAAATTCTGAGTGTAGGACCACATCCCTCTTTCCACCAATGTCGTTGGTTCTGATGTGGACCATGACTGCTGGCTGTTCACTTTCCCCCTTCTGGCACAGAAGGTTGTTAAACAGCCTTTCATGTGGTTCTTTATCAAATGCTTTCTTAAAATTAATGTAAACAACATACACCGCATTCTCTTCATCAGCCTTCTATGTTACTTCATCAAAAAATTCAATTAGATTTGTCAAGCATGATCTCCGTTTTACATATCCATGCTGGTCTCCTTAATTAACTCAAACCTCTCCAAGTGTGTGTTGATTTCTTTCCCCTGATTATTGTTTCTAAAACCTTACCCAACACTGATGTTAAACTAACTGGTCTGTAGTTGCTAGGACTGTCCTTACACCCTTTCTTGAATAAGGGTGTTACATTTCCCACTCTCCAATCCCCTGGCACGCCCGCCCCCTCCATATCTAGGAAAGATTGGAAGATTATGACAAGCCCTTCCACTATCTCCACCCCCACATCCCTTAGCAACCTGAGATGCAAACCATCCAGACCAGGTGACTTATCTACCCTAAGCATAACCAACCTTTTTAGTACCTCCCCCCTCTCACATTTTACCCTATCCATTGCCTCTACTCTGCTTCTACTGATATTTTGTCAGATTCCTCTTCCTTAGTTAACACTGATACAAATTACTCATTAAGTATTCGAGCCTTGCCCTGTGCCTCTAAGCATATATTACCCTCTTTGTCCCTAATAGGTGCCACTCCACCTCTTACTATCCACTTACTACTCACATGCCAGTAGAAGATTTTTGGGTTCCCTTTTATGTTGACTGCCATTCTATTCTTATGTTCCCTCTTGACCTCAAATTTCTCGAGGATAGAACATGGGAAGCTGTCCAGGTGTGCATTGTCAATTCTGGAGATAACAAAGGCATGGATGAGGGTTTCAGCAGGAGGCAGGGATAGAGTCAGGTGATGCTACAGAGGTGGAAATAGGCGATCTTAGTGATGGCCCGGCTTTGTGATTGGAAGCTCATTTTGGGGTCAAGTATGAGACTGAGATTGCAAACAGTCTGGCTCCAGTTCAGACTGTTGCCAGGGAGAGGGATGGAGTCAGTAGCTAGGGGACCGAGTTTGTTGCAGGGACAGAAAACAATGGCTTAAATCTTCCCAGTATATTGTAATCAATTCAACAACCACAACCTTAACAGCAGTCAACATCTGCATCACGCCAGCCACCCTGTTGAAACATGGAAGGTAGGAAGAAGTTTCAAGAGACTGAGTTTCTGCAGGGAATTCCAGAGCTTAAGGCCCAGGCAGCTGAAGGCACAGCCGCCAATGGTGGAGTGATTAAAACTGGGGGGTGTTCAAGAGGCCAGAATTTGAGGAGTGCAGAGATTTTAGAGGCTGGTAGCGCTTAGAGGAGGTTACAGAGATAGGAAGGGGAGATAGAGAGGCTACGGAAGAATTTAAACACAAGAATAAGAATTTTAAAATTGAGTGTTGTTGAACTGGGTCAGAGAGCACTAGGGGTGATAAGTGAGCAGGACTTGGTGAGAATTAGGATATGGGCAGGTGCATTTTGGATGAGCTGAAATTTCTAGAGAGTAAACTTCCCGAATATTCCACTGTTACTCAAGGTGTTTTCTGTACTTCATACAAGCGTAATACAGCAAAGAGATAAGGCCAGAAGCCTTTGATAAGAGTGTGTGAAGTTGATGGCTAGATCATGTAATAGTGAGGCTATTCCATTCCATTTGATGGAGGTTAAAAGGCAGGTTTTATCTCAACACGAAGGAAGTCAGTTGTGATTGTTAAAAGAGCAGTGGGACATAGGAAGACAGAAACTGGAAGAGGCCATTTAACCCTTCGAACCTGTTCTGCCACTCATTGAGGTCATGGCTGATCTGTACCCTCACTCCTTGGCTCCATATCCTTTAATGCCCTTGGCTGGCAAAAAAAATATGAATCTCTGATTTAAAATGATTATTTGAGCTAGTATCTACTGCTTTTTTTTTGGGAGAGAGTCCCACACTTCTAATGACTGGATTAGATTAGGTGGCACAGATTTAGCACCGATTCGGTTACATTATTATTAGTGTGTCCCTGAAGAAAGGATCATTGAGGAAAATGTTGTGATTAATATTGTTGCCCTCCCAATTTATATATTTTCTAAGTTAAAGAGGGAAAAGGGAAACAAGATACAAAGTGAAACACAGACAGCCAGACAAAGTGAGGGTCAAAATGAGAGATAGAGAGAGGGAACTACAGGAAGGCAGAAAGGGAGATATAGCAAATTAGATGAACAGAGAGAGGAGACGGAAAGCAAGGGAAAGACAGAGAGACAGATAGAGAAATGGAGAAATAAACTGAGAGGGATAAAGAAAGAGACAGAGACGGAGAGGAAGAAAAAGATGAAGGGATACAGACAGAGAGGAGATATGGAGATAAAGATAGAGACACGGAGAGAGGAGAGATAGAGAACGAGATAGGGAGACAGAGAGAGATATAGGCAGAGAGGGAGAAAAAACTGAGAGAAACAAAGACAGGAGCAGAGTCAGAAAACCCTGCTGTATCAGTATGAGAAATGAAGACAGAAAGATCAATTGTAACATTAATAATTGAAGACCGTGAATACACTTTGAAGTCAGTCCCAGATCTCTGTGCTGAACAATACTTTACCAACAGAAGTTAGGGAACTTGCTGAGGAACAGGAGGTTCTGGAGTTTCTGCTGGACCGTCTCTGGATAGGACTGTGGGATCTGCAGAAAACAAGAGAAAAGTTCGGACACAATTGGAAACTAAATGAATTCATGCAGTGTAACTTTAATGGGATCCTGTTCCTCATCTGAGGAAAGAATCTCCAAACACTGGGGAAGGGCGAATAAACACTGGGGAAGTGTATGTGGTGTGAATGTGTGTTTGAGTCTGAGTGTGTGTATCTGTAGATGTGTGTGTGTGTGAGACTGTGTGTGAGTGTGAATGTGTGTTTGAGTCTGAGTGTGTGTATCTGTAGATGTGTGTGTGTGTGAGACTGTGTGTGAGTGTGAATGTGTGTTTGAGTCTGAGTGTGTGTATCTGTAGATGTGTGTGTGTGTGAGACTGTGTGTGAGTGTGAATGTGTGTTTGAGTTTGAGTGTGTGTATCTGTAGATGTGTGTGTGTGTGAGACTGTGTGTGAGTGTGAATGTGTGTTTGAGTCTGAGTGTGTGTATCTGTAGATGTGTGTGTGTGTGAGACTGTGTGTGAGTGTGAATGTGTGTTTGAGTTTGAGTGGGCGTATCTGTAGATGTGTGTGTGTGTGAGACTGTGTGTGAGTGTGAATGTGTGTTTGAGTTTGAGTGTGCGTATCTGTAGATGTGTGTGTGTGTGAGACTGTGTGAGTGTGAATGTGTGTGTGTTTGAGTATGAATGTGCATGAGCGTGAACGGGAGTGTTTCCTCCAAATAAATATTGGGAATACTGAATCCATTGTTTTCATTCCCTGCCACAACTCAGTTCTCTAACCACTGATTCCATCCCTCTCCCTGGCAACTATCTTGGGCTGAACCATGCTGTTCGCAACCTCGCTGTCATACCTGGCCCCAAGATGAGCTTTCAACCACATATCCGTGTCTATTTCCATCTCTGTAACATGATCCAACTCTGCCTCTGCCTCAGTTCTTTGCTGCTGAAACCCTCATCCATGCCTTTGTTACCTCTAGACTTGACTATTCTAATGAATTCAATGCTGGTCTTTCACATTCTCCCCTCTACAAACATGAGGTCATCCAAAACGCTGCTGCCTGTGTCTTAACTTGCATCATGTGCCATTCCCCTATCACCCCAGTGCCCGCTGACCTACATTGGCTCACGGTTAAAAATCACCTCAATTTTAAAATTCTCATCCTTGTTCTCAAATCACTCCACGGCCTCACCACTCCTTAGCTCCTCCACCTCTACAATCCTTTGAGATCTCTGCGTTCCTCTAAATCTGGCCTCTTGAGTATCCCCAACTTTAATTGCTCCACTATTGGTGGCCAGGTCTTCAGCTGCCTGGGTCCCAAGCTCTAGAACTCTCTCTCTAAACCTCTCCACCTCTCTCTCCTCCTATAAGACACTCATCAAAACTGCCCTTTTTGACTGAGCTTTTGATCACCTACCCTAATATCTCCTTATGTGGCTCGGTGTCAAATTTTGTTTAGTAATGCTTCTATTAAGCACCTTGCATTAAAAGTGCTAGATAAATGCAAATTGGTGTTGAATGTGCATGAGTGAGCATGACTGTGAGGGCGAGCATCTGTGATTATATTTCCAGGAACGACTACCATTTGTTGATATATTTTTCATGGTCTTTTTGAGGTAACATGAGATTGGACAGTGGTAGAGCTGATAATATGGTGAACAGAGGCTTCCAAAAAGCTTTTTTACAAAGTTGCACATGAAAGGCTGCAATTGAGCTTGAAACTGGGAATTTCGGCTAAACTTTGGGATTGGTTAGGAACACAGCGGGTATTTGTTGGAGGAGATTGCAGGAATGATGGGGACCGAGGGGGGGGTGGTGGGTGTTCCCGGGACACTGTTTTGGGACTACAACAGTTTCTCATTTACATCAGTTTACAGCAAACATGGAGGGACAGCATAAGTGGACTAATAGTCCAGTGAACGTGAGTTCAAATCCCACTGTGGTAGTTTGAGAATTTGAATTCAGTTTACAAAAAATCTGGACATTAAAAACTGGCATTAGTGAGTGCAGCACTCCTTCAGTACTGACCCTTTGACAGTGCAGCACTCTCTCAGTACTGACCCTCCGACAGTGCAGCACTCCCTCAGTACTGACCCTCCGACAGTGCAGCACTCCCTCAGTACTGACCCTCCGACAGTGCAGCACTCCCTCAGTACTGACCCTCCGACAGTGCAGCACTCCCTCAGTACTGATCCTCCAACAGTGCAGCACTCCCTCAGTACTGACCCTCCGACAGTGCAGCACTCTCTAAGTATGGCACAGAGTATGTCAGCCTGGATTATGGTCTCAAGTCTCTGGAGTGGAACACGAACCCATAACCTCCTGACTCAGAGGCAAGAGAGTGCTATGATGAGCAGGAGTTTGGGTTATGTACTGAACGATGGCTGACAACCCTCATCGTGGGACTGAACAAGAATCATTGCCTTCAGGGGAGGACAGGGTGAAACGAACAGGCCATTAATTTGTGGGCAGTTCCTCGCGGATTGTCCACCGTTTACGCAACTTCTCTGGGATTTCCTGCAGATCTTCCACTGAAGTTGCAATGGTTGTTCATGAGAATCTCCACAGATTTCCAACTTCATGGTGTTTACCTTATCTGTGTCGTTTGGTCAAACTCCCTGTCCGGACAGCTGGTGACGTCTGGTAGGACTATTGCAGGTGTTGTACTCATCCTGAGATCAGCTCCTATAACCTGCAAACAGATTTTATACACAGATAACAAACCTTTAAAGAAATAAGATTTAACTCCCTCTACCCCAATAAAACTTTAAACAAAATGGCCTCTCCAAATCCTGGATCTGTATTTATCACCATAGCTTGGGAGAGATATTTATAATCCTCCCTTCACACTGATAATAAATGCAAATATCAACCCTTAGAGATCCTGTAAACACTGCTCTTTCCTGGCACTCCCACTGACTCGAGATCCCCTCATTAAACACTGCATTGCCAAACAAGATTGCTAAAAAGAAAGACTTGCATTTATATAGCATCTGTCACCACCTCAGAATGTCTCAAATTATGTTAGAGCCCAGTAATTGCTTTTGGAAAGTTTACAGCTCAGAAAGAGGCCACTTGACTCATCGTGCCTGCATTGGCTGAAAAACAAGCCACCCAGTCTAATCTCACTTTCCAGCATTTGGTTTGCAGTCCTGCAGATGACGACACTTGAGGTGCATATCCAGACACATTTTAAATGAGTTGAGGGTTTCTGCCTCGACTACCCTTTCAGGCAGTGAGTTCCAGACCCCCAACAACTTCTGGGTGAAAAAACATTTTCTCATCTCCCCTCTCATCTTTCTACCAATCACTTTAAATCTATGACCCCTCATCACTGACCTCTCTGCTAAGGTGAATAGACCCTTCACCTCCACTCTATCCAGGCCCCTCAACATTTTGTACATTTCAATCAGATCTCCCCTCAGCCTCCTCTGTTCCAAGGAGAACAACCCCAGCCTATCCAATCTTTCCTCATAGCTGCATTTTTCCAGTCCTAGCAACGTCCTCTTAAATCTCCTCTGTACCCTCTCTAGCGCAATTACATCCTTTCTGGGATGAGGTGACCAGAACTGCACACAGTACTCAAGTTGTGGCCTAACCAATGAGTTATACAGTTCCAGCATAACCTCCCTGCTCTTATATTCTATACCTCAGCTAATAAAGGAAAGGATTCCATATGCCTTCTTAACCACCTTATTGACCTGTCCTGCTACCTTCAGGGATCTGTGGACATTCACTCCAAGCTCCCTCACTTCCTCTACACTTCTCAGTATTTTCCCATTAACAGTGTATTCCTTTGCCTTGTTTGACCTCCCCAAATGCATCACCTCACACTTCTCCAGGTTGATTTCCATTTGCCACTTTTCTGCATACTTGACCAGACCATCAATATCTTCCTGCAGCCTACAGCTATCCTCCTTGCTATCTACCACACGGCCCATTTTCATGTTGTCAGCAAACTTCTTGATTATGCCCCCTACATTTAAGTCCAAATCATTAATATATACCACAAAAAGCAGGGGACCCAGTACTGAGCCCTGCGGAACACCACTGGAAACAGCCCTCCAGTTGCAAAAACACCCGTCAACAATTACCCTTTGTTTCCTGCCACTGAGCCAATTTTGTATCCAGCTTTCTGCATTTCCCTGGATCCCATGGGATTTTATTTTTTTAACCAGTCTGCCATATGTACCTTGTCAAGAGCCTTGCTAAAATCCAAGTAGATCACAATAAGTGTACTGTCCTCATCAATCCTCCTTGTTACTCTTCAAAAAATTCTATCAAGTTAGTCAGACACGATCTTCCCTTAACAAATCCATGCTGACTATCCTTGATTAATCTGTGCCTTTATCCTGTCTCACAGAATTGATTCCAAAAAGTTCCCCACAACTGAGGTTAGACTGGCTTATGATTAATTGGTCAATCCCTCGCTCCTTTTAAACAAAAGTACAATGTTAGCAGTTCTCCAATTCTCCGCCATCACATCTGTATCCAGTGAGGACTGGAAAATGATGGTCAGACCTTCCGTTATTTCCTCCCTGGATTCTTTGAACATTCTGGGGTATATTTCATCTGGCCCTGGTGATTTATCCACATTCAAGGATGCTAATCCCATTAATACTTCCTCTCTCCCTAAGTTGATCATATCCAATACTTCACATTCCTCCTCCTTATCTATAATATCTGCAACGTTCCCCTCTCTTGTGGAGACAAACCCAAAGTATCTTCTGCTCCTGCACATAGGTTACCTTTTTGATCTTTTATGGCCCTACACTTTCCTTAGTTATCCTCTTACTCTTAATGTAATGGTAAAACATTTTTGGATTCACCCTGATTTTGCTTACCAATATACTTTCATGCCCTCTCTTTGCTTTCCTAATTTCCTTTCTGATTTCACCCCTCCACTTTCTATATTCCTCTCGGCTTTCTGTAGTATTGAGTTCTCGGTGTCGGACATAAGCTTTCCTTTTCTGCCTTATCTTGCCCTGTAGGCTTCTTGACATCCATGGGGCTCTAGATCAGGCCGTCCCACCCTTTTTCTTTGTAGGAACATATTTACCCTGGACCCCTTGAATCTCCCCTTTGAATGCTTCCCACTGCTCTGACACTGATTTACCTACAAGTAGCTGTTTCCAATTTTTGTGTCATCAGCAAATTTCCCAATCATGCCTCCCACATTTAAGTCCAAATCATTAAAATATATCACAAACGGCAAAGGACCCAACACTGAGCCCTGTGGAACGCTACTGGAAACAGCTTTCCATTCACAAGAACATCCATCAACCATTACCCTTTGTTCCCTGTGATAAATACATATCTGCTCTTCTATCTCCCTTTGATTGTTTTTGGGTCTATATTACACTTCCAGCAGTATGATGTCCCCTTTTTTGTTCTATAGTTCAATCCATATGGCCTCATTTGATGAACCTTCCAAAATATCATCCCTCCTCATAACTGTAATAGTTCATCTGACCAACATTGTCACTCCCCCTCATTTCTTATCCCCCTCCCTATCGCGTCTGAAAACCCTGTAACCAGGAACGTTGAGCTGCCGTTCCTGACCCTCCTTAAGCCATGTTTCTGTAATAGTTATGATATCATACTATCACGTGTCTATGTGTGCCCTCAGCTCATCTGCTTTATTTGCTATCCTCCTTGCATTGAAGTAGATACCTTTAAGAACTGCCAAACTCTTTATTTTTATTTTCTAAACTTTGTTTCCTCTGCCTTCCAGACTCAGCCACTAATTTTCTGCCTTCCATTTTAATTCCTGATTTTGTCCCAGCTGAGTCTACCCTCAGGTCCCCATCCCCCTGCCAAACTAGTTTAAACCCTCCCCAACAGCACTAGCAAAACATCCCGTAAGGAACTCAGTCCCGGCTCGGTTCAGGTGCAATCCGCCAGGCCTGCACAGGTTCCATCTCCCTCATCTCCCCCTATCTCCTCCCTCCAGGCAATCTTGGAAAAGCAGCAGGCAATTTGTACACAGCAAGATCCCATATACAGCAATAAAATTAATAAGCAGACAATTTTCTTTAGGGATATTGGTTGAGGGATAAATATTGGTCAGGATATCAGGGTAACTCCCCTGCCCTTCTTCAAAATAGAACTGTGGGAGCTTTTACACCCACCTAAGAGGGAAGATGGGACCTCGGTTCAATGTCTCATCTAAAATACAGCACTTCTGTCAGCGCACAAGCCCTCATTACTGCTCCTCCGACAGTGCAGCACTCCCTCAGTACTGTCCCTTGGTCAGTGCAGCACTCCCTCAGTACTGCCCCTCCAACAGTGCAGCACTCCCTCAGTACTACCCCTCCAACAGTGCAGCACTCCCTCAGTACTGTCCCTTGGTCAGTGCAGCACTCCCTCAGTACTGCCCCTCCAACAGTGCAGCACTCCCTCAGTACTACCCCTCCAACAGTGCAGCACTCCGTCAGTACTGCCCCTCTGACAGTGCAGCACTCCCTCAGTACTGCCCCTCTGACAGTCCAGCACTCCCTCAGTACTGTCCCTCCAACAGTGCAGCACTCCCTCAGTACTGCCCCTCCGACAGTGCAGCACTCCCTCAGTACTGCCCCTCTGACAGTGCAGCACTCCTTCAGTACTGTCCCTCCAACAGTGCAGCACTCCTTCAGTACTGTCCCTCCAACAGTGCAGCACTCCCTCAGTACTGCCCCTCCAACAGTGCAGCACTCCCTCAGTACTGCCCCTCCAACAGTGCAGCACTCCCTCAGCACTGCCCCTCCAACAGTGCAGCACTCCCTCAGTACTACCCCTCCAACAGTGCAGCACTCCCTCAGTACTGCCCCTCTGACAGTGCAGCACTCCTTCAGTACTGTCCCTCCAACAGTGCAGCACTCCCTCAGTACTGCCCCTCCAACAGTGCAGCACTCCCTCAGTACTACCCCTCCAACAGTGCAGCACTCCCTCAGTACTGCCCCTCTGACAGTGCAGCACTCCCTCAGTACTGCCCCTCTGACAGTCCAGCACTCCCTCAGTACTGTCCCTCCAACAGTGCAGCACTCCCTCAGTACTGCCCCTCCGACAGTGCAGCACTCCCTCAGTACTGCCCCTCTGACAGTGCAGCACTCCCTCAGTACTGTCCCTCCAACAGTGCAGCACTCCTTCAGTACTGTCCCTCCAACAGTGCAGCACTCCCTCAGTACTGCCCCTCCAACAGTGCAGCACTCCCTCAGTACTGCCCCTCCAACAGTGCAGCACTCCCTCAGTACTGCCCCTCCAACAGTGCAGCACTCCCTCAGTACTACCCCTCCAACAGTGCAGCACTCCCTCAGTACTGCCCCTCTGACAGTGCAGCACTCCTTCAGTACTGTCCCTCCAACAGTGCAGCACTCCCTCAGTACTGCCCCTCCAACAGTGCAGCACTCCCTCAGTACTGCCCCTCCAACAGTGCAGCACTCCCTCAGTACTGCCCCTCCAACAGTGCAGCACTCCCTCAGTACTGCCCCTCCAACAGTGCAGCACTCCCTCAGTACTGCCCCTCTGACAGTGCAGCACTCCTTCAGTACTGTCCCTCCAACAGTGCAGCACTCCCTCAGTACTGCCCCTCCGACAGTGCAGCACTCCCTCAGTACTGTCCCTCCGACAGTGCACACTCCATCTCGGCCCCCTCCTGAAGTACCCAGCATCACTGATGCCAGTCTTCAGCCAATTTGATTCATTCCACATGATATCAAGAAACGACTGAAGGTACTGGACACTACAAAGGCTATGGGCCCTGACAACATTCCGGCAATAGTACTGAAGACTTGTGTTCCAGAAATAGCTGCACCACAAGCCAAGCTGCTCCAGTACAGCTACAGCCTGTGTGGAGTTTGCAAGTCCTCCCTGTGACCGCATGGGTTTCCTCCGGGTGCTCCGGTTTCCTCCCACATGCCAAAGACTTGCAGGTTGAGAGGTAAATTGGCCATTGTAAAAAAATTGCCCCTAGTGTAGGTAGGTGGTCAGAGAATTGAGGGACGATGGGGATTTGAGAGGGAAATGGGATTAATGCAGGATTAGTACAAATGGGTGGTAGATGGTCGGCGCGGACTCGGTGGGCCGAAGGGCCTGTTCGGTGCTGCATCTTTCTATGACTCTATACAACACTGGCATCTACCCGGCAATGTGGAGACTTGTCCAGGTAGAACCTGTGCACAAAAAGCAGGACAAATCCAACGCAGCCAATTACTGCCCTATCAGTCTACTCCCGATCATCAGCAAAGTAATGGAAGGTGTCGTCGACATAGCTATCAAGCGGCACTTGCTCAGTAATAATCTGCTCACTGATGCTCAATTTGGGTTCCGCCAGGGCCACTCAGCTCCTGACCTCATTACAGCCTTGGTTCAAACATGGACAAAAGAGCTGAACTCAAGAGGTGAGGTGAGAGTGACTGCCCTTGACATCAAGGTAGTATTTAACTGAGTATGGCATCAAGGAGCCCTAGCAAAACTGGAGTCAATGGGAATCAGGGGGAAAACCCTCCGCTAATTGGAATCATACCGAGCACAAAGGAAGATGGTTGTGGTTGTTGGAGGTCAACCATCTCCGTCTAAGGACTTCACTGCAGGAGTTCCTCAGGGTAGTGTGCTAGGCCCAACCATCTTGATCTGCTTCATCAACGATCTTCCCTTCATCATAAGGTCAGAAGTGGGGATGTTCGCTGATGATTGCATAATGTTTAGCACCATTCGTGACTCATCAGATACTGAAGCAGTCCGTGTAGAAATGCAGCAAGAACTGGACAATATTCAGGCTTGGGCTGTTAAGTGGCAGTCACTCCACTGACCACCTCCAAGCGCGTATCCATTGTCTCTCGAGATAAGGAGGCCCAAAAGAAGAAAGAAGAAGAACATTCGTGCCACACAAGTGCCAGGCAATGACCATCTCCAACAAGAGAGAATCTAACCATCTCTCCTTGACATTCAATGGCGTTACCATCGCTGACTCCCCCACTATCAACATTCCAGGGGCTACCATTGACCAGAAACTGAACGGGACCAAATACATAAATACTGTGGCTAAAACAGCAGGTCAGAGGCCAGGAATCCTGTAGCGAGTAACTCACCTCCTCTCTCCCCAAAGCCTGTCCACCATCTACTAGGCACAAGTCAGGAGTGTGATGGAATACTTTCCACTTGCCTGGATGGGTGTAACTCCAACACCACTCAAGAAGCTCGACACCATCCAGGACAAAGCAGCCCGCTTCATTGACACCCCATCCACCACCTTCAACATTCAGCTTCTCCACTATCGACGCACAGTGGCAGCAGTGTGTACCATCTACAAGATGCACTGCAGCAACTCACCAAAGCTCCTTTGATAGCACCTTCCAAACCCATGACCCTTATCGCCTAGAAGGACAAGGGCAGCAGATGCATGGGAACACCACCACCTGCAAGTTCCCCTCAAAGGCACACACCATCCTGACTTGGAACTATATGGCCGTTCCTTCACTGTCGCTGGGTCAAAATCCTGGAACTCCCTTCCTAACAGCACTGTGGGAGTACCTACACCCTAAGGACTACAATGGTTCAAGAAGGCAGCTCATCACCACCTTCTCAAGGGCAAATAAGGGATGGGCAATAAATGCTGGTCTAGCCAGTGATGCCCACGTCCTACGAACAAATAAAAAAAACTCCTTCAGTATTGCCACTCCGACTGTGCACACTTCCTCAGAACTGCCCCTGCAAAAGCCCCTCCAACAGTGCACAATCCCTCAGTACGGACCTCCAACAGTGTACACTCCCTCAGTACTGACCTCCAACAGTGTACACTCCCTCAGTACTGACCTCCAACAGTGCACACTCCCTCAGTACTGACCTCCAACAGTGTACACTCCCTCAGTACTGAACCTCCAACAGTGCACACTCCCTCAGTACTGACCACCAACAGTGCACAATCCCTCAGTGCTGACCTCCAACAGTGTACACTCCCTCAGTACTGAACCTCCAACAGTGCACAATCCCTCAGTACTGACCACCAACAGTGTACACTCCCTCAGTACTGACCTCCAAAAGTGTACACTCCCTCAGTACTGACCTCCAACAGTGCACAATCCCTCAGTACTGACCTCCAACAGTGTACACTCCCTCAGTACTGAACCTCCAACAGTGCACACTCCCTCAGTACTGACCTCCAACAGTGTACACTCCCTCAGTACTGAACCTCCAACAGTGCACAATCCCTCAGTACTGACCTCCAACAGTGCATAATCCCTCAGTACTGACCTCCAACAGTGTACACTCCCTCAGTACTGAACCTCCAACAGTGCACAATCCCTCAGTACTGACCTCCAACAGTGTACACTCCCTCAGTACTGCCCCTCTGACTGTGTACACTCCCTCAGTACTGACCTCCAACAGTGCACACTCCCTCAGTACTGACCTCCAACAGTGTACACTCCCTCAGTACTGAACCTCCAACAGTGCACAATCCCTCAGTACTGACCTCCAACAGTGTACACTCCCTCAGTACTGCCCCTCTGACAGTGTACACTCCCTCAGTACTGACCTCCAACAGTGCACACTCCCTCAGTACTGACCTCCAACAGTGTACACTCCCTCAGTACTGAACCTCCAACAGTGCACAATCCCTCAGTACTGACCTCCAACAGTGTACACTCCCTCAGTACTGCCCCTCTGACAGTGTACACTCCCTCAGTACTGACCTCCAACAGTGCACACTCCCTCAGTACTGACCTCCAACAGTGTACACACCCTCAGTACTGCCCCTCTGACAGTGCAGCACTCCCTCAGTACTGCCCTCCAACAGTGTACAATCCCTCAGTACTGACCTCCAACAGTGCACACTCCCTCAGTACTGCCCTCCAACAGTGTACAATCCCTCAGTACTGACCTCCAACAGTGCACACTCCCTCAGTACTGACCTCCAACAGTGCACACTCCCCCAGTACTGACCTCCAACAGTGCACACTCCCTCAGTACTGACCTCCAACAGTGTACACTCCCTCAGTACTGCCCCTCTGACAGTGCAGCACTCCCTCAGTACTGACCTCCAACAGTGCACAATCCCTCAGTACTGAACCTCCAACAGTGCACACTCCCTCAGTACTGAACCTCCAACAGTGCACACTCCGTCAGTACTGAACCTCCAACAGTGCACACTCCCTCAGTACTGACCTCCAACAGTGTACACTCCCTCAGTACTGAACCTCCAACAGTGCACAATCCCTCAGTACTGACCTCCAACAGTGCACAATCCCTCAGTACTGACCTCCAACAGTGCACACTCCCTCAGTACTGACCTCCAACAGTGCACAATCCCTCAGTACTGACCTCCAACAGTGCATAATCCCTCAGTACTGACCTCCAACAGTGCATAATCCCGCAGTACTGACCTCCAACAGTGTACACTCCCTCAGTACTGAATCTCCAACAGTGCACAATCCCTCAGTACTGACCTCCAACAGTGCACAATCCCTCAGTACTGAATCTCCAACAGTGCACAATCCCTCAGTACTGACCTCCAACAGTGCATAATCCCGCAGTACTGACCTCCAACAGTGTACACTCCCCCAGTACTGACCTCCAACAGTGCATAATCCCTCAGTACTGACCTCCAACAGTGTACACTCCCCCAGTACTGACCTCCAACAGTGTACACTCCCTCAGTACTGTCCCTTGGTCAGTGCAGCACTCCCTCAGTACTGCCCCTCCAACAGTGCAGCACTCCCTCAGTACTACCCCTCCAACAGTGCAGCACTCCCTCAGTACTGCCCCTCTGACAGTGCAGCACTCCCTCAGTACTGCCCCATCTGACAGTGCAGCACTCCTTCAGTACTGTCCATCCAACAGTGCAGCACCCCCTCAGTACTGACCTCCAACAGTGCACACTCCCTTAGTACTGACCTCCAACAGTGTACACTCCCTCAGTACTGACCTCCAACAGTGTACACTCCCTCTGTACTGAACCTTCGACCATGCAGCGTCCCTCAGTACGGTGGCGTAGTGGTAATGTCACTGGACTAGTAATCGAAAGGCCCAGGCTAATGCCCACAAGACACAGAGTTAAATCCCACCATGGCAGCTGGTGGAATTTAAATTCAATTAATACATTAAAAAAAAATCTGGAATTGAAAGCTAGCCTGCAATGGTGCCATGAAACTATCATTAATTGTTGTAAAGACCCACCTAGTCCACTTGTGTCCTTTCGGAAAGGAAATCTGCTGTCCTTACCTGGTCTGGCCTACATGTGGCTCCAGACCCACAGCAATGTGGTTGACTTTTAACTACCCTCTGAAATGGCCCAGCAAGTCACTCAGTTGTTAAGGGCAATTAGTGATGGGCAATAAATGCTGGCCTTGCCAATGATGCCCACATCCTATGAAAGAATTTAGTGCAGTATTCCCCTAATGGTACTAATAGAGTGTAGGCCTAAATTCTAGGCTGAAGTCTCTGGATGGGGACTGAAACCCACACTTTTCTGCCTTGGAACCAAGTGTTCTACCCACTGAGCCACAGCTGACACGCACAAAAGAGAATCGTTTTTCCCCTGTTGAGTTTTGCAGATTTATGGCTCGTGTCATTGTTTTAAACATTTCACTGTCAAGACGCAAGATGTTTCTTTTTCATTCAGGTGAAATGTCAGAATGTGAGTAAACATAGTGAGGGTATGGGTTGGATGCTGTGGTACAATCAGATTTGGGTGAATGTGCACTTGTCCAATGGAAGTTACAGTACTGAAGAACACTAGACCCTCACAGTTTAATCACATTACAAATAAACCAAACTGCTCACCCATGATAGTCCCTTCTATCACATTCATCCAATATTTCCCTGCTTTTACAATCATGTGGTTTGAGCAGCATTTAGAATCATTGAATGATACAGCACATGAGACCATTCAGCCCATCGTGTCTGTACTGACTCTTTGAAGGAGCTCAAATTCGTCACACTCCCTCTGCTCTTTTCCCACAGCCCTGCAAATTTTAATAAATTTAAATTTAAGAATTAAGTTTTAAAACAAGAAAGCACAAAGGCCGATAACTTGGTGACCCTTCCTCCTTCCCAGAACACAAAGTTCCTTGGTGATGGGATCTCCCTGCTAGCACAGACTTTTCGTACTCATCACTCATTGCCTTGCTATCTCTTGGGATCTCAGATTTACTGGAATGGTTCCAGGGATGGAGGATTTTAGTTACAAGGTTAGGTTGGAAAAGCTATGTTTGTTCTCCTTAGAACAAAGGAGATTGAGGGGAGATTTAATAGAAGTGTACAAGATTATGACAGGCTTAGATAAGTTAGACAAAAACTTCCTTTTAGCTGATGGTACAAGCACTAGGGAACACAAATTGAAAGTTTTGGGCAAAAGATGCAGGGGGAATATGAGGAAACACTTTTTTACACAACGGGTGGTAATGACCTGGAACTCACTGCCCACAAGGGTGGGGGAAACGGAGACAATCAATGACTTCAAGAGGAAGTTGGACGGTCACCTGAGATAAATAGACTTACAGGGCTGCAGGGGTATTGAGTCGGGGAGTGGGACTGAATGGATAGCTCCCTGGAGAGCTGGCATGGACCCGATGGGCTGAATGGCCTCCTTCTGTGCCATAAATAACTCTATGACTGTATGAAATCTCCTCCAGGCTTACCACTGCCTCCAAGAAGCCTGGTCTGAGGCCAAACATTTATCCTCCCCTTAATAACTCCACACTCTCCAGCGAGACACCTCTGTAGGATAGGATACAGCAAAGAGCTTGATATTCAAGCACACATTCAGCTTTGGGCTCTGAGTTCACTCTCATGTTTCAGAATTTCAGACTTATCTGACCACAGAAGCATTTATGTTAAAGTATACTAAGTTTAGCTGACGAGTGATTTCAATGAACAAACACTGAGCACACCGAATAGAATCCCGACATAGCGTCTATCCTGATTGTTGGAGGCAATGATGGTTCTCAGAACGCTTGTGGTAAATATTCACATGCGAAATGTCAGAATGGGCCTGCTCACTCGAACTCAGTATGGTTGAGAGGGTGTTCGTTCGATCAGATCAGACCAAGCAGCCCGCTTGATTGGCACCCCATTCATCACCTTAAACATTCACTCCCTTCACCACTGACGCACAGTGGCAGCAGTGTGTACCATCTACAAGATGCACTGCAGCAATGCACCAAGGCTCCTTAGACAGCACCTTCCAAATCCGCGACCTCTACCACCTAGAAGGACAAGGGCATCAGACATATGGGAACTCCACCACCTGCAAGTTCCCCTCCAAGTCACTCACCATCCTGACTTGGAACTATATCGCCGTTCCTTCACTGTCACTGGGTCAAAATCCTGGAACTCCCTTCCGAACAGCACTGTGGGTGTATGTACCCCACACAGACTGCAGCGGTTCAAGAAGGCAGCTCACCACCACCTTCTCAAGGGCAATTAAGGATGGGTAATAAATGCTGACCTAGCCAGTGACGCCCACATCTCATGAATGAATGTAAAAACACTACTGCCAAACACCCAGACCCTGAGACCTGGGCAAGGGTCAAAGATCAAGCTCTGGCTACCTGTCCTGATGTAAAAAAAAACAAATAGAGGAACCAAGTAACATACATTCAGGATCTGGTAATAAAACCAGACCTAAAGAGAGACAGCTGCCTCCTTAGGCTCAGGATCAATTAATTAGAGTATAAAAATTGGCAAGTCATGCTGCAGCTGTACAGAATCTTAGTTAGGCCACACTTAGAATATTGCGTGCAATTCTGGTCGCCACACTACCAGAAGGACGTGGAGGCTTTGGAGAGGGTACAGAAGACGTTTACCAGGATGTTGCCTTGTCTGGAGGGCATTAACTATGAGGAGAGGTTGGAAAAACTCGGATTGTTTTCACTGAAACCACGCAGGTGGAGGGGCGACATGATAGAGGTTTACAAAGTTATGAGTGGCATGGACAGAGTGGATAGTCAGAAGCTTTTTCCCAGGGTGGAAGAGTCAGTTACTAGGGGACATAGGTTTAAGGTGCGAGGGGCAAAATTTAGAGGGGATGTGCGAGGCAAGTTCTTTACACAGAGGGTGGTGAGTGCCTGGAACTTGCTGCCGGGGGAGGTGGTGGAAGCAGGTACGATAGGGACGTTTAAGAGGCATCTTGACAAATACACGAATAGGATGGGAATAGAGGGATACGGACCCCGGAAGTGCAGAAGGTTTTAGTTTAGGCAGGCATCAGGATCGGCGCAGGCTTGGAGGGCCGAATGGCCTGTTCCTGTTCTTTGTTCTTTGCTCATGCTCAGTACAGGGCTTTTAACCAACTAACAGGGGACAGTGTTGCGTCGGGGGTCAGAGGAAACTCATGAAAATGATTTCCACATTAAAGAAGCTCAGCAGCTTGAACAGGCTCAAGGACCTGCAACGTAGGCTTAGAGGTGACCTGTATGAGGGTTATACCATTATAAATGGGCTGGATAGTGTCCCTATTGATAGATTATTCCAGTTTGATAGATTGGGGAGGACCAGGAGACATCAGGGCAAACTAAGAGTATGAATAAATGGATGTTGGGCAGGTCTTCATTTCCCAGAGAGTAGTGAGTTTCTGGAATGTATTTCCAGCTGGTGTAGTGATTCTTTTCCTTAAGAGGGAGCTGCACTGGTTCCTGACTGGCACAGAGATCCCATCACATAGAAGATAAGTGTCTTTGGAGATAACACTTGGTCCATATGACCTCCTGGCTTGGCTTTGGTTGCCTAAGGGGAGTGAGAGAGGAATTTCCCAGGTTTTTTTCCCTTATTGGTCCTGGGATTTTCTCTGTTTTTTGCCTCTCTCTGGAGATTACAAGGCTGCGGGTGGATTGAAGTTGGCAAGGTAGGGTGGGCGAGGGTGGAGGAAGAGTTTAGTCATGATGCTCTGACCATCATAAGAACATAAACAGGAGCAGGAGGCGGCCAATTTGGACCCTCGAGCCTGCTCCGCCATTCCACACGATCATGGCAGATCTTCTACCTCAACTCCACCTTCACACCCTCTCCCCATATCCCTTAATTGCCTTAGTATCCAAAAATGAATCGACCTTTGTCTTCAATATACTCAATGACTGAGTATCCACAACCCCCTGGGATAGAGAATTCCAAAGATTCACAATTCTTTGAGTGAAGAAATGTCTCCTCACCTCAGACCTGAATGACTACCCCCTTGTCCTGAGACTGGAGCCCCGAGTTCTGTACTCTCCAGCCTGAGTAAACAGCCTCTCAGCATCTATCCTGCCAAGTCCCTTAAGAATTTCATGTTTCAATGAGATCACCTCTCATTCTTCTAAACTCCAGGTAATATAGGTCTACTCAATCTCTCCTCATCCCAGCCAACCAGTCTTAGTTAACCTTGGTTCATGGTGTGAGGCAGGCTCAATGGAACAGCTGGTCTTTTCCTGCCTGTCAGTTTTGAAGGAGCGTATGTAAATAGAAGGGCAAATAGAACTGAGCTTCAGGAAAAAAGACAGACTAGCATTTATATAACATCTTTCACAACCACCAGATATTTCAACGTGCTTAACAGTCAATGAAGTACTTTTTGAAGTCCAGGCACTGTTGCAATGCAGGAAACCCAGCAAGCTCCCACAAACAGCAATGTGATAATGAACAGATAATCTATTTTTGTGATGTTGATTGAGGGACAATTATTGACCAAGACTAACTCACTCTGCTGTTCTTCCTCAAAATAGTGGCAGGGAATCTTTTACATCCACCCAAGCAAGCAGATGGGGCCTCAGTTTAACACTTGATCTGAAAGACGGCATCTCCAACAGTTCAACAGTCCCTCAGTGCAGCACTGGAGTGTCAGCCTTGATATTTACCTTTATGCCCTCGTGTGAAACTTGAACCCAGAGCCTTACAACTCAGAAGCAAGAGTGTTAACAACTGATCCAGAGCTGACACTGCAACAGAATCTCTGATCATCAAGCTCTAATGTTAACTGTTTCTCGCTCCACAGATGTTGCCTGGCCTGCTGAGTATTCCCAGCATTTTGTGCTTTTACTTCAAGAGACAGATTGCCAGGGGTCAGAAGTTATCCCACTAACAGGGACAATGCGTCCTACTATGATAAGGGAGTGTTACAAGAATAAGTTGAAATAGAGTGTGATACTGTTTGTTCACTTAGTATTTGCAAAACAGATCAGCCCTGTTGATTTAGAATATACCTAGATTCACGAAAGTATTCATCATCCTGCTGTTTGGAAAATTGGATAAGATTGGAACTATATCCAGTTTGTATAATGAAAAGTTTTATTGTTATTGATCTTGGGTTTCAAAATTGCAGGGCTAGATATTAGTAAAGGCAAACTCATGCTCATAAGGGACATGGGATTACTTATGGGAGAACCATTGAGGCTGAACCCAAGAGAATACCTAGTAGAGACTTAAATTACCATCACACTACAGTCTTTTCCTGTTTTATTGCTAACTCATTGCTTCCTCCTAAGCTGCAAATCTGCCACTGTATATTCTCTTCCCTCTCGCAGAACGTCCCAAAGTCCTTCATATACATGAATTACTTTTTGAAGAGCAGTCACTCGTGTTTTGCAATGGAACAGTGGCCAAATTGCACACAGCAAGATCCCACACACAGAAATGAGTTGAAAGAGGAATTTTGGAAATGTCAGGCAAACGCCACCTGTCAAGACTGAGGCACACATTATTTCGTCACATGAACATTAAAACTTAAAACTGCAAGCCCTGACCAGAAGGACATTTGCACAGTACCAGACAATGTTGAAACAATGGGGACACAGCAGTTGCTTCTCCAATACACAGAAGTGGCCAAACCAGTTTTAATCACATGACTAGCTGGCTGGAGTTTTGAATTTGAAGTTCCAACAAAGGATTAGGACAGACAAAGCCGTATGCTCATGGAGTAAAGACCTCTCCTGGGACTGAGAACATCTCCTCTCCTGTCTGCCTGCCTGCATCACTTCCCACGGAACTGAATCTTGTGAAAACACGTGAAATTCAAGAGAGAACAGTTTCCTGCATGAACAAGGTTTTTTAAGATGAATACGAGGCCCCAACAGAATGCAAGACCATATCTTCAATCAAGAACTACAGCAAACTCGAGATACAGTAACAAGATATTGCCTCAAACTGTTCTACTTATCTTTTCTTCTGCTCTTTTCTGTCTCTATTTTGCATGTTTATATCGCGTGTGCATGCTAATATGGGTGCGTCATACATCCGTAGACATGAACTGTATTGAAGTTTAAGGTTTAATAAATTTCATCTTTCTGCTTTAAACCAAAGAAAGCCTGTTTGTGCTCATTTCTTTGTCTTATAATTGGAAACTGTGAACAAGGATTTACAAAAAGGGGAGCTCAAAACACAGAGTGTTTACAATTAAACCCTGTTACAATATGACCAGGTAAAGACAGCAAGAGACCCCGAGACACATTGCTCACCTGGTCGTAACAGAAAGCCTACTGGGAGAACTCAGCTCTACACTTCAGTAAAGATATTTAACATCCTCTTGAAAACAAGAATGGCGTCTTGGCTTAAATGTTTTAAATAACACCACACTCCATCAATGCTGCACTGAGCTGTCAGCCTACATTATCCTGGAGTGGATCTAAATACCTCAGCCTACCAACTCTGACATCAGAGTGTTACTAGTTTAGTTTAGTTTAGAGATACAGCACTGAAACAGGCCCTTCAGCCCACCGAGTCTGTGCCGACCATCAACCACCCACTTACACTAACCCTACACTAATTCCATATTCCTACCACATCCCCGCCTGTCCCTATATTTCCCTACCACCTACCTATACTAGGGGCAATTTATAATGGCCAATTAACCTATCAACCTGCAAGTCTTTGGCATGTGGGAGGAAACCGGAGCACCCGGAGGAAACCCATGCAGACACAGGGAGAACTTGCAAACTCCACACAGGCAGTACCCAGAATTGAACCCGGGTCGCTGGAGCTGTGAGGCTGCGGTGCTAACCACTGCGCCCCTGTGCCGCCCACTGAGTGAAGATGCTGCTTCAGCCTGTCTTCTTTTTAACTTTGGCAGCTTATGTTACAAATTTTAAAACAAAATTCCCTTCTTCAACGAGATCACCATTCAAAGTGGCTATGCTTGAGAGGAACTCGATGTGCTATAATCAATGACCTACAACAATAATTAAACTCTTGAGTCAAAATGCAACTGCTATGGCACAGTTTTCAGTTGTAGGTCAGTGGGTAACACTCTTGTGTCTGAGTCAGAAAGTTATATGTTCAAGTCCTGGGGACATGAGCACAAAAATCAAAAATGCTACCACTCCTAGTGCAGGGGCCTATTTTCCAGATGAGACATTAAACTGAGACCCAGTCTGCCTTCTCAGGTGGACGTAAAAGATCCCACAATCAGGACTGGAAGAAGAGCAGCTGAGTTCTCCCTTGTGTCCTGGGTAAATATTTATCCCTTCACTAACATCAGTAGGACAGATAAAACATTATCACATTGCTATGTGTTGGAGCTTGTCGTGTGCAAATTGGTGCTGTGTTTCTTAAAATAGTGACTGCACTGAAAAGTATTTCATTGGCTGTAAAGCACTTTGGGACATCCTGTGGCTGTAAGTGACTTGAAACAACGTTTTCATGTACTGAAAGGCTCTATAGAAATGTAAGCTTTTTTTTTAAGGAAGGAATTGTGGATTCTCCCTTCATCAGGGGCCATCTGTGAAATGGTCTGAATGATTTAAAACATACTGATGTGAGGCGTGGAACAAGATAAGCACTAATTCTTTCCACTGAGTATGTACTCATTCACCAATACCCCCTTTAAGAACTGCCATAAACAGTATTGATCCTCATTCAGGGGTAAAGGCCTAGAAAGTTGAGAGGATTATCGACATAACAGTCTTAGCACAGTTTCCAGAGAATAATGCTTGATTGATATATTTACCCAAGACCCAGGATGTGTATGAGCAGCAATGCTGGAAGACTCTGGTGTAAACAGACACTGACCGTTTTATCTCTGCTCCGACTCTGGTGATGTCCCTGATCTGTTTTTTTTTCAAAATTTATTCATTCTCAGGGTGTGGGCATCACTGGCTAGGCCAGCATTTATTGCACATCCCTAATTGCCCTTGAGAAGGTGGTGGTGAGCTGCTTTCTTGAACTGCTGCAGTCCATTTGGGGTAGGTACACCCACAGTGCTGTAAGGAAGGGAGTTCCAGGATTTTGACCCAGCGACAGTGAAGGAACGGCGATATAGTTCCAAGTCAGGATGGTGTGTGACTTGCAGGGGAACTTGCAGGTGGTGGTGTTCCCATGAATTTGCTGCCCTTGTCCTTCTAGGTGGTAGAGGTCGTGGGTTTGAAAGGTTCTTTTGAAAGAGCCTTGGTGCATTGCTGCAGTGCATCTTGTGATGAAGGGAGTGAATGTTTAAACTGATGGATGCCGATCAGTTTATCTGGATCAACACCTGGATGGTGTTGACGTTCTTGGCATTCTTGCACTGATCCAGGCAAGTAGAGAGTTAACAGCCTTAGCTGGCTGTTAAGGTCAACACATATTGGGCACCTTTCTTCACAAAGAGTGTATTTTTGGGTTAGAGTAGGGACTGTTCGCTGATGAGTAATGCATTCTATAATCACACAGCACATAGTTAAAGGAAGTGTGCAATTTAGATGTGGTTTTGCTGAACATAGAGACATGCTGATCTGATAGGAAACTGATAAACCTGCTTCCAATGATACATGGCATTCTCCCAATGGTGTGGTGAGCCAAGGCTGGAGGAAGGGAATGCCTGTAATGTGCGTTTAATACAAAAGTGGTCAAATTGTAACACTAAAGTTATTGCAAATTATAACCTTGTGTCTTACTCATTGGTAGCACTCTGACCTCTCAGTTAGAAGGCTGTGGTTGAAGGCCCATGCCAGAACTTGAGTGCATAATCCAATCTGACACTCCAGGGAAGTATTGAAGGAATGCTGCGCTGTCAGAGGGTCAGTACTGAGGGAGTGCTGCACTGTCAGAGGGTCAGTACTGAGGGAGCACTGCGCTGTCAGAGGGTCAGTACTGAGGGAGTGCTGCACTGTCAGAGGGTCAGTACTGAGGGAGTGCTGCACTGTCAGAGGGTCAGTACTGAGGGAGTGCTGCACTGTCAGAGGGTCAGTACTGAGGGAGCACTGCGCTGTCAGAGGGTCAGTACTGAGGGAGTGCTGCACTGTCAGAGGGTCAGTACTGAGGGAGTGCTGCACTGTCAGAGGGTCAGTACTGAGGAAGCGCTGCACTGTCAGAGGGTCAGTACTGAGGGAGCGCTGCACTGTCAGAGGGTCAGTACTGAGGAAGTGTTGCACTGTCGGAGGGGCAGTACTGAGGGAGTGCTGCACTGTCAGAGGTGCAGGTTGAGGGAGTGCTGCACTGTCGATCATAATATGACTGAATTTTACACTCAGTTTGAGGGAGAGAGTGTGGGTCGAAGACTAGCATCTTAAACTTTAATAAGGGCAAATATGAGGGCATGAAATCAGAGCTAGCTAAAGTGAAGTGGCAAATTCGATTAAGGGATAGTTCAATAGAGATGCAGTGGCAGACATTTAAGTGCATATTTCAGAATACACAGAATAGATACATTCCAACAAGAAAGAAAAATTCCAAGTGGAGGTTAACTAAAAAAGTTAAAGATAGTATCAAACTTAAAGAAAAAGCATATAATCACACAAAGGTGGGTGACAGGTCAGAAGATTGGACAGAATATAAAGAACAGAAAAGAGTGATGAAAAGATTAATGAGGAGGGAAAAATTAAAGTATGAGAGAAAGTTAGCTAGAAATATAGAAACAGATAGTAAGAGTTTTTATGGATATTTTAAAAAGAGTTAACAAAATAAGCGTTAGTCCTATAGAAAGTGAGTCTGGGGAATCAATAATGGATAATAAGGAGATGGCAGATGAATTGAACAGGTATTTTGCATCGGTATTCACTATAGAGGATACAAGTAACATCCCAAAAATAGCTGTAAATCAGGAAATGAAAGGGAGGGAGGAACTCAAGAAAATTACAATCACCAGGGAAGTGGTACTGAACAAATTGTTGGAACTGCGGGCTGACAAGTCCCTGGATCCTGATGGAGTTTATGCTAGGGCCTTTGTCTTTCAACACACCATTAACACATTGTTTGCCTTTGCTCCATGACCTTTTGGTCAGCTATGTGTCCTTGTCCAATCTACACCTTCTCCTTTGTTATCTCTTGCCCCACCCCCACCTCACTTGCTTATAACCTGTGACTTTTCTAATATTTGTCAGTTCCGAAGAAGGGTCACTGACCCGAAACGTTAACTCTGCTTCTCTTTCCAAAGATGCTGCCAGACCTGCTGAGTGGTTCCAGCATTTCTTGTTTTTATTTCAGATTTCCAGCATCCGCAGTATTTTGCTTTTATTATATTGAGATAGTTGATGCGTTGATTATAGCATAGCATTTAGAAAAATTCAAGGTAATTAGGCAGAGTCAACATGATTTTGTGAAAGGGAAATCATGTTTAACTAGTTTATTGGAGTTCTTTGAGGGAGTTACATGTGCTGTGGATAAAGGCGAACCAGTGGATGTATTGTACTTAGATTTTCAGAAGGCATTTGATAAGGTGTCACATCAAAGGTTATTGTAGAAAATAAAAGTTCATGTTGTAGGGGGGTACCATATTGGCAAGGATAGAAGATTAGCTAGCTAACAGGAAATAGAGAGTAGGCATAAATGGGTCATTTTCTGGTTGACAAGATGTAATGAGTGGTGTGCTGCAGGGATCAGTGCTGGGGCCTCAACTTTTTACCATTTATATAAATGACTTAGATGAAGGGACTGAAGGTATGGTTGCTAAATTTGCTGATGACACAAAGAAAGTAACTTGTGAAGAGGACATAAGGTGGCTACAAAGGGATAAAGAGAGGTTAAGTGAGTGAGCAAAGATCTGGTAAATGGAGTATAGTGTGAGAAAATGTGAAATTGCCCATTTTGGCAAGAAGAGCAAAAGTGAAGCATATTATCTAAATGGTGAGAAATTGCAGAGCAAGAAGCAGTGGAAGCAGAGTCCTTGAATATTTTTAAGGCAGAGTTAGATAGATTCTTGATAACCAAGGGGGTGAAAGGTTATTGGGGGTAGGCGGGAATGTGAAGTTGAGGTTACAATCAGATCAACCATGATCTTGTTGAATGGCGGAGCAGGGCTGAGGGGCCGAGTGGCCTACTCCTGCTCCTAATTCATATGACGGAGGGTCAGTACTGAGGAAGTGCTGCACTGTCGAAGGGTCAGTATTGAAGGAATGCTGCATTGTCAGAAGGTCAGTACTGAGGGTGTACTGCACTGTCGGAGGTGCCATATTTTGGATGAGGCATTAAGCCAAGTCCCCATTCTGACCTCTCGTGGACCTAAAAGATCCCACAGCCACTATTTTGAAGAAGCACAAGGGAGTTCTTCACAATGTTCTGGCCCAATATTTATTCCCCAAGCAATTTCACTGAAACAGATAATCTGGTCATGTATCTTGTTACTGTTTGTGGGAGCTTGATGTGTGCAAATTGCCTGACGCCTTCTCTATATTAAAACAGTGACTACACTTCAAAAATACTCCATGTCTCAGAAAGTCAGGCGCAAGGTAATTGTAGGGACTGACATTTTCCTGCCACTTTGATTGGCATGTTAATGAGGTCTAGCCGTTAAACTCCTGAACAAACTCCTCACTCACTAGGCTGCTTTCCCACTCTGGATTAAAATCACCAGCCCCCCACCACCCTTTATCTCTCTCTCTGTTTATCCTTCTAATCTCAGTCCACTTACTAGCCAGATACTTAGCCAGCTGTCTTTTGTGATATTTCAAGCTGGGAGGTAACAGTGGAGCTGCCCTTCAAAGAACATACCCACATTGGATATTGAAAAAACACAGATGTAATTCTGCAGTGAGTTATTTCTTACACTGGATGAAGAACTCTGCATTCTATCCTGGTGCTCGCCTCCTTCTTCCTCCTCAGGCAGGGTGGGCATGGTTGGGGGTGCAATACAATGCGGACTGCGAGTCAGAGAGCCAATGGAACAGCAAGATGGGTCGAGCCTTGGCAAAGCGAAACTGCTCAGTAACGCTCGAAGGGAGGAGCACTGGGCTGAACCTTCGTCTTCTGATAGCTGCATGTATATAAAAGGGAAGGCCTGTCAAAACCAGGTTAAAGTTGCTTGAACACTGAGGCACTGTGACTGAAAATGCACTCCAGACTTCAAGTTGCAATTAAAATAAACAGAATGAGTATGTGATTTCCTATCCTTTTTTTGGCTCCCTCTTTGATTATTCAGTCATTTTCTGAACTTGTCAACAATGCCATTATCATTGGATCATGCACCTCCCAGAATGGTAGAAGATGATCTTTTTTATCATTTAGCAAATCTCTTGAACTGCACTGTTCTGTGCAGTAGACATTGCCCTCCTCCTGCAACAATAGAAGATTAAAGAGTGATCAAATTGAGGTGTTTAAGATGATTAAAGGAGTTGATAGGGTCGATAGAGAGCAACTATTTCCTTTGGTGGGGGGAGTCCAGAACAAGGGGCCATAACCTTAAAATTAGTGCCAGGCCATTCGGGGGTGATGTCAGGAAGCACTTTCTCCCACAAAGAGGAGTGGAAATCTGGAACTCTTTCCCCCAAAAAGCTGTGGATGCTGGGGACCAATTAAAAATTTTAAAACCTGAGATTGATAGATTTTGGTAAGGATACGAAAGATTACAGAACCAAGATGAGTAAATGGAGTTAAGATGCAGATCTAAGTGAGTGGCGGAACAGACTTGAGGGGCTGAATGGCCTCTTCTTGTTCCTATGCTCCCAGTATTGCAAAGACTATGTTCCAATCATGTGGTCAGAAAGGAGGTGAAGAGCACAAGCCAGAGAGACGAAGACATAGGGAGAGTCATCCCAGACCAGGTGAGCTACACTGCCACAGATCATTGGAACAGGAGGAGACCATTCAGCCCTTTGAGTCATTCAACTGCCATTCAATGAGATTGTGGCTGAGCCGCATCTGAGCTCCATCCACCTGCCTTGGCTCCGTATCCTTTTATAACTTTGTTAAGCAAAATTCTATCGCTCAGATTTAAAATGATTAATTGAAATACCATCTGCTGCTTTTTGTGGGAGAGAATTCCACACTTCTACCACTATTTGCATGAAGAAGTATTTCCTAACTTCCCACTTGAATGGTCTGGCTCTGATTTTAACGTTAAGTCCACTTGTCCGAGACACCTGCCACCATTTAGAATAGTGGGAATGGAGGTTAAGGCAGTTGAATGTTCCTCCTGCAGAATGTGGGAGGTAAGGGTCGCCAAGGGTGTCCCTGCTGACTGCATCTGCGGGAAGTGCACCCAACTCCAGCTCCTCGAGAACCACGTTAGGGAACTGGAGCTGGAGCTGGATGAACTTCGGATCATTCGGGAGGCGGAGGGGGTTATTGAGAGGAGTTATGGGGAGGTAGTCACACCTCAGGTAAAAGAAGTAGGTAGATGGGTTACCGTCAGGGGAAGGAGTGGGAACCAGCAGGCAGTGCGGGGATCCCCTGTGGCCGTTTCCCTCAACAACAGGTATACCGTTTTGGATACTGTTGCGGGGGACGACTTACCAGGGATAAGCAATGGGGTACAGATATCTGGCACAGAGTCTGTCCCTGTTGCTCAGAAGGGAAGGGGGAAGAGGAGCAGAGCATTAGTCATTGGGGACTCCATAGTTAGGGGAACAGAGAGGAGGTTCTGTGGGAACGAGAGAGACTCACGGTTGGTGTGTTGCCTCCCAGGTGCCAGGGTTCGTGATGTCTCGGATCGTGTTTTTGGGATCCTTAAGTGGGGGGGGGGGAGCAGCCCCAAGTCGTGGTCCACATAGGCACCAACAACATAGGTAGGAAGAGAGATGGGGATTTAAGACAGAAATTCAGGGAGCTAGGGTGGAAGCTTAGAGCGAGAACAAACAGAATTGTTATCTCTGGGTTGTTGCCCGTACCACGTGATAGCGAAGCGAGGAATAGGGAGAGACAGGAGTTGAACACGTGGCTGTAGGGATGGTGCAGGAGGGAGGGTTTTGGTTTCCTGGATAATTGGGGCTCTTTCTGGGGTAGGTGGGACCTCTACAAACAGGATGGTCTTCACCTGAACCAGAGGGGTACCAATATCCTGGGGGGGAGATTTGCTCGTGCTCTTCGGGGGGGTTTAAACTAATTCAGCAGGGGAATGGGAACCTAAATTGTAGTTCCAGTGTACAGGATGTTGAGAGTAGTGAGGTCAGGGACAAGGTTACAAGGACGCAAGAGGGCACTGGCAAGCAAGAACTTGGTTTAAAGTGTGTCTACTTCAACGCCAGGAGCATCCGGAATAAGGTGGGTGAGCTTGCAGCATGGGTTGGGACCTGGGATCTCGATGTTGTGGCCATTTCGGAGACATGGGTAGAGCAGGGGCAGGAATGGATGTTGCAGGTTCCGGGATTTAGATGTTTCAGTAAGAACAGAGAAGATGGTAAAAGAGGGGGGGGTGTGGCATTGTTAATCAAGGAGAGTATTACAGCGCCAGAAAGGACGTTTGAGGACTCGTCTACTGAAGTAGTATGGGCCAAGGTTAGAAACAGGAGAGGAGAGGTCACCCTGTTGGGAGTCTTCTATAGACCTCCGAATAGTTGCAGAGATGTAGAGGAAAGGATAGCGAAGATGATTCTCGACAGGAGCGAGAGTAACAGGGTAGTTGTTATGGGGGACTTTAACTTTCCAAATATCGACTGGAAATACTATAGTTCGAGTACTTTAGATGGGTCAGTTTTTGTCCAGTGTGTGCAGGAGGGTTTTCTGACACAGTATGTAGACAGGCCAACCAGGGGCGATGCCACATTGGATTTGGTACTGGGTAATGAACCCGGTCAGGAGTTAGATTTAGATGTAGGTGAGCACTTTGGTGATAGTGATCACAATTCGGTTAGGTTTACCTTAGCGATGGGCAGGGACAGGTATATACCGCAGGGCAAGAATTATAGCTGGGGGAAAGGAAATTATGATGCGATTAGGCAAGATTTAGGATGCGTAGGATGGGGAAGGAAACTGCAGGGGATGGGCACAATCGAAATGTGGAGCTTATTCAAGGAGCAGCTACTGCGTGTCCTTGATAAGTATGTACCTGTGAGGCAGGGAGGAAGTTGTCGAGCGAGGGAGCCGTGGTTTACTAAAGAAGTTGAAGCGCTTGTCAAGAGGAAGAAGAAGGCTTATGTTAGGATGAGACGTGAAGGCTCAGTTAGGGCGCTTGAGAGTTACAAGCTAGCCAGGAAGGATCTAAAGGGAGAGCTAAGAAGAGCAAGGAGAGGACACGAGAAGTCATTGGCGGATAGGATCAAGGAAAACCCTAAGGCTTTCTATAGGTATATCAGGAATAAAAGAATGACTAGAGTTAGATTAGGGCCAATCAAGGATAGTAGTGGGAAGTTGTGTGTGGAATCAGAGGAGATAGGGGAAGCGTTAAATGAATATTTTGCGTCAGTATTTACAGTAGAGAAAGAAAATGTTGTCGAGAAGAATACTGAGATACAGCCTACTAGGCTAGATGGGATTGAGGTTCACAAGGAGGAGGTGTTATCAATTTTGGAAAGTGTGAAAATAGATAAGTCCCCTGGGCCAGATGGGATTTATCCTAGGATTCTCTGGGAAGCCAGGGAGGAGATTGCAGAGCCTTTGTCCTTGATCTTTATGTCGTCATTGTCGACAGGAATAGTGCCGGAAGACTGGAGGATAGCAAATGTTGTCCCCTTGTTCAAGAAGGGGAGTAGAGACAGCCCTGGTAATTATAGACCTGTGAGCCTTACTTCGGTTGTGGGTAAAATGTTGGAAAAGGTTATAAGAGACAGGATTTATAATCATCTTGAAAAGAATAAGTTCATTAGCGATAGTCAGCACGGTTATGTGAAGGGTAGGTCGTGCCTCACAAACCTTATTGAGTTTTTCGAGAAGGTGACCAAACAGGTGGATGAGGGTAAAGCAGTGGATGTGGTGTATATGGATTTCAGTAAGGCGTTTGATAAGGTTCCCCACGGTAGGCTATTGCAGAAAATACAGAAGTATGGGGTTGAAGGTGATTTAGAGCTTTGGATCAGAAATTGGCTAGCTGAAAGAAGACAGAGGGTGGTGGTTGATGGCAAATGTTCATCCTGGAGTTTAGTTACTAGTGGTGTACCGCAAGGATCTGTTTTGGGGCCACTGCTGTTTGTCATTTTTATAAATGAACTGGAAGAGGGTGTAGAAGGGTGGATTAGTAAATTTGCGGATGACACTAAAGTAGGTGGAGTTGTGGATAGTGCCGAAGGATGTTGTAGGGTACAGAGGGACATAGATAGGCTGCAGAGCTGGGCTGAGAGATGGCAAATGGAGTTTAATGCGGAAAAGTGTGAGGTGATTCACTTTGGAAGGAGTGACGGGAATGCAGAGTACTGGGCTAATGGGAAGATTCTTGGTAGTGTAGATGAACAGAGAGATCTTGGTGTCCAGGTACATAAATCCCTGAAAGTTGCTACCCAGGTTAATAGGTCTGTTAAGAAGGCATATGGTGTGTTAGCTTTTATTAGTAGGGGGATCGAGTTTCGGAGCCACGAGGTCATGCTGCAGCTGTACAAAACTCTGGTGAGGCTGCACCTGGAGTATTGCGTGCAGTTCTGGTCACCGCATTATAGGAAGGATGTGGAAGCTTTGGAAAGGGTGCAGAGGAGATTTATTAGGATGTTGCCTGGTATGGAGGGAAGGTCTTACGAGGAAAGGCTGAGGGACTTGAGGTTGTTTTCGTTGGAGAGAAGGAGGAGGAGAGGTGACTTAATAGAGACATATAAGATAATCAGAGGGTTGGACAGGGTGGATAGTGAGAGTCTTTTTCCTCGGATGGTGATGGCAAACACGAGGGGACATAGCTTTAAGTTGAGGGGTGATAGATATAGGACAGATGTTAGAGGTAGTTTCTTTACACAGAGAGTAGTAGGGGGTGGAACGCCCTGCCTGCAACAGTAGTAGACTCGCCAACTTTAAGGGCATTTAAGTGGTCATTGGATAGACATATGGATGAAAATGGAATAGTGTAGGTCAGATGGTTTCACAGGTCGGCGCAACATCGAGGGCCGAAGGGCCTGTACTGCGCTGTAATGCTCTAATTCTAATTCTAATAGCCACCCTATCAATCCCTTTCAAAATCCAAAATCACCCAATCAAATCACCCCTTAACCTTCTTTATTCCAGGGAATACAAGCCTAGTTTATGTAATCTCTCCCCATAATCTAACACTTGAAGCCCTGTTATCAGTCTGGTGAATCTGCACTGCACCCCCTCCAAAGTCTGTACATCCTTCCTAAGGTGCGGTGCCCAAAACTGTAAACAGGACACTCAAAGACAGACTATCAAATCTCTTGTTTGCCTCCTTGTGCAGGGAATGATGAGTTACAAGGTTGGAAAGTTGAAGAAAGATGGGGAAAAAAGCAGTCCATTTAGGACTAAAATAGTGGTGCTCCATTCCTTGGTTACCCATGGACCTGTTGCTCTGAAAGCATCCTCTTCTGAGGCCTGCCAGGATTTGGCATCTGTTTAGCCCCAGGAAAGAAACAAATAACTCTCTGCCTAGCAGTACATCCAATCCAATAACTGGGCTAGGTAGCAGCAAATATGATGTGTTGACCAGAAATGAGGTTATATCTTCAACACATCCTTTGTTGTTTGTGTATTTCACCCCTCATCGCCAGCCCAGCTGAATTCTAGATTTTACAAGCATGGAAACTGTACTTTGTTAATCAATAGATTACAGGAAAAGTGAATTCACCAACTTCAGGCCAATTAGAGGCTTTGCAGAAATTGCCTCTCCAGCGTTCTATTCCATACAATAAATTGCCTGTAGAAAATAGAGGCATATTTAAGTAATTGGCAAAAAAGAAAGGAAATGAGAAGAATTTTGTTTTTATGCAGTGAGTTGTTCTGGAATGTGCTGCCTGAAAGGGCAGTGGAAGCAGATTCAATAGTAACTTTCAAAAGGGGAACTGAATGAGTAGCTGAATTGGAAAAACTTGCTGGGCTATGGTGAAGAGAGCAGGGGAGTGGGGCTAATTGGATAGCTCTTTCAAACAGCCGGCACAAGCATGACAGGCCAAATGGCCTCCTTCTATGTTGTCTGGTTCGATGATTCGAACTGTGTTTTGACATACGATTGTGTCATTAAAGTATTTGGCTAGGTTTGATTTTGCTTCGGCAGTGATGAGGATCAGTGGGTGGGTGATCAAGCTAAATTATGTTTTCGTATAAAGATCATTGGATTAAATAAGCTGCTCCTGTCCCTACGGAATACAGGCTCAAGTCTCCAGGAACTAATGGTCACAGGGGGCCATGTTCCAAACATGGTGAAGTATTTGATAGATTCTGAATTTAGATCAAGTTGCCCTGGTAATGGGCTCTACTTTTGAGGAGGAGATCAGGAAACTACAGACTCACTGCAGTAGCTGGAGGCTGTGCTTCAGACTCTAGGTTCAGTCTTTGCTCCTCGACGACCTCCTGGGACGCAGTTCTGTTCGAATTGTTCCTTAACGTTAAAAAAAAGAAACAAGATAAATAACAAATTTGACAGCTACTCCTACAAGTTCTAAACAGCAAAGTAATTTATTTATTTTGCAATAACTAGCCTCATTTGTTTGGCTCCAATCTAATCAGTACCCTGTCCAACCGTGGCTCAATGGTTCGCACTATTGCCTCTGAGTCAGAAGATCATGGGTTCAAGTCCTACTGCTGAGACTTGAGCAGGTAATTCAGGCTGACGCTTCCAGTACAGTACCGAGGGAGTGCTGCACTGTCGGAGTACCTCAGTACTGAGGGAGTGCTGCACTGTTGGAGAAACAGTACTGATAGAGTGTTGCATTGTCAGATGAGCAGTACTAAAGGAGCACTACACTGTTGAAAAGGCAGTACTGAGGGAGCGCTGAACTGTTGGAGGGGCAGTATGGGGGAGAGGCAGTACTGAGGGAACACTGCACTGTTGGTGGGGCAGTATGGGGGGAGAGGCAGAACTGAGGAAACACTGTACTGTTGGTGGGGCAGTGTGGGGGGGAGGCAGTACTGAGGGAACACTATACTGCTGGTGGGGCAGTATGGGGGGAGAGGCAGTACTGAGGGAACACTATACTGTTGGAGGGGCAGTATGGGGGGAGAGGTAGTACTGAGGGCACTGCACTTGGAGGGGCAGTATGGGGGCAGAGGCAGTACTGAGGGAACACTGCACTGTTGGAGGGGCAGTATGGGGGTAGAGACAGTACTGAGGGAACACTGCACTGTTGGTGGGGCAGTATGTGGGTAGAGGCAGTAGTGAGGGAACACTGCACTGTTGGTGGGGCAGTATGGGGGTAGAGGCAGTACTGAGGGAACACTGCACTGTTTGTGGGGCAGTATGGGGGGAGAGGCAGTACTGAGGGAACACTACACTGTTTGTGGGGCAGTATGGGGGGAGAGGCAGTACTGAGGGAACACTATACTGTTGGTGGGGCAGTATGAGGGAGAGGCAGTACTGAGGGAACACTGCACTGTTTGTGGGGCAGTATGGGGGGAGAGGCAGTACTGAGGGAACACTGCACTGTTGGTGAGGGAGAGGCAGTTCTGAGGGAACACTACACTGTTGGAGGGGCAGTATGGGGGGAGAGGCAGTACTGAGGGAACACTATACTGTTGGTGGGGCAGTATGGGGGGAGAGGCAGTACTGAGGGAACACTATACTGTTGGAGGGGCAGTATGGGGGAGAGGCAGTACTGAGGGAACACTGTACTGTTGGCGGGGCAGTATGGGGGGGAGAGGCAGTACTGAGGGAACACTGCACTGTTGGTGAGGGAGTGCTGCACTGTTGGAGGGTCAGTGCTGCAGCTGCATCAAAGACACCTGCACGATAGTGGTAGTGTTGGTATCACCACAGCATTCTGATACTAGTACATTCCATTGTCGGCACTGCTTGTTCTGATGTGGCAATTAAAATGTAATTCTGGCCTCACCTGCTTATGGTTTGTGTGTCTTTCTCTTCTGTCAAAAGCCCCTTTGATGGTGAAAGATTCTCTCCTTCTGATTGACTTTGACTGAGTGACAATGGACTTAAAGGCTTGTGGCTTCTTAATGATTGACAGCTCCCAGAATGTTCTAGATTGAGGGCATCTGTAACATCAAAGCATAACAGAAATGAATACTGAGCTCTGGGTAAGTGGCATTTCTAACAGTAGCAAGTGAAAGGACAACAGTTTGTGGCTCACAAATTTCCCAACATCTCAGGCTCAGTTTGTTCTCTGATGTCGGCAAAACCACGGGAATAATATGGATCAGTCAAGGCCACTGGGCTATAGCACCCCGTCTCACCTCTGAATCAGGAGGTCGTTAGTTTAAGTCCCACTTCAGAAACATGAACACATAATCCAGGATGGCATGCCCACTGCAGTACTGAGGGAGTGCTGCACTGCCAGACGGTCAGTACTGAGGACGCGCTGCACTGTCGGAGGGTCAGTACTGAGAGAGAGCTGCACTGTCAGAGCGTCAGTACTGAGGGAGTGCTGCACTGTCGGAGCGTCAGTACTGAGGGAGTGCTGCACTACTGGAGGGTCAGTACTGAGGGAGTGCTGCACTGTCGGAGGGTCAGTAATGAGGGAGTGCTGCACTATTGGAGGGTCAGTACTGAGGGAGTGCTGCACTATTGGAGCGTCAGTACTGAGGGAGTGCTGAACTGTCGGAGCGTCAGTACTGAGGGAGTGCTGCACTGTCAGAGGGTCAGTACTGAGGGAGTGCTGAACTGTCGGAGCGTCAGTACTGAGGGAGTGCTGCACTGTCGGAGGGTCAGTAATGAGGGAGAGCTGCACTGTCGGAGGGTCAGTAATGAGGGAGTGCTGCACTACTGGAGGGTCAGTACTGAGGGAGTGCTGCACTGTCGGAGGGTCAGTAATGAGGGAGTGCTGCACTATTGGAGGGTCAGTACTGAGGGAGTGCTGCACTATTGGAGGGTCAGTACTGAGGGAGTGCTGCACTGTCAGAGGGTCAGTACTGAGGGAGTGCTGCACTGTCGGAGGGTCAGTAATGAGGGAGAGCTGCACTGTCGGAGGGTCAGTAATGAGGGAGAGCTGCACTATCGGAGGGTCAGTACTGAGGGAGAGCTGCACTATCGGAGGGTCAGTACTGAGGGAGAGCTGCACAATCGGAGGGTCAGTAATGAGGGAGTGCTGCACTATCGGAGGGTCAGTACTGACGGAGTGCTGCACTATCGGAGGGTCAGTAATGAGGGAGTGCTGCACCATCGGAGGGTCAGTAATGAGGGAGTGCTGCACTATTGGAGGGTCAGTACTGAGAGAGAGCTGCACTGTCGGAGGGTCAGTACTGAGAGAGAGCTGCACTGTTTGTGGGTCAGTAATGAGGGAGTGCTGCACTATCGGAGGGTCAGTACTGAGGGAGTGCTGCACTATTGGAGGGTCAGTACTGAGGGAGTGCTGCACTGTCAGAGGGTCAGTACTTACGGAGTGCTGCACTATCGGAGGGTCAGTAATGAGGGAGTGCTGCACTATCGGAGGGTCAGTACTGAGGGAGTGCTGCACTGTTTGTGGGTCAGTAATGAGGGAGAGCTGCACTATTGGAGGGTCAGTAATGAGGGAGTGCTGCACTGTCAGAGGGTCAGTACTTACGGAGTGCTGCACTGTCGGAGGGTCAGTACTGAGGGAGTGCTGCACTATTGGAGGGTCAGTAATGAGGGAGTGCTGCACTGTCGGAGGGTCAGTAATGAGGGAGTGCTGCACTGTTTGTGGGTCAGTACTGAGGGAGAGCTGCACTATTGGAGGGTCAGTACTGAGGGAGTGCTGCACTGTTAGAGGGTCTGTACTGAGGGAGTGCTGCACTGTCAGAGGGTCAGTACTGAGGGAGTGCTGCACTGTCGGAGGGTCAGTACTGAGGGAGAGCTGCACTGTCGAAGGGTCAGTACTGAGGAAGCGCTGCACTGTCGGAGGTCAGTATTGAGGGAGAGCTGCACTATTGGAGGGTCAGTACTGAGGGAGTGCTGCACTGTCAGAGGGTCAGTACTGAGGGAGTGCTGCACTGTCGGAGGGCCGGTACTGAGGGAGTGCTGCACTGTTGGAGGGTCAGTATTGAGGGAGTGCTGCACTGTCAGAGGGTCAGTACTGAGGGAGTGCTGCACTGTCGGAGGGTCAGTACTGAGGGAGAGCTGCACTGTCGGAGGGTCAGTACTGAGGGAGAGCTGCACTGTCGGAGGGTCAGTACTGAGGGAGTGCTGCACTGTCGGAGGGTCAGTATTGAGGGAGTGCTGCACTGTCAGAGGGTCAGTACTGAGGGAGTGCTGCACTGTCGGAGGGTCAGTACTGAGGGAGAGCTGCACTGTCGGAGGGTCAGTACTGAGGGAGTGCTGCACTGTCAGAGGCATAGTCTCAGGATAGGGGGTCAGCATTTAGGACTGAGCTGAGGAGAAATTTCTTCGCTCAGAGGGTTGTGAACTTTGGAATTCTCCACCCCAGGGAGCTGTGAATGCTCAGTCGTTGACTATACAAGAGAGAGATCGATAGATCTTTTGAACCCTCAGGGAATCAAGGGATATGGGGATCGGTCAGGAAAATGGAGTTGAGGTCGAAGATCAGCCATGACCTTATTGAAAGCTGGTGAGGCTCGTGGGGCCATACGGCCTACTTCTGTTTCTATTTCTTATGCTCTTATGTCTATTGGATGAGACATTAAACGAAGACCAAGTCCGCCCTCTCAGGTGGATGTAAAAATCAAAGAAAAGCAGGCAGTTCCCCTTGGTGTCCTGGCCAATATTTATCCTTTGGCCAACACCACTAAAACAGCTGATCTGGTCATTTATCTCATTGCTGTTTGTGGGAGTTTGCTGTGCGCAAATTGGCTGCTGGGTTATCAAAAAGCCATGAGGGCTCTGGACAGAGTAGATGGGGAGAAACTGTTCCCATTGGCCAAAGAATCAGGAACCAGAGGACACCAATTTAAGGTGATTGGCAAAAGAAGCAACTACTACATGAGGAGAAACTTTTTTATACAGTGAATGTTTAGGATCTGGAATGCACTGTCTGAGAGTGTGGTGGAGGCAGGTTCAGTGAGTGTTTAGGATCTGGAATGCACTGTCTGAGAATGTGGTGGAGGCAGGTTCAGAGAGTGTTTAGGATCTGGAATGCACTGTCTGAGAGTGTGGTGGAGGCAGGTTCAGTGAGTGTTTATGATCTGGAATGCACTGCCTGAGAGTGTGGTAGAGGCAGGTTCAGTGAGTGTTTATGATCTGGAATACACTGTCTGAGAGTGTGGTGGAGGCAGGTTCAGACAGTGTTTAGGATCTGGAATGCACTGCCTGAGAGTGTGGTGGAGGCAGGTTCAGAGAGTGTTTAGGATCTGGAATGCACTGTGTGATAATGTGGTGGAGGCAGGTTCAGAGAGTGTTTAGGATCTGGAATGCACTGTCTGAGAGTGTGGTGGAGGCAGGTTCAGAGAGTGTTTAGGATCTGGAATGCACTGCGTGAGAGTGTGGTAGAGGCAGGTTCAGTGAGTGTTTATGATCTGGAATGCACTGCCTGAGAGTGTGGTGGAGGCAGGTTCAGTGAGTGTTTAGGATCTGGAATGCACTGTCTGAGAGTGTGGTGGAGGCAGGTTCAGTGAGTGTTTAGGATCTGGAATGCACTGTCTGAGAGTGTGGTGAAGGCAGGTTCAGTGAGTGTTTAGGATCTGGAATGCACTGCCTGAGAGTGTGGTGGAGGCAGGTTCAGTGAGTGTTTATGATCTGGAATGCACTGCCTGAGAGTGTGGTGGAGGCAGTTTCAGTGAGTGTTTAGGATCTGGAATGCACTGTCTGAGAGTGTGGTGGAGGCAGGTTCAGTGAGTGTTTAGGATCTGGAATGCACTGTCTGAGAATGTGGTGGAGGCAGGTTCAGAGAGTGTTTAGGATCTGGAATGCACTGTCTGAGAGTGTGGTGGAGGCAGGTTCAGTGAGTGTTTATGATCTGGAATGCACTGCCTGAGAGTGTGGTAGAGGCAGGTTCAGTGAGTGTTTATGATCTGGAATACACTGTCTGAGAGTGTGGTGGAGGCAGGTTCAGACAGTGTTTAGGATCTGGAATGCACTGCCTGAGAGTGTGGTGGAGGCAGGTTCAGAGAGTGTTTAGGATCTGGAATGCACTGTCTGAGAATGTGGTGGAGGCAGGTTCAGAGAGTGTTTAGGATCTGGAATGCACTGTCTGAGAGTGTGGTGGAGGCAGGTTCAGAGAGTGTTTAGGATCTGGAATGCACTGCGTGAGAGTGTGGTAGAGGCAGGTTCAGTGAGTGTTTATGATCTGGAATGCACTGCCTGAGAGTGTGGTGGAGGCAGGTTCAGTGAGTGTTTAGGATCTGGAATGCACTGTCTGAGAGTGTGGTGGAGGCAGGTTCAGTGAGTGTTTAGGATCTGGAATGCACTGTCTGAGAGTGTGGTGAAGGCAGGTTCAGTGAGTGTTTAGGATCTGGAATGCACTGCCTGAGAGTGTGGTGGAGGCAGGTTCAGTGAGTGTTTATGATCTGGAATGCACTGCCTGAGAGTGTGGTGGAGGCAGGTTCAGTGAGTGTTTAGGATCTGGAATGCACTGTCTGAGAGTGTGGTGGAGGCAGGTTCAGTGAGTGTTTAGGATCTGGAATGCACTGTCTGAGAGTGTGGTGGAGGCAGATTCAGTGAGTGTTTAGGATCTGGAATGCACTGTCTGAAAGTGTGGTGGAGGCAGGTTCAGTGAGTGTTTAGGATCTGGAATGCACTGCCTGAGAGTGTGGTGGAGGCAGGTTCAGTGAGTGTTTAGGATCTGGAATGCACTGTCTGAGAGTGTGGTGGAGGCAGGTTCAGTGAGTGTTTAGGATCTGGAATGCACTGTCTGAGAGTGTGGTGGAGGCAGGTTCAGTGAGTGTTTAGGATCTGGAATGCACTGTCTGAGAGTGTGGTGGAGGCAGATTCAATTGAGGCCTTCAAAAGAAAACTGGACAATTATCTGAACAGAAAAAATTTGCAGGCAGCAGGAAAAATACTGGGAAGTGGGACTAGGTGAATTACTCTTGCAGAGAGCCAGTACAGAAACGACAGGCTGAATGGCCTCTACTATGTTGTAAACATTCTATGATTCATTACAACAATGGCTACCCTTCAAAAGTACTTCGTTGGTTGTAAAGCACTTTGGGACATCCTAAGGTTGTGAAAAGTGCAATAAATACAAACTATTTCTTTCTTACCGAGGAGAGGCACATGCAGTCCCCAGCTGCCATGTTCTGTGTACAGTCCAGTGTGGATATCGTAGGACTGTTGACGTAATTGGACAAGGATCTCCTGAGATAAAGGCCACACATCTGTTTCCTGTTTCTGTATCGCAAGAGAAAAACTGATTGTAGGTTTGATATCAAACAAAAATTACTCCATTTTTTTCAAACAAACTAACTTGAACAAAACAGGGTTTCGTTTAGGGGAATGTGTAAATCTGGTTCTGTGAAATTGAAGTGACCATGCTAAACTGTTTTGTAACTTGGTGAGGGTCTTATGTTGTTTATGGATTAGCTCTCACTCATAAATGTACATTATATAAGGTCACTCCTAGATTACTACATACAGGAACTTCGTAATTGCGAGATGCACAAAAAGATTCAGGTCTATTCTACCATCCTGGTAGTCACTTGATCCAACAATAATAGAGTTATTGACCAATCACAGCGATCAATCTCTATCAATGAGTCTACAGCAGACCCAGACATGAGGTGAGGAAAACCCCCAGTGATAGAGAGCTTTGGGAACCATAGATCCAAAGTCACCTTCTCCTCCCGAGCTCGTTACACTCACATCATGCCATGTCTCAAATTACTGATCATGTAATATTTTGGGATACAGTTTATAAAAGAATTCTCTCTAATTTGCATTGGAATGAATCAACACCCTTTGTACCCCCTGCCTCCCTATCTCTTTCAGGATCCTGTTCCATAGATTGACCCCCTTCACTCACTCAAATCTTGTTCCCACAGAATAGTTTTGAATTTATCCACTTCAAGCTCAGGCTATTTGCGTTGGTTCCACTGTTCTGGACAAGATGAAACAGATTGTCATGCTCCATGTTATTTCTTGTCCCGTTAGAATCCTAAAAACAGCATCCTATCAACTTGCAGCCTTCTCTTTAGTGAGAACAAGCCCAATTTACACAATCATTCCTCATGATCCAATCCCTCCATCTCCTCAATCATTCTAGTTGCTCTCTTCTGTATCCTTTCAATAGCTGCAATCCTTTTTGATCTCTGGTGACCAGAACTATTCACAGTATTCTAAGTGCAGTCACACCAATGATTTGCAAAGTGTCAGGATTACCTCACTATTTTGGCTCAATGTCGACCTTTAAATATTTCCCAACATTTGATTTCCTTTACTCACTGCCGGCGAGTATTGCTGGGACAGGTTCTCTTCCAGGATCTCAGTCAGGAGCTCTTTCAGTTTCTGCACACATTATTATCATTCCATTTGTTGTTTGTTTCTCTTCTCTCTTTAACTTATAGGTTTGTCTCTCTGGCTGTTTCCTTCTCTGTTTTGTCTCTTGCTGTCTGTGGCTTCACTCACTCTTCTTGATATTCACCACTTCCTCTCATGACTGTGCTCTTCCAGGTCTGGTCACAGTCTAGTTTATGTTAAGCATGTGTTGAATTTTGTTCAACCACACTTGGAGGACTGTGCACATTTCTGGTCTCCATATATCTTACATCACATAAACACTGGCACAGAAACAGGCAGAAAGACTTGCATTTCTACAGCACCTTTCACAGTCTCAGGGTGCCCCAAAGTTCTTTGCAACCAATAAAGTACTTTTGCAGTTTGGTCACTGAGGTAATGTAGAAAACACAACACCCAAATTACACACATAAAGTTCCCACAAAGAGCAATGTGATTATTGCCAGATAATCTGTTTTTTAGCTGTGGTTTGAGAGATAAATATTGGCCAGAACACTGGGAGAACTCCACTGCTCTTCTTCAATATAGTGCTCTGGGATCTTTTACATCCACCTGAAAGGGCAGATGAGTCCTTGGTTTAATATTTCATCCAAAAGACAGTACCTCCAAGAGTGCAGCATTCCAGCACTGGGAGTTCAGCCTGGATTATGGGTTCAAATCACTGGAGTAGGACTTGAACCCACAGTCCACTAACTCAGAGGCATGAGTGCACTGAACCACAACCTCTGTCCTACAACCCACTGAGATCTTGGTGCTCCTCCATTCTGTCCTCCTGCACATCCCTGATTTTCATTGCTCCAGCATTTGCAGCCATTCCTTCAGCTGCCTGGGCCCCAAGCTCTGTAATTCCCTCCCTAAAGCTCTCCTTCACTCCACCTCTCCCTCCTCCTTATTTACAGACCCTCCTTAAAATCTACCTGTTTGACCAAGCTTTCGTTCACTTGCTCTAATATCTCCTGATGTGGCTCAGTGAAAAATTTTGATAATGCTCCTGTGATGCACCTTGGGGTATTTTACTACATTCTAGGCGCTTTATAAATACATGTTGTTGCAACGATGCATTGCACTGAAGGCACATAATCTTAGTCCAACCAGTGAGGAAACTCTAACAGTTGAGATGACAGCTGCTGGAAGACATTCCCCAGCAGTTCAATATCAGCATATACCTGACAGTGAGATGATGTAAGCAAAGAGTAAGGCTAATAATTAAACAGACAAAGTCAGCATTGGGAAGTCATTCACTAATGTTCCGAAGGTATTTGTCAGCATTGCAACATAAAAATGTAACTTAGGTCATAATGTGAGTCACTTTGGAAAATAGGAACATAAGAATTTCGAGATAAACTTTATATATATATTTGCACTTCTTACACAAACTATACAATAAAAACCCAAAACAAAGTTTCTCCTCAATCAGCAAGCGGGACCCCACAGCTCATGGCCATGGTCACAGGTATTGGACACAGGCAAAATCCATGGTCTAGCAGTCAGGAGGTGCCTTGGACAGGTACAGGAAATTATTAAACCCCATGCACTCCCCCCTTCCCACACCCAGCCCCTTGCACTCAAGTTTCCTGGCCCCGGTTAAGAACTAGATGAGAAAGAGAGAGGATCATGCCTCTCAGAAACTTTTCAAAGCACCTAACAATGATTTACTTTAGAAAGCAGTGACTCTTGTTGACAGGCAAAGCTTTTCTATTAGCTTCAATACAGATTAAAGCTTGTCCTTGATGCTGAATGTACTTTGGGTGGGGGAATTCAATTTCCATCACCAAGAGTGGCTCAGTAGCATCACTACTGACCAAGCTGGCTGAGTCCTGAAGGACATATTTGCCAGATTGGCCCTGGGGCAGGTGGCGAGAGAACCAACAAGAGGAAAAAACCGACTTGACCTTGACCTCAACAATATACCTACTGGAGTTGCATCTGTCCATGAGAGTATTGGTAGAAGCAACCACCGCACAGCTCTTGTGGAGAGCAAGTTCCATCTTCACACTGAGGACACACTTCATCAGGTTATTTGGCACTACCACCATGATAAATGGAATAGAATCAGAACAGATCTAACAGCTCAAAGCTGGGTATCCACAAGGCACTGCGGGACACCAGCAGCATCAGCAGAATTGCGTTCAACCACACTCTGTAGCCTCATGTCCCGGCATATCTTACACTCTACCATGACCGTCAAGCCAAGGGACCAGCCCTGGTTCAATAAGGAATGTAGGAGAACTTGCCAGAAGCAGCACCAGGCTTACATATAAATGAGGTCCCAACCTGGTGAAGCCACAACACAGGACTATATGCATGGTAAACAGCGGAAACAGCATGTTATAGACAGAGCTAAGCGATCCCACAACGAACAGATCAGATCACAGCTCCGGAGTCCTGACACATCCAGTCATGAATGGCGGAGGCCAGTTAAACAAGGCTGTGTTTGCAGACAAGACAACCACTAGGTGGCGCAGTACTAGCACATGCAGAAATGTCGTTCATACCACTGAAACGTCAGTGTCAGGAAGCTGCCAGGATTAAAGATGGCGCTGCTCAATTTATCACAGAAAAACAACTTCAACCTGAAAAATCCCCTCAAAGGTTACCATCGCTGCCTCCATCCCACCCCCAACAGTCCCCCGCTCCCTCCTGCCATTGCTTCATTTGTATAATTTCTCAGATGTCTCCAGCTCAACTGTTTTGATTTTTTTTGACAAAGACGGATCTCTGGTATGATACTACCAATGAAATTTGGAATGTAAAGCAACTTTTTAATGGGACAGTAAAGTTAACATTTACACTCTGAGGTTTATAGAGGAAATAACTCTTTGAATTTTTGCCCCACCCCCGCCTCCAGTCCGCAATCTCCCATTCTCCCAAGCGAGTTCACACTCGCTACAGCCTCGCCATTTTCCCCCCTCCTTCAGCCACTCACTCCAGACCTCACCACTGCTCTCCCCCTTCCCCTCCCCTCGGCCGATTGTTCCCCGCTCCTCGCTTCCCGTCCCCTTCCCCTCCCCGCCACTCTGCTCTCTGACCACTCGCTCCCTGCTTCCCCCCCTCCAGATGCTAGCTCTAGGCTGCACCACTTCCCTCCTCTTAGCCACTCGCTCTCATGTTCAATTTTTCTCCGCGCACCACCCGAAGAAGCAAGGCAGGCCGCAAAGGGTGACGGGGCGACGTAGGAACGAGTGGCCAAGAGGAGGGAAACAGCACAGTCTGGAGCTAGCAGCTGAAGGGGAGGCGGAAGCAGGGAGTGAGCAGCTGGAGAGCAGGGTGGTGAGGGAGGGGGGCGCAGGAAGTGAGGAGCGGGGAACAATGGGCTGATGAGAGTGGGGGGGGAGCAATGGCAAGGTCTGGAGCAAGCGACTGAGGGGTGATGTGGCCGGTAGGGAGGAGGGGGTAGGGGGAGAAAGCGCTGGGCATGGAGCGAGTGGCCGAGGTGGGAGAGCGGCCAGTGGGGCGGGAGAGAGTAGCTGAGTGGGGGGAAGTGATGACGTTTTCCCGCACATGCGTCAATTAGACCTGGCAAGACGTAGACTGCGCATGTGCAGCATCTCACTGAGAGCAGGAGATTGTTTGTACATGTCCATAGCTTCGAGCACTCTGATGACGTCGGCGGGCCGCTGCGCTGTCAGGAGTCACGTTGATTAAACAACAAATCAGAGGGGGAGGCTCCACAAACATTTCTATCCTCAATGATGGGGGAGCCCAGCACATCAGTGCAAAAGATAAGGCTGAAGCATTTGCAAACATCTTCAGCCAGAAGTGCCGAGTTGATGATCCATCTCCGCCTCCTCCTGAAGTCCCCAGCATTACAGATGCCAGATTTCAGCCAATCCAATTCACTCCGCGTGATATTAAGAAACGACTGAAGGGACTGGATACTGCAAAGGCTATGGGTCCTGACAATATTCCGGCAATAGTACTGAAGACCTGCGCTCCAAAACTAGCCGCATCCTTAGCCAAGCTGTTCCAGTATGGCTACAACACTGGCATGTCCCCGGCAATGTGAAACATCCAGGTATGTCCTGTTCACAAAAACCAGCACAAAACCAATCCAGCCAGCGTATCAGTCTACCCTCAATCAACAGCAAAGTGAGGGAAGTTGTCATTGACAGTGCTATCAAGCAGCACTTACTCACCAATAACCTGTTCACTGATATAACCTCCAAGACCTTCTGGTCAGTTATTCTCTGTGACCCTGTCCTGTCAATACCTTCCCTTTTGCTATCTCTTGTCCCACCCCCACTTTATTTGCTTAAAACCTAATACATTTCTAACCTTTGCCAGTTCTGATGAAAGGTCAGTGACCTGAAACGTTAACTCTGCTTCTCTCTCCACAGATGCTGCCAGACCTGCTGAGTTAAAGGCCATCAGGTCACGAAAAAAACCCCAACCCGAACCCAACAGGACCATGTCGGACCCGAGCCCAACCCGAGTCCCTCCATTTTTTTCCTGCACCCGACCAGCCCGACCCGACCCGACCCGATCACCGGAATGTTCCCTTCACCTACCTTGCGACTCCCAATCTTCGGGAAGCTGCTGAATGAGCTCACTGCGCAGATTCAGAGTTTCCTTCTTTGACATCCCAGACTCCCAGCTCAGGTAGGTTTTTTACTTTTAACACTTCTTGCTGTGTGTGTCTGACCCAGACCCGGCCCGACCCAACCCGAGTCCGAAAGCCAGACCCAGAAGAGCAACCTGAACCCGACACATGTCATCAGGTCCCGTCGGGTTCAGGTAGGGTAGCAGGCCTTTATGCTGAGTATTTACAGCATTTCTTCTTTTTATTACCTGTTCAGTGATGCTCAGTTTGGGTTCTGCCAGGGCCACTCAGCTCTGGAACTCATTATAGCCTTGGCCCAAACATGGACAAAAGAGCTGAACTCCTGAGATGAGGTGAGGGTGACTGCCCTTGACATCAAGGCAGCATTTGACCGAGTATGGCATCAAGGAGCCTTAGCAAAACCGGAGTCAACGGGAATCAGAAGGAAAATTCTCGGTTGTGGTTGTTAGAGGTCAATTATCTCCGCTCCAGATATTTCTGCGAAAAATAAGGAGTTCCTCAGGGTAGTGTCCTAGGCCCAACCATCTTCAGCTGCTTCATCAATGACCTTCTCTTCAACATAAGGTCAAAAGTGGGGATGTTTGTTGATGATTGGACAGTGTTCATTTCCATTTGTAACTCCTCAGATAATGAAGCAGTCCATGCCTGAATGTAGCAGAAACTGGACAACATCAGGCTTGGGCTGATAAGAGGCAAGTAGCACTCAGAAAGGTTACAGCATAGAAGGGAACCATTCTGCCTGTCATGTCCATTCCGACTCTCTGCAACAGCAACTCACCTATACCCACTCGCCTGCCTTTTCCCTGTAGCCTGGCAAATCTTTTCTCTACAGTTAATTGAACCTGCCTCCACCAGGCTCTCAGGCAGTGCATTCCAGATCCTAATCACTCACTACCACCTACAAGAACAAAGGTAGCAGATGCATGGGAACACTGCAGGAACATAAGCATGGATTTGTAAAAGGCAGATCTTGTTAGGAAGGATGTACTGGAAAGGCTGGCAATGCATAGAGTGGATTAATTGCCTGGTCAGTTGCTAAAGGAAGTGGGGATGGAGATAATGGAAGGGTTTATCAAAATCTTCTAATCTTCCCTAGATACGGGGGAGGTGCCAGAAGATTGGAGAGTGGCAAATGTGACACCCTTATTCAAGAAAGGGTGTAAGGACAGTCCTAGTAACTACAGGCCAGTTAGTTTAACATCAGTGGTGAGTGAGGTTTTACAAACAATAATCAGGGGGAAAAAAATCATCAGGCACTTTGAGTTAATTAAGGAAAGCCAGCACGGATTTGTAAAAAGCAGCTCGTGTTTGATTAATTGAACTTTTTGATGAAGTAACAGAGAAGGTTGCTGAAGGGAATGCAGTGGATGTTTTCTGTATGGATTTTAAGACTGGTTAACGCAATTGAGGCTGATGGAAAATAAAGGTCAGTGTCAGCTTGGATAAAAAAATTGGCTTAAGGACAGAAAACAGTGGCTTGTGGTAAATGGTTGTTTTTCAGACTAGTGTTTGGTAGACAGTGGTGTTCTGCAAGGGTCAGTGCTTGGACCACTGCTTTGTTTGATCGCTACAAATGACTTAGATATTGGAATATAGAGTAAAATTTCAAAATTTGCTGATGATACCAAACTTGGAGGTGTGACAGTCAGTGAGCATGATACCAATCGACTGCAACGGGACATAGATAGGTTAGCAGAATGGGCAGACAAGTGGCAGATGGAATTTCATACAGAGAAGTGTGAGGTGATGCATTTTGGCAGAAAGGAAAGGGAGAGGCAAAATAGACTTAATGATACAGTTCTAAAGAGTGTGCAGGGACAGAGGGACCTGGGGGTTCAGTGCATCGATCTTTGCAGGTGACAGGATATATTATAGAATCGTAGAGTTATAGAATATAAGAGCAGGGAGGTTATGCTGGAACTGTATAAAACACTAGTTAGGTCACAGCTAGGGTACTGCATGTAGTTCTGGTCACCGCACTGTAGGAAAGATGTGATTGCACTAGAGAGGGTACAGAGGAGATTTACAAGGATGTTGCCTGGAGAATTTTAGTTCTGAGGAAAGATCGGATAGGCTAAGATTGTTTTTTTGGACAGAGAAAGGTGAGAGGAGACCTAATTAAAGTGTATAAAATTATGAGGAGTCTAGATAGAGTAGACAGGAAAGACTCTATGAGTAGGCCCTTCGAGCCTGCTCCACCATTCATTATAATTGTGGCTGATCATCCAACTCAGTAACCTGTTCCCGCTTTCACCCCATATCTTTTGATCCCTTTAAACCCAAGAGCTATATCTAACTCCTTCTTGAAAACATACAATGTTTTGGCCTCAACTGCTTTCTGTGGTAGCAAATTCCACAGGTTCACCACTCTCTGGGTGAAGAAATTTCTCCTCATCTCAGTCCTGAAAGGTTTACCCCGTATCCTTAGACTATGACCCCTGGTTCTGGATTCCCCCACCATCGGGAACATCCTTCCTGCATCTACCCTGTCAAGTCCTGTTAGAATTTTATAGGTTTCTATGAGATCCCCCCTCACTCTTCTGAACTTCAGCAAATATAATCCTAACCGACTCAATCTCTCTTCATACGTCAGTCCTGCCATCCCCAGGAATCAGTCTGGTAAACCTTCGCTGCACTCTCTCTAAAGCAAGAACAGCCTTCCTCAGATAAGGTAGACAAAGAAAAGCTACTCACATTAGCTGATGGTACAAGGACTGGGAGACACAGATTTAAGGTTTTGGGAAGAGATACAGGGGGAATGTGAGGAAGAACTCTTTTATGTAGTGAGTGTTAATGACCTGGAGCTCACTGTCTACGAGGGTGGCAGAAGCGCAGACGATGGATGATTTCAAAATTGCACGGACACTTGAGGGAAATAAACTTACAGGGGAATGGGATTGATTGGATTGCTCTACAGAGAGCCAGCATAGGCTTGATGGGCCGAATGGCTTCCTTCTATGCTATTATGATTCTATGAACACAAACTACAAGTTCCCCTCCAATTCACATACTATCCTGATTTGGAATATTATTGTCATTTCTTCACTGTTGCTGGGTCAAAATCCTGGAACTCCCTCCCGAGCAGCACTGTGGGTGTACCTGCACCAGATAAACTGCAGCAGTTCAAGAAGGAAGCTCACCACCATCTTCTCAAAGGCAATGAGGGATCAGCAACAAATGCTGGCCTGCCTAGCGACGCTCACATCCCTTGAATTATTAGAAAAAGAATCATTAATTCAATGCAGATCAAAAGGTGGTACTTTGTCAAGATGGTACACACTGGCCTGTGTACAAATCTGGTTATTGTATTTCCTATATCACAACGACTACATTTCAATTCAAAGTTCATTGGCTGTGAAGGGCTTTGGCACTTTCTGAGACTGTGAAAGGTGCTATATAAATGCAAGTCTTTCTTTCTTACTCTTACAGTCACAGACTGCAGACCATGTTTGTAGCAACAGAACATCAGTGATTTTTTTTTTGCATTTGTAGGGGTCAGAATACATTCTTTTAGCTACTTCAGGCTAAAACATTCCCATCAACGTGACCAGTTTACTGGTGATTGCAACAAGTTGTGGCAAAGTCCTTAGAAGCAAAGCAAAAATGTCACTTTGACATTCACTTTCAGAAAGTGCACCAAAAATATATTTGCAGTATAAGAATGAATATTGTAACTGGATTTTAAATAGCATTCCATTGGGAGCATAACCCTAAAATTACAGCTAGGCCACTCCGGTTTGATATAAAGAAGCAATTGTTTTTATTCGTTCATGAGATGTGGGCGTCGCTGGCTCGGCCAGCATTTATTACCCATCCCTAATTGCCCTCGGGAAGGTGGTGGTGAGCTGCCTTCTTGAACCGCTGCAGTCCATGTGGGGTAGGTACACCCACAGTGCTGTAAGGAAGGGGGTTCCAGGATTTTTACCCAGTGACAGTGAAAGATCAGCAATATAGTTCCAAGTCAGGATGGTGTGTGACTTGGAGGGGAACTTGCAGGTGGTGGTTCTCACAGATCATCTTCCCTTGTCCTTCTAGGTGGTGGAGGTTGTGGGTTTGGATGGTGGTGTCAAAGGAGTCTTGGTGAGTTGCTGCAGTGCACATTGTCAATGGCACACACTGCTGTCAAGGTACATTGGTGATGGAGGGAGTGAATGTTGAATGTTTGTGGATGGGGTGCCGATCAAGCGGGCCGCTTTGTCCTGGATGGTTTTGAGCTTCTTGAGTGTTGTTGGAGCGGCACCCATCCAGGCAAGTGGAGAGTATTCCATCACACTCCTGACTTGTGCCTTGTAGATGCTGGACAGGCTTTGAGGAATCAGGAGGTGAATTACTCACCACAGAATTCCCAGCCTCTGACCTGCCACAGTATTTATATGGCTGGTTCAGTTAAGTTTCTGGTCAATGGTAACCCCCGTGATGTTGAAGGTGGGGGCTTCGCATAAAAGATAGTGGAAATCTGGAACTCTCTCCCCCAGTAGGACAATACTAGTTGGGGATTTCAACTACCCTAATAACAACTGGGATACAAACAATGTGAAAGGCACAAAGGGCACAAAATACTTGAACTGCACTCAAGAGAACTTTTTTAGCCAGCACGTAATAAGCCCAACGAGAGGCGGGGGGGGGGGGGGGGGGCGCAATTCTAGATTTAGTCTTAGGAAATGAAGCTGGGCAAGTGGATGAAGTAGCAGTGGGTGACCATTTTGGAGATAGTGACCATAATACAGCTAGATTTAGCATTATTATGGAAAAGGGCAAGGATAGAACAGGAGTAAAAATTCTAAATTGAGGAAGGAAAATTTTACAAAGCTGAGAGGTGATCTGGCGAAAGTGGACTGGAGACAGCTACATTTGGCAAACCAGTGGGAGGCATTCAAAAGCGAGATTCCACGGGCACAGTGTAGACGTGTCCCCACAAAGAAAAAGGATGATACTTCCAAATCTAGAGCCCCCTGGTTATCTGGAAGCATACAGGGTAAAATAAAGCAGGAAAAGAAAGCTTCTGACAGTCACAAAAAATGTAATACTTCAGAAAGCCTGGAGGAGTATAGAAAGTGCAGGGGTGAAGTAAAAAAAGGAAATTAGGAAAGCAAAGAGAGGACATGAAAAAAATATTGGCAGGTAAAATCAAGAAAAACCCAAAGATATTTAATCAGTACATTAAGAGCAAGAAGATAACTAAGGAAAGGGTACGGCCTATCAGAGATGCACAAGGGAACTTATGCGTGGATGCAGAAGATTTTTAGATTTAGAGATACAGCACTGAAACAGGCCCTTCGGCCCACCGAGTCTGTGCCGACCATTAACAACCCATTTATACTAATCCGACACTAATCCCATATTCCTACCACATCCCCACCTGTCCCTATATTCCCCTACCACCTACCTATACTAGGGGCAATTTATAATGTCCAATTTACTTATTAACCTGCAAGTCTTTTGGCTGTGGGAGGAAACCGGAGCGCCCGGAGGAAACCCACACAGACACAGGGAGAACTTGCAAACTCCACACAGGCAGTACCCAGAATTGAACCCGGATCACTGGAGCTGTGAGGCTGCGGTGCTAACCACTGCGCCACTGTGCAGTATTCTTAATGAGTACTTTGTCTCTGTCTTCACAAAGGAGAGGGATGCTGCAGACATTGTAGTTAAAGAGGAGGAGTGTGAAATATTAGATACGATAAGCATAATGAGAGAGGAAGTACTAGAGGGTCTGACATCCTTGAAAGTGGATAAATCCACGAGAGGGCCGGATGGATTGTATCCCAGGTTGTTAAAGGAAGCCAGGGAGGAAATAACGGATGTTCGAAGGATCATCTTCAAATCTTCACTAGATACAGGCAAGATGCCAGAGGATTGGAGGTCTGCAACGTTGTACCATTGTTTAAAAAGGGTGTGAGGGATAGGCCAAATAATTATAGGCCGGTCAGTCTGACCTCAGTGGTGGACAAATTATTAGAATTAATTCTGAGAGATCGGATAAACTGTCACTTAGAAAGGCACGGATTAATCAGGGATAATCAGCATGGATTTGTTAAAGGAAGGTTGTGTCTTACTAACTTAATTGAGTTTTTTGAGGAAATAACAAGGAGTATAGCAAATAAAGCAGATGAGCTGAGGGCACAGATAGACACGTGGCAGTATGATATCATAGCTATTACAGAAACATGGCTTAAGGAGGGACAGGAATGGCAGCTCAATGTTCCTGGTTACAGGGTTTTCAGACGCGATAGGGAGGGGGATAAAAAAGGAGGGGAAATGGCAATTTTGGTCAAGGAAACTATTACAGCTGTGAGGAGGGATGATATGTTGGAAGGTTCATCAAATAAGGCCATATGGATTGAGCTAAGGAACAAAAAAGGGACAAACACATTGCTGGGAGTGTACTATAGACCCCCAAATAGTCAGAGGGAGATAGAAGAGTAGATATGTAGGAAAATCTCTGAGAAGTACAAAAACAATAGGGCAGTAATAGTAGGGGATTATAATTACCCCAATATTAACTGGGATAGTTTTAGTGTGAAAGGAATTGAGGGAGCAGAATTCTTCAGGTGCATTCAGGAGAACTTTTTTGCCCAGTATGTAGCAAGTTCAACAAGAGAGGGTGCAGTTTTAGACTTAGTTTTAGCAAATGAAGATGGGCAGGTGGAAGGAGTGGCAATGAGAGAGCATTTTGGTGGTAGTGATCATAATTCAGTCAGTTTTAACATAATTATGGAAAAGGACAGAGATAGAACAGGAGTTAGAGTTCTCGATTGGGGCAAGGCCAATTTTACTAAGCTGAGGAGTGATTTAGCGAAAGTGGACTGGAAACAGCTACTTGAAGGTAAATCAGTGTCAGAACAGTGCAAGGCTTTCAAAGGGGAGATTCAAAGGGTTCAGGGTAAACATGATTCCAAAAAGAAAAAGGGTGAGGTGGCCAAATCTAGAGCCCCCTGGATGTCAAGGAGCTTACAGGGTAAGATAAGGCAGAAAAGGAAAGCTTATGTCTTACACCGAAAACTCAATACTACAGAAAGCCAAGAGGAGTATAGAAAGTGGAGGGTGAAATCAAAAAGGAAATTAGGAAAGCAAACAAAGGGCATGAAAGAATATTGGCAAGCAAAATCAAGGTGAACTCAAAGATGTTTTATAAAAACATTAAGAGTAAGAGGATAACAAAGGAGAGAGTAGGGCCCATAAAAGATCAAAAAGGTAACCTATGTGTAGGAGCGGAAGATATTGGTATGGTTCTTAATGAATACATTGCATCTGTCTTCACAAAGAGGGGGATGATGCAGATACTGTCGTTAAGGAGGAAGAGTGTGAAGTACTGGATGTGATAAACATAGGGAGAGAGGAAGTATTAATGGGATTAGCATCCTTGAAAGTTGATAAATCACCAGGGCTGGATGAAATGCATCCTAGGCTGTTAAAAGAAGCAAGAGAGGAAATAGTGGAAGGTCTGACCATCATTTTCCAGTCCTCACTGGATACAGGTGTGGTGCCGGAGGATTGGAGAACTGCTAACGTTGTACCTATGTTTAAAAAGGGAGTGAAGGATAGACCGAATAATTACAGGCCAGTCAGTCTAACCTCAGTAGTGGGCAAATTATTGGAATCTATTCTGAGAGACAGGATAAACTGTCACTTAGAAAGGCACAGGTTAATCAAGGAAAGCCAGCATGAATTTGTTAAGGGAAGATCTTGTTTGACCAACTTGATCAAATTTTTGAAGAAGTAACAAGGAAGATCGATGAGGGTAGTGCAGTTGATGTAGTTTACATGGATTTTAGCAAGCCTTTTGACAAGGTCCCACATCGCAGACTGGTTAAAAAAATAAAATCCCATGGGATCCAGGGAAATGCAGCAAAATGGATACAAAATTGGCTCAGTGGCAGGAAACAAAGGGTAATTGTTGTCAGGTGTTTTAGTGACTGGAGGGCTGTTTCCAGTCGCGTTCCGCAGGGTCAGTACTGGGTCCCTTGCTTTTTGTGTTATATATTAACGATTTGGATGTAAATGTAGGGGGCATGATCAAGAAGTTTGCGGATAACATATAGATTGGCCATGTGGTAGATAGCAAAGAGGATAGCTGTAGGCTGCAGGAAGATATTGATGGTCTGGTCAGATGGGCAGAAAAGTGGCAAATGGAATTGAACCTGGAGAAGTGTGAGGTGATGCATTTGGAGAGGTCAAATAAGGCAAAGAAATACATGATTAATGGGAGAATACTGAGAAGTGTAGAGGAAGTGAGGGACCTTGGAGTGAATATCCACAGATTCCTGAAGGTAGCTGGACAGGTCAATAAGGTGGTTAAGAAGGCATATGGAATCCTTTCCTTTATTAGCTGAGGTATAGAATATAAGAGCAGGGAGGTTATGCTGGAACTGTATAACTCAGTGGTTAGACCACAACCTGAGTACTGTGTGCAGTTCTGGTCACCTCATTACAGAAAGGATGTAATTGCACTAGAGAGGGTACAGAGGAGATTTACGAGGATGTTGTCAGGACTGGAAAAATGCAGCTATGAGGAAAGATTGGATAGGCTGGGGTTGTTCTCCTTGGAACAGAGAAGGCTGAGGGGAGATCTGATTGAAATGTACAATTTTTTTTTGAAGGTCCTGGATAGAGTGGAGGTGAAGGGTCTATTCACCTTAGCAGAGAGGTCAGTGACAAGCGGGCATAGATTTAAAGTGATTGGTAGAAAAATTAGAGGGGAGATGAGGAAAAACTTTATCACCCAGAGGGTGGTGATGGTCTGGAACTCACTGCCTGAAAGGGTAGTTGAGGCAGAGACCCTCAACTCATTCAAAAGGAGTCTGGACATGCACCTCAAATGCTGTAATCTACAGGGCTACAGATCAAATGCTGGAAGGTGCGATTAGAAAGGGTGGATCATTTTTCAGCCGGCACAGACATGATGGGCCAAGTGGCCTCTTTCTGTGCCTTAAACTTTCTATGATTCTATGATTGATGAGGGTAGTACAGTGGATGTTGTCTACATGGACTTTAGCAAAGCATTTGACAAGGTCCCACATGGCAGACAGGTCAGAAAAGTAAAAGCCCATGGGATACAGGGGAACGTGATGAGTTGGATCCAAAATTGGCTCAGTGACAAGAAACAAAGGGTAATGGCTGATGGATGATTTTTGCAAATGGAAGGCAGTTTCCAGCGGCGTTTCACAGGGCTCAGTGTTGGGATCCTTTCTTTTTGTGGTATATATTAATGATGTGGATTTAAATGTGAGAGTATGATTGGGAAATTTGCAGATGACACAGAAATTGGCCGTGCAGTTGGAGAGGATAACTGTTGACTCCAGAATGATATCAATGGTTTGGTTGAGTGGGTGGAAAAGTGACAAGTGGAATTCAATCTGGAGAAGTGTGAGGTAATGCATTTGGGGAGGGCAAACAAAGCGAGGGAATATACAATAAACGGGAGGATATTGAGAGGGGTAGAGGAAGTGAGAGACCTTGGAGTGCATGTCCACAGGTCCCTGAAGGTGGCAGGACAGATAGATAAAATGACGAAGAAGGCATATGGAATGCTTTCCACACCAAGCTTCCTTCGACAGCACCTTCCAAACCCGTGACCTTTACCACCTAGAAGAACAAGGGCAGCAAATGCTTGGGAACACCACCACCTGCAAGATCCCGTCCAAGTCACACACCATCCTGACTTGGAACTATATCGCCGTTCCTTCACTGTCGCTGAGTCAAAATCCTGGAACTCCCTTCTTAACAGCACTGTGGGTGTACCTACCTCACATGGACTGCAGCAGTTCAAGAAGGCAGCTCACCACCACCTTCTCGAGGGCAATTAGGGATGGGCAATAAGTGCTAGCCTAGCCAGTGACACCCACATCCCATGAACGAATAAAAACAAATTGGCTGAGGTATGGAATAAAAAAGCACGTAGGTAATGCTGGAACTGTATAAAACGTTGGTTAGTCTACAGCTGGAGTATTGTATACAGTTCTGGTCACCACATTACATTAAGGATATAATTGCTCTGGAGAAAGTACATAGAGGAATGTTGCCAGGGCTTGAAAACTGCAGCTATGAGGAAAGATTGGATCGGCTAGGGTTGTTTTCCTCAGATCAGAGGAGGCTGAAGGATGACTTAATTGAGGTGTACAAAATTATGAGGGGCCGAGATAGAATAGACAGCAAGAACCTGCTTTCCCTCGCGGAGAGGTCAATTATCAGGGGGCACAGATTTAAGGTGATTGGTAGAAGGATTAGAGGGGACATGAGGAAAATCTTTTTCACCCAGAGGGTGGTGGGTGTCTGGAATTCACTGCCAGGAACAGTGATGGAGGCAGAAACCCTCAACTCAATTAAAAGGTACCTGGACCTGCACCTGAAGTGCTGTAACCTGCAAAGCTACGGACCAGGTGCTGGAAGGTGGGATTAGATTGGGCGGCTAGTTTTTTCAGCTGGCACAGACACGATGGACTGAATGGCCTCTTTCTGTGCCATAACCTTTCTACGGTTCTATGGTTCTAAAAAGCTGTTGAAGTTTTTGGTCAATTGATAATTTCAAAACTGAGTCTGATAGATATTTGTGAGGCAATGGTATTAAAGGTTATGGAACAAAGGTGGGTAGATGGGATGAAGATACTTTGAAGAATGGCTCACACTGTCCTGTATCCAAATACTATGAAGGTGATGCCAAACTCCAATCAATGTAAGCAAGGTGTGTGTTTCTATGTAAAGCAGAGCGAGAGGAAAATGAGCTACATTTTGAGTACTTTGGTATCTGATCTTGAGAAGTTGACAACATTGCCAGTTATTTTCCGCCCCTGATCTGGGAGCATGCAGTCAAACATACAGACCACGGAACTATCTCAGCCCCAAGGAGGAGCTGAGTCAAACTTCCCGAATGGGACACAAGGCTGTGCCCCTGCTCCCCCTCTCCCCCTTCCCTCTACCCCGCGCTCCATGATGTCACATCACTCCCCACCTACTGACTCGGGAGTCAGCAGTTTGGGACTCAAGGAAAGGGGAGAGGGAGGAGCCGATGGTTCCGAGGAAAGAGACTGGGATAAGGTGCTGGGGAGGAGAGGAAGAGATTAGGGAATGGAGCTCGGGGATTGGGGTTTAGGCAGGGAGAGAGGTAGAGATTAATGGTTCAGACAGGACAGCAAGAGGCAAGCTGGGGATCAGGGGATTGGAGACTGGGCAGGAGAGAGAGGGAGATTAGGGGTTAGGGGCATGGGGTTTGATTGGTGAGAGAGAAAGATTTGGGGTCAGAGCATTCGGAGTTTGGTTGGGAAGAGGGATCACCATTTCCTGCAGAGCCGGGAGCAGCAGCAGCGTTTACAAAAAGCTAATGTGATGAATGGATTTGGCTTTTAATCTCATGTGTACGTCAGTCCTGCATCACCTGATTAGAAAAGAAGTTTGCCTCACTTCTGGCTGCTGAAATTGGCACAGGAACCTTCTTTGCGTATTTAAATTAATCCAACGTTGATTTCATCCTGCCACCAGGGATCAGATGCAGGAACTCGTGTTTAGAAATTGGTTTACATTGTGTGCTCTTTTTATGGCCAAAGGACAGATAAATGTAAACTGACTTCTACCCAAATGGATCCAATTAACTTGGGTTGAATGCAGCCCACGCCCAGTGCCAGGATGTCTGACCAGACCCACCCTGCAAGTGTGAGTTTGCCTCCCCTGCTCTAGAGGCAGCATTGAGTAAAGTATGAGGTGTGGGATGGGAGTCACATGGAACTGACACCAAGACATCAGTGAAACAGCTGAGTTTTTTCAACAAGCCAGGAGCTTTTTATGGTCACTTTTTTGCAGATTACTAGACATATTGAATTCATGTTCACAACTGGGAAAAGACCTGGGGGCGGGGGACGGGTGGGGGCGGTGTTGGGGGAGGGAGAGGGGTGGTTGGCACTGGGGAGATGACAATTTTTTTCAGGCTGCGAGTTGTGATCTGAAACACGCTGCCCGAAAGCACGGTGGAGCTGATTCAATAATAACTTTCAAAAGACAAATTGACGCATACTTGGAAGGGGAGAAAATTTGCATGGCCAAGGGGGAGAAGAGCGGAGGGTTGGATGGCTCTTTCAAAGAGCTCACACTAGGCCTGATGGACTGAATGGCCTGTGTGCTACATTATTCTTTGATTCTACCAAATCACCATGGTGGCATGTGACCTCCCTGGGTAGCCAGTCCTTAAACACTATGTTTCCGAAACCTGTATAGAGTATGGAGCCATATAGATTGGTTCCACATTCTGAGCTATATAATTTAAGACAGTGGTAGGGGTGCGTTATGTGGCCTGAGAGATCCTAGGATTGTGAGATGAGTAGTCAGCCAGGGTTCCTGCTCAGCATCACTGCAGATTCCCAATGACTCCAGCTGAAAGGGTCCTTTTTTAAATCTGTTCTCAGTTGGTAGGCAATATTTATTGCCCATTCATACTTGCCCTTGAGAAGGTAATGGTGGGCCTTCTTCTTGAACCACTGCAGTCTGTGTGGTGAAGGGACACCCACAATGGTGTGAGGTAGAGCACTCCAGGATTTTATGAACCTCGGGATTGCGAGAAGGTTAGAGACCAGGGTTCATCTAATTCACCTTCTACCAACCTGGTAGTCACATGGTCCAATGGTAATGGAGTTATTGACCAATCACAACAATCAATCTCTAACAATGAGTCTCTATCAATGAGTGAATTAGACGATCAGCCATGATCTTTTTTGAATGGTGGAGCAGGCCCGAAGGGCCGAATGGCCTACTCCTGCTCCTATTTTCTATTTTCTATGTTTCTACAACAGACCCAGACATGAGGTGAGGAAAACCCCCAGTGATAGAGCTTTGGGAAACATAGGCCCAGAGTCACCTGTTCCTCCCAAGCTCGTTACACTCACCGCACATTGTGTCTCACATTACTTATAGGCTGGGGCCCAAAATATTGCCTGCTGAGGAAATCTAATTTGCCTTTGAATGGATCAATAGTAACTGGTTGGCAGCCTGTTCCATAGATTACCCCACTTGCTCACTGAAATATCGGCCCAGATCTTGCTGGACCAATCAAGGAATCAAAGAAATCCCAAAGATGTTTTATCAGTATATTAAGAGCAAGAGGATAACTAAGGAAAGGGTAAGGTCTGTCAGAGATGTACAAGGGAACTTATGTGTGAATGCAGAAGATGTGGGCAGGGTTCTTAATGAGTTTTTTGTCTCTGTCTTCACAAAGGAGAGGGTTGATGTAGACATTGTAGTTAAAGAGGAGGAGTGTGAAATATTAGATACGATAAGCATAATGAGAGAGGAAGTGCTAGAGGGTCTGACATCCCTGAAAGTGGATAAATCACCAGGGCCAGATGGATTGCATCCCAGGTTGTTAAAGGAAGCCAGTGAGGAAATAGCGGATGCGCTGAGGATTATCTTCAAATCCTCACTAGATACAGGAGAGGTACCAGATGATTGGGAACATTGTACAATTGTTTAAAAAGGGATAGGCCAAATAATTATAGGCCAGTCAGTCTGAACTTGATGGTGGAAAAATTATTAGAATAAATTCTGAGGGACAGGATAAACTGCCACTTAGAAAGGCACGGATTAATCAGGGATAGTCAGCATGGATTTGTTAAGGGAAAGTCATGTCTTACTAACTTGATTGAGTTTTCTGAGGAAGTAACAAGGAGGATTGATGAGGGTAGTGCAGTGGATGTGGTCTACATGGATTTTAATAAGGCATTTGACAAGGTCCCACATGGCAGACTGGTCAATAAAATGAAAGCCCATGGGATACAGGGGAATGTGGCAGGTTGGATCCAGAATTGGCTCCGGGACAGGAAACAAAGGGTAGTAGTCGACGGATGTTTTTGTGAATGGAAAGCTGTTTCCAGGGGTGTTCCATAGGGCTCAGTGTTGGGTGCCTTGCTGTTTGTGGTATATATTAATGATTTGGACTTAAATGTGGGAGACATGATTGGGAAATTTGCTGATGACACAAACGTTGGCCGTGTCATTGATAGTGAAGAGGATGGGTGTAGACTCCAGAATGATATCAATGGTTTGGTTGAGTGGGCGGAAAAGTAGCAAATGGAATTCAATCCAGAGAAGTGTGAGGTAATGCATTTGGGGAGGGCAAACAAAGCGAGGGAATACACAATAAACGGGAGGATATTGAGAGGGGTAGAAGGAGTGAGAAACCTTGGAGTGCATGTCCACAGGTCCCTGAAGGTGGCAGGACAGGGAGATAGAGTGTTGAAGAAGGCATATGGAATGCTTTCCTTTATTGGCTGAGGTATAGAATACAAAAGCAGGGATGTAATGCTGGAACTGTATAAAACGCTGGTTAGGCCACAGCTGGAGTATTGTGTACAGTTCTGGTCACCACACTACAGAAAGGACATAATTGCTCTGGAGAGAGAGTACAGAGGAGATTTACAAGAATGTTGCCAGGGCTTGAAAATTGCAGCTATGAGGAAAGATTGGATAGGCTAGAGTTGTTTTCCTTAGAACAGAGGAGGCTGAGGGGTGACTTAATAGAGATGTACAAAACTATGAGGGGCCTAGATAGAGTAGACAAGAAGGACCTGTTTCTCCTACCAGAGAGGTCAATTACCCGGGGCACAGATTTAAGGTGATTGTTAGAAGGATTAGAGGGGTCATGAGGAAAAACGTTTTCACCCAGAGGGTGGTGGGTGTCTGGAATTCACTGCCAGGAATGGTGATGGAGGCAGAAACCTTCAATTCTTTTAAAAGGTACCTGGACATGCACCTGAAGTGCTGTAACCTGCAAGGCTATGGACCAGGTGCTGGAAGGTGGGATTAGATCGGGCGGCTAAATTCTTCAGTTGGCATGGACACAACAGGCTGAATGGCCTCCTTCTGTGCCGTAATTTTTCTATGGTTCTCTGGTACAATGGAGTGGAGCATCTCATGATCTGCCCCTAACCGTTAGTTAGACATTTCCCCTCACATTTCAATTCCAATTATTTTATGCATCGTTACTTGCTTCAAGTGCGAACTGGTCACAGACACAGCGAGGGCAACGGGCCCTCTGGGACCTCAGTGCCAGACGGGTGCAACAGTCTATCTCCTTAACCAATGGCATTTAAAGATTGAGAGATAAACAAGTATGATGGAAAAGGAAATCGGGTGAATTAGAGTCAAATCAGGTCCAAAAACACAAACAAACAGAGACAGTGAAGAAAAATTGGAATAAAAGAGAGAGAAAGAAAAGAAGACAGAAAGGACAGGTCAGAAAAAAATAATAAATACATATATATTTAAATTAAAAATAAAATTCCACAGTTTAAATTATTCCTTTTCTGGGTTGGTGAGGTTGAGTGGCTTTGCAGGAACAATCTCGAAATTAAAAGTGTTGTTAAGTTCCAGTTCCAACCCCGGCAAGTTTAATGGGTAGTTAATGTGTAAATGCAGCAACTTGATGATAGTCACAGAGCTTGAGGACGAACTGCAGTTTGTGCAAAGGTGTACACCAATTTGTGGCAATTCACAACTCACGGTGTATCACTTTCTCGTCACAAGTTGCCGGCTAAGTTAAGTATTAATAACAGCAAGCACTATTAAACTCATGATATTTCCCTAGTAAATGCAACACTGGGCCATTGCTTATGCTGCTGAAGTGCATGTTATCTGCTGTTATAAGTAAGCCCCTACATTTCGAAATGTCTGATGATTCTAATGCTAAAATTCTGCTCCCCTCTCCCATATCAACCGTCACCACCCATTCTGTTCCTCTACCTCCCACTTGCTCTGATCCTCTTCCCAGTTTAAATTTCCGCACCCCTCAGTGTGTTATCCTGACATCTAACTTCCTCTGCTCTCCACTTCCATCTTCCCCAACTCTGCTGAGCTCCAACAGCCTGACCACTCACTCTAGTGTGCACTGTACACCAGATCAGAATGAGGAGACATTAAGCAATACCACCAGTTTCTACACTCCACTCCATCTATCAGCAACACCTCACGAGATCTGTCTGCAACAGCAGAACAAAGGAATCCTGTCTGACCCAATGAAATTTTACACAAACATTTCATATTTCGAAGTGGTAATGTCACTTTTACTGGGTGCTTTATAAAACCTGGTGAATTTATAAAAAAGATATATTTATGATTCTATTAACTGGTTTTATTGTAATGTTTTGGTACATTACAGTGGCATGATTCACAATGATATCTTCACTTATTTATACTTCTCCCAAAACAAAGGTTAACCCTGAAAATAAAACTGAGATTGATGTACATCATTTTTGTTTAACGAGCCAGTGTTTCCAATTGAAAATGAGAAAAAAAGCCAGTCACATTCCAGTCTACCCTCTGTCTATCCTCAGTATCTCTTCAGTCTACCCGCCGTCTACTGTCTACTGACCCTCCCAGTCTACCTTTTGTCTACCCCAGTCTAGCACCAGTCTACTCTCTGTCTATACAAACTTCTCCCAGTCTACTGTCCCATCCAGAGACTTGAGCACATAATCTAGGCTGACACTCCCAGTGCAGTACTGAGGGAATGCTGCACTATCAGAGGCGTCGTCTTTGGATGAGACATTAAAGTGATGTGCCATCCGTTTTCTCAGGTGGATGTAAAAGATTCCATGGCACTATTGAAAGAAGAGCAGGGGAGTTCTCCTCAGTGTCCTGGTCAATATTTATCCTTCAACCAACAGCACTAAAACAGATTAACTGGTCATTATCATATGGCTGTTTGTGGTAGCTTGCTGTGCACAAATTGACTGCCGAGTTTCCGACATTACAACAATGACTATACATCAAAAAGTACTTACTTGGCTGTAAAATGCTTTGGAACATCCCAAGGTTGTGATAGGTGTCATAGAAATGCAATCTATTTATTTATTTATTTAGAGATACAGCACTGAAACAGGCCCTTCAGCCCACCGAGTCTGTGCCAACCAACAACCACCCATTTATACTAATTCCTACATTAATCCCATATTCCCTACCACATCCCCACCATTCTCCTACCACCCACCTACACTAGGGGCAATTTACAATGGCTAATTTACCTATCAACCTGCAAGTCTTTGGCTGTGGGAGGAAACCGGAGCACCCGGCGGAAACCCACGCGGTCACGGGGAGAACATGCAAACTCCTCACATGCAGGACCCGGAACTGAACCCGGGTCGCTGGAGTTGTGAGGCTGCGGTGCTAACCATTGCGCCACTGTGCCGCCCCAATCCTTTTTCTTTCTTTTTCATGGCCTGTCTGCTCCCAGTCTACTACTGGTCTAATAGGAACAGAGAAACAGAAGTAGGCCATTCAGCCCATTGAGGCTGCCCCACCATTCAATATGACAGGGTGGCACAGTGGCGCAGTGGTTAGCACAGCAACCTCACAGCTCCAGTGATCTGGGTTCAGTTCTGGGTACTGCCTGTGTGGAGTTTGCAAATTCTCCCTGTGACTGTGTGGGTTTCCACCGGGCGCTCTGGTTTCCTCCTGCAGCCAAAGACTTGCAGGTTGATAGGTAAATTGGCCATTGTAAATTGCCCCTTGTGTAGGTAGGTGGTAGGAGAATGGTGGGGATGTGGTAGGGAATATGGGACTAATGTAGGATTATTATAAATGGGTGGTTGTTGGTTAGCAAAGACACGGTGGGCCGAAGGGCCTGTTTCAGTGCTGTATCTCTAAATAAATATATAAAAGAAAATAAATGAACATGGCTGATCATCCACTTCAATGCCTTTTTCCCACACTATCCCCATATCTCTTTATGTCATTGGTATTTAGAAATCTGTCAATCTTTGCTTTAAACATACTCAATGACTGAGCTTCCACAACCCTCTGGGGTAGAGAATTCCAAAGATTCACAACCCTCTGAGTAAAGAAATTTCTCCTCATCTCTGTCCTAAGTGGCTTCCTCCTTATTTTGAAATTGTGTCCCCTGGTTCTAGACTCCCCAACCAGGGGAAACACCTTAACTGAATCTACCCTGTCTATCCCTTTCAGTATTTTGTAGGTTTCAATGAGATCACCTCTCATTCTTCGAAACTCTAGAGAATACAGGCCCAGTTTCCCCAATCTCTCTTCATAGGACAGTCCCACCATCCTGGGAACAAGTCTGGTGAACCTTCGTTGCGCTCCCTCTATGACAATAATATCCTTTCTAAGGTAAACGGACCAAAACTGCACACAGTACTCCAGCAGCAGTCTAATCAAGGTTCTGTACAATTGAAGCAAGACTTCACTACTCCTGTATTCAAATCCTCTTGCGATAAAGGCTAACATACCATTAGCCTTCCTAATTGCTTGCTGCACCTGCATGTTAGCTTTCAGTGACTTATTGACAAGGACTCCCAGGTCTCTTTGTACATCTGCACTTTCTAATCTCTTACCATTTAAGAAATACTCTGCACATCTATTCCTCCTACCAAAGTGGATAACCCCACATTTTTCCACATTATATTCCATCGGCCACATTCTTTCCCACTCACCAAGTCTGTCCAAATCCTCTTGAAGCCTCTTTGCATCTTCCTCACAACACACACATTCCCACCTAGTTTTGTGTCATCTGCAGACTTGGAAATAATACATTTGGTCCCCAAATTCAAATCATTGATATATATTGTGAACAGCTGGGGACCAAGCACTGATCCCTGCGGTACCCCACTAGTCACAGCCTGCCAACGCGAAAATGACCCATTTATTCGTACTCTGTGCTTTCTGCCTGTTAACCAATCCTTAATCCATGCCAGTATATTACCTCCTATCCCATGTGCTTTAATTTTGCTAACCAATCTCCTGTGGGGGACTTTATCAAAAGCCTTCTGAAAATCCAAGTATACCACATCCACCGACTCCCCTTTATCAATTCTGTTAGTAACATCCTCAAAAAATTCCAACAGGTTCATCAAACATGATTTCCCATTCATAAATCCATGTTGACTATGCCCAATCAGATCATTATTATCCAAGTGTCCATTTATCACATCCTTTAGAATAGATTCCAGCATTTTCCCAATGACTGGTATAAAGTTAACAGGTCTGTAATTCCCTGTTTTTTCTCTCTCCCTCCCTTCTTAAATAGTGGGTGACATTTGCTACCTTCCAATCTGCAGGAACCATTCCAGAATCTATAGAATTTTGGAAGATGATCACCAATGCATCCACTATCTCCATAGCTACCTCTTTCAACACTCTGGGATGTAGAATATCAGGTCCTGGGGACTTATCAACCTTCAACCCCATTAATTTCTCCAATACAACCTTCTTACGAATACTGATTTCCTTCAATTCCCAGTATACTGTCACTAAAATCTTGCATCTAATAAATTTCCATCACATAGGAACATAGGAGCAGGAGTAGGCCATTCAGCCCACTGAGCCTGTTCCACCATTCGATACAATCTTGGCTGATCATCCACTTTAATGCCCTTTTCCCCACACTATCCTCATATCCCTTTATGTCATTGGTATTTAGAAATCTGTCAATCTCTGCTTTAAACATATTCAATGACTGAGCTTCCACAACCCTCTGAGTAAAATGATTTCCCTTCATCTTTGTCCTAAGTGGCTTCCCCCTTACCTTGAAATTGTGTCCCCTGGTTCTAGACTCCCCAACCAGGGAAACTTAGCTGCATCTACCCTGTCTATCCCTTTAAGTGTTTTGTAGGTTTCAATGAGACCACCTCTCATTCTTCAAAACTCTAGAGAATACAGGCCCAGTTTCCTCAATCTCTCTTCATAGGACAGTCCCGCCATCCCAGGAACAAGTTTGGTGAACCTCTGTTGCACTTCCTCTATGCCAAGTATATACTTCCATAGAACCACAGAAAAACCATGGATAAAGAGACCAAAACTGTATACAATACTCCAGATGTGGTCTCACCAACTCTCTATACAATTGCAGCAAAACATCTTTACTTCTGTGCTCAAATCCCCTTGCAATGAAGGCCAATATACCATTTGCCTTCCTTATTGATTGTTGTACCTGCATGCTAGCTTTTAGTGATTCACGAACAAGGACACCCAGATCCCTTTGGACATCAACACTGCCCAACCTCTCACCATTTAAGAAATACTCTGTCTTTCTGTTCATTCCACCAAAGTGGATCACTTCACACTTATTCACATTATATGCCCTGTCCTTGCCCATTCACTTGGCCTGTCCAAGTCTGCTTGAAGACTCCTTGCAGCTTCCTCATAACTCACATTCCCACCTAGTTTTGTGTTATCAGCAAATTTGGAAACATTGCAATTGATCCCCACATCCAGATCATTTATACAGATTGTGAACAGCTATAGCCCAAACACTGATCCCTGTGGTACCCCACTAGTAACAGCCTGCCATCCTGAGAATGACCCATTTATTCCTACTTTCTGCTTTCTATCTGTTAACCAACCCATACTAGTGTGTTACCCCCAATCCCATGTGCTCTAATTTTGTTTACTAACCTCCTGTGTGGGACCTAATCAAAAGCTTTCTGAAAATCCAAATACACCACATCTACTCGTTCTCTTTTATCTATGCTACAAGTAAATTCCTCAAAAAAACTCCAACAGGTTTGTCAAACATGATTTCCCTTTCACAAATCCATGTCAGCTCTGCCCAATTTTACCATTATTTTCTAAGTGGCTAGTTATCGCATTCTTTTTTTTTTATTTTATTTTTTTTTATTTAGAGATACAGCACTGAAACAGGCCCTTCAGCCCACCGAGTCTGTGCCAACCATCAACCACCCATTTATCCTAATCCTACATTAATCCCATTACCCTCTCACATCCCCACCACCACCTATCTGTACTAGGGGCAATTTATAATGGCCAATTTACCCATCAACCTGCAAGTCTTTAACTGTAGGAGGAAACCGGAGCACCCGACGAAAACCCACGCAGTCACAGGGAGAACTTGCAAACTCCACACAGGCAGTACCCAGAATTGAACCCGGGTCGCTGGAGCTGTGAGGCTGCAGTGCTAACCACTGCGCCACTGTGCTGCATTCTTTACAATAGATTCTATCATTTTCCCTACTACTGACATCAAACTAACAGGTCTGTAGTTCTCCATTCTCCCTCTCCCTCCCTTCTTAAATAGTGGGGTTATACTTGCTACTTTCCAGTCTGCAGGAACCTTTCCAGAATCTATAGAATTTTGAAAGATAACCACTTCTCTCCATCTGCCCTATCAAACCCCTTTCATAATTTTAAAGACCTCTACCAGGTCACCTCTCAGCCTTTTCTTTTCTAGAGAATACAGCCCCATCCTGTTTAATTTTGCCTGATAGCTATAACCTCTCAGTTCTGTTATCCCCCTTCTAAATCTTTCAGCATCTTCTCCAGAGCCTCTATGTCCCTCCATAACAGCACTGTGGGTGTACCTACACCACATGAACTGCAACAGTTCACAAAAGTGGCTCACCACCACCTTCTCAAGAACAATTAGGGATGGGAAAGAAATTTTGGCCCAGCCAGCGACATTCACATCCCAGGAATGAATAAAAAAGAATCCATGGAGGCCAGAATTGTGCACAATACTGCGAGTGTGGTCTAACCAAGGTTCTATACAGGTGTAACAGAAACAGGTCTACATAATATGGATATATGAAAACAAGCGTGGCAGCCATCTTGTGCACAGCAAGATCCCAAGATCCTTAATATCACAAATTTCCGTGGGTCCTTGATTTGCCAACATCACAAGATGTGACTGCTCTTCAAAAAACTGATGCATCACCCTTTCGGCCTGTGGATGTGGAAAGCACTATAGAAATGCAAGCCCTATTCTTCGTACATGCGGTGTCGCAGGTATGGTCACAGTGAGGTGCTTGGCTTTATTATACTGGGCCTCAGCTCACACATAACCTAGAGCCCCGGGGTGATGGACTGCACTGGATTCTAGTGGAACTGAATCCTGGCATGCATCTTCAAAGAAGAACACAAAAGAAATTGAAGTCTAGAGTTCCACACACGAAGCATAGAATTGGCAGATGTGGCCTCGGTTTAATATTTCATGTGAAAGAGGGTACCTCAAGCAATATTCCTTTTCTCATAAGAAAAGGGTGCTATAACTGTCCAGTGGCTTACTAAGTCTATCAGTGCCTGGATTATACACAGTTGGGTTTAAACTGACAATCTACTGATTCAATGGGTGAGAGTGTTACCAAACAAGCCAAACTGATACCATCAGCACTTGGCTCTGCTGTGCTAAGGAGGACTTTTATGTTGTTATTTCTCCCTCTTCCATCATGTTCAGCAGCTGTTTATGTTTAAATATCCGGTGCTGGTTCTTTATCCCACTGTTTATTTGTATTTTCTTGGAGTAACATGTTCACCTTTTAATTCCAAGTGACAGTGATGGGAACAACATATCCTGCAAGTTCCCCTCCGAGTTTCAAACACAACATCATGATTTGGACCTATATCGCCGTTCCTTCATCGCTGCTGGGTATAAACCCTGGAACTCCCTCCCTAACAGCATCGTGGGACACCTTCACCACACAGACTGCAGCGGTTCAAGAAGACGGCTCACCACCACCTTCTCAAGGGGCAATCAGAGATGGGCGATAATTCCCAGCTTTGCCAGTGATGCCCACATCCCAAGAGTGAATTGAAAATGATCAAATTTTCATCACTTATTCCATATTATAGCGTTTATGAAATGAATCCTGCTTCCTGTGCTTTAAATGATGTCAGTGGTGACTCAGTTGGTAGCGCTCTTGCCTGTAACTCAGAAGATGTGGGTTCAAGCTTTACTCCAGGACTTGTACTGAGGGAGTGCTGCACTGTCAGAGGTGTTGTCCTTTTGGATGAGATGTTAAACCAAGGTCCTGTCTGCCTAAAGGATCCCATAGCACTATTTCGAAGAAAAGCAGGGGAGTTCTCCTTTATATTCCACTTTCTATATCACAAGTCAGCTGAAGGTTTGGCAGTTCTGGAGCAAAATCCAATTATATTTGCATCAAACTGGCAGAAGGCCAAATCTCTGCCTCCTTCTTCAGTTTACAAGGTGTTAACAAATTACATTTATTTATTTGTCACCCCCTATCAGTCTGTCCACACCTTTAATTACTGGCACTTATTATTGGAATGTTTTTAAACTACATACATCTATACACACAATTAAACAGGTTGTGGTGGTTATAAAGTATTTACAGCACAGAAATAGGCTGTTCGGCCCAACTGGTCCATGCTCCACACAAGCCTCCTCCTACCCCACTTCACTCTATCACCATATCCCTCTACTCCTTTCTCCCTCATGTGTTTATCCAGTTTCCCCTTAAATGTATCGATACTATTCATCTCAACCACTCCCTGTGGTAGCGAGTTCCACATTCTCACCACTCTCTGGGGAAAGACGTTTCTCCTGAATTCCCTATTGGATTTATTAGTGACTATCTTATATTTATGGCCTCAAGTTCTGGTCTTCTTACTATTGGAAGCATCTTCTCTACATCTACCCCATTGAACCCTATCACAACCTTCAAGATTTCTATCAGGTCACCCCTCAGCTTTCTCTTTTCTAGAGAAAAGAGCGCAAGCCTGTTCAATCTTTCCTGATCTGTATAACCTCTCAGTTCTGGTATTGTTCTTGTAAACCCTTTTTGCACTCTCTCCATTTCCTCTATATCCTTATAATATCCCTCAAGAAATGAACCCCACTGCTTGGCCATGTTAACTGGACTAGTAATCGAGAGGCTTGGACTAATAACTCGAGAGAACCTGAGTTCAATTTCCACTACAGAAGTTTGGGAATTTGAATGGTATTGTCTTATGACTTAATAAGACCCTCGATTGCCATTTTAGGTCTGTACTGTTTGTAGTCTGTACCCTGTAGGCTCTAATTAGTACCACAGGCAGTGGAACCAAAGGGGCCCAGCCACGTTCTCTGAGTTGTTAGTCCAAGCCTCTGAATTACTAGTCCAGTTAACATGGCCAAGCAGTGGGGTTCATTTCTTGAGGGATATTATAAGAAGGATATAGAGGAAATGGAGAGAGTACAAAAAGGGTTTACAAGAACAATATCAGAACTGAGAGGTTATACAGAACAGGAAAGATTGCATTATTTTCGTGGACCGCAGAGAAACAGGAACCACCGAGACCCACAAGAATAATCTACCTTGGGACCCATCGCCCGCCACCTCCACCCACCACACGCACCCACTTTGCTGGCAGCCATCCAGGCCTCAATCCAGCTACTTTCACTGAGCAGCCTGTTTGGCCTCATGACTGATTTAAATGAGTCCAGGGTGTCAAAATCGCAAGGCATCGCTTCACTGGGTGAAAATAGACTCAATTAATTTAGCTATCTGAAAATGAAGCACTGAATAGGAGAACAACAATTTATCTAGCACCGCTAACATAGTAGAACGCCCTAAGACACTTCACAGCTGCTTTGCCAGACAAAGTTTGACAGCGAACAACGAAAGGTTGGTCAAAGAGGTAGGTTTTAAGGAGTGTCTTGAAGGAGGAGAGAGAGATAGACAGGCAGAGAAGTTTAGGGACGAAATTCCAGAGTTTGGGGTCTTGGCAACAGAAAGCCTGGTGCCAATGATGGAGTGATTAAAATCAGGACGCACAAGAGGCCAAAAGTGGAGGACCACAGAGATCTTGGAGGGTTGTAGGGATGGTTGGAGTTACAGAGAGGGGCGAGGCCATGGACAGGTTTGGAAACAAAGTTGAGAATTTTTAAATCAATGTATTGCTGGAGCAGGAGCCAATATAATTCAGTGATCAAAGGGGTGATAGGTGAATGCGACTTGGTGTGCGTTAATATGTGGGCAGCAGAGTTTTGGATGACCTCAAGTTTAAGGAGGATGATAAGTTCAGCCAGGAGTGCACTGGAATAGTCAAGTCTAGAGGTAACAAAGGCATGAATGAGGGTTTCAGAAACAGATGAGCTAAGACAGGAGTGGAGTTGGGCAATGTTACAGAGGTGGAAATAGGTGGTTTAGTTTAGTTTAGTTTAGAGATACAGCACTGCAACAGGCCCTTCGGCCCACCGCGTCTGTGCCGACCATCAACCACCTAATCCTACACTAATCCCATATTCCTACCACATCCCCACCTGTCCCTATATTCCCCTACCACCTACCTATACTAGGGGCAACTTATAATGGCCAATTAACCTATCAACCTGCAAGTCTTTGGCATGTGGGAGGAAACCGGAGCGCCCGGAGGAAACCCACGCAGACACAGGGAGAACTTGCAAACTCCACACAGGCAGTACCCAGAATTGAACCCGGGTCGCTGGAGCTGTGAGGCTGCGGTGCTAACCACTGCGCCACTGTGGTCTTAGTGATGGCACGGAAATATGGTCAGAAGCTCAGGTTCGGGTCAAATAATATAGGAACAATGCTTTGAGGCATGGTCTGTTACCACTTCCATTAAAGCACAAAGGGACCAATTCTCTTTTCCCTGCTCTGATCCCTTTGGCTTTGTGCTGCATTTTGGAGGCTACATTTTTATGGTTACAGACCAGGAAATTCATACTGCAACATCCACTATATTGTGTGAAATCCATGGTTGGATTGTACGAGTGGTGTGTTTACATTTTTTTTTTCTGACTTTTCCCAGATTCCCTTCCCTCCACATGTCATCTGCTTCAGTATTTTTGGCAAAGAGCTTGATTCTAGTGGGAGGATGTGAAGGGGTGAGGATAGAGCCGGGGGGAGGGGGAAGTGGGAGCTGTTCAATTTTTCTATCCCCTATGGTGAAAGGCTCCACGCACAGTGGCCGTTCAACCTAAAAGCAAGGTCAAGAAGTGACGCACTTGATTCCAACTCTGACAAGCAGTCCTGGGAATCAAACCCACGGACCACTGATTTGGAAACAAGCCTTGAAACTATTGCATTGAATGAGCATTATCCAGGGAGCTAACAATTCAATTTTCAATCACGAACCTTTCCGAAGGGAACACAAACACATGTAAAAAGTCCAAGGAGATGAATACTGTCCCACATCCATTTTTAATCACAGCTTCTTCAAATTCAAATTCATTCTTTAGACCAGTAACTGGAAACATAACATTTATTTATGTGTAAATTATTACCAGATTGTCTTGTTGGGATTTGGAAACCACTTAAGAAAAATAAAGCCAGAAACACCTCCAATTTAAAATTCTCTTCCTCACCCTTTCCTATGTCTGTAACCTCTTCCAGCCCTACAACCCTCCAAGAACTCTGCACCCCTCCAATTCTAGCCTCTTGCGCAACCCCCCAAGCATTTGCTCCACCATTGGTAGCCATGCATTCACCTGCTAGCAACATCTTGCAAATTATGAACCAAGGGTCCAATAAGTGAAGAACATAAAGTAATTAATATTAATAAAGAAAGGTACTGAAAATTAATGGGAGTAGAGTCATAGAGTCATTATGGCACAGAAGGAGGCCATTCAGCTCATTGAGATTGCTCTCCCGAGAGCAATCCAATCAGTCCCATTACCCCCCCACCCCCCACCCTCCACTCCCATCTCTTTAGCCTTGCAAGGTTATTTCTCTCAATGTCTATCCAATTTCCTTTTGAAATCATTCATCGTCACTATTTCCACTGTTCCTATGGGCAGTGAATTCCAGGTCATTACCACTCACTGTGTAAAAATGTTCTTCCTCACATCCCCCCTGCATCTCTTTCCCAAAACCTTAAATCTATGTTCCCTAGTCCATATACCATCAGCTTATGGGAACAGCTTTTCTCTGTCTACCTTATCTAAACCTATCACAATCTTGTACACCTCTATCAGACTAAAAGCTAAAAGCTGACAGATCCCCTGGACCTGACAGCCTACATGCTAGGACTTTAGAAGTTCTGGCTGCAGAGATAGTGAATACATTGGTTTTGATCTTCCAGAATTCCCTAGATTCTCGAATGAACCCTATGATTGGAGGGTAGGAAATGTAATCCCGCTATTCAAGAAAGGAGGGAGAAAGAAAACAGCGAACTACAGGCCAGGCTGCCCAATATCAGAATTAGGGAACATGCTAGAATCTAGTATTAAGGATGTGGTAACAAGGCACTTGCAAAGATTACAATATGATCAGCCAGAAGCAACGCAGTTTTAAGAAAGGGAAATAAAAGCAAAATACTGCGGATGCTGGAAATCTGAAACAAAAACAAGAAATGCTGGAATCACTCAGCAGGTCTGGCAGCATCTGTGGAAAGAGAAGCAGAGTTAACGTTTCGGGTCAGTGACCCTTCTTCAGAACTCCGAAGAAGGGTCACTGACCCGAAACGTTCACTCTGCTTCTCTTTCCACAGATGCTGCCAGACCTGCTGAGTGATTCCAGCATTTCTTGTTTTTGTTTAAGAAAGGGAAATTGTGTTTCGCAAATCTGTTGGAGTTTTTTTTTTGAGGATGCAACTAACCGCATCAATATGTGGAACTAGTGGATGTAATATATTTGGATTTTCAGAAGGCATTTGATAAAATGCCGCACAAAAGGTTGGTACACAATATTAGAGTGTAATATATTAGTCTGGATTGAGCATTGGTTAATGGACAGAGTGTTGGAACAATTGGGTCATTTCAGGAGGGCAGACTCTAACTAATTGGGTGCTATAAGGATCAGTACTTGGGTCTCAGCAGTTTACAATCGATATCAATGAAGAAAATGAGGGGACTGAGTGTAATAGATCCAATAGATTTGCTGATGATACATCACTAAGTTGGAAAGTTAAGCTGTGAGGAGAATGCAAAGAGACTGCAAAGGGGTATAAACTGTTTAGTTTAGTTTAGAGATACAGCACTGAAACAGGCCCTTCAGCCCACCGAGTCTGTGCCGACCATCAACCACCCATTTATACTAATCCTACACTAATCCCATATTCCTACCACATCCCCACCTGTCCCTATATTTCCCTACCACCTACCTATACTAGGGGCAATTTATAATGGCCAATTTACCTACCAACCTGCAAGTCTTTGGCATGTGGGAGGAAACCGGAGCACCCGGAGGAAACCCACACAGACACAGGGAGAACTTGCAAACTCCACACAGGCAGTACCCAGTATTGAACCCGAGTCGCTGGAGCTGTGAGGCTGCAGTGCCAACCACTGCGCCACTGTGCCACCCCTGTGCCGTTAAATGAGTAGGGAAGAAGGTGGGGAGGTGTGAAATTAGGAATGTGTGGTAGGAAAAATGGAAAAGCAAATTATTTTTTTAAAAGTAAGTGTCTAGTAAATGTTGGGAGTCAGAGTAATTTGGGGGTCCATGAACACAATCACAGAAAGTTAACAAGCAGGTACATCAAGCAATTAGGATGGCAAATGGTCTGTTAGCCTTTATGACAAGAGATTTGGAGTATAAGAGTAAGGAAGCCTTGCTGCAATCATAAAGGGCCTTGGTGAGACCACACCTGGAGTACTGCTTACAGTTTTGATCTCGTTACCTTAGGAATGATATATTTGCCCCAGAGAGGTTGCGATGAAGGTTCACTGGAGTGATTCCTGGGATGGGAGGGCTGTCCTACAATTAGAGATTGAGTAGAATGGGCCTATGTACTCTTTGGAAGAATGTGTTTGGAAGAATGCATTGAAATGTAAAACATTCTTAGAGGGTTTGACAGGGTAGACGCTGCGAGGTTGTTTCTCCCGGCTGGAGGCTTAAACTAGGGGGTATATTCTCAGGATAAGGGGCTGGCTATTCAGGACTGAGATGAGGAGAAATTTCTTCACTTCAAAAGGTTGTGAATCTTTGGAATTCTCTACCCCAGAGAGCTGTGGATGCTCAGCCATTGAGTATATTCAAGACAGAGATTGATAAATGTTTGGCACCAAGGGAATCAAGGAATATGGGGATAGGGCATGAAAGTGAAGTTGATGTTTAGTCATGAATATTGGATAATGGCTGTATGCCCTAATTCTGCTCCTTATGTTCTTATTCTATGTTCTTAAACTCTGGAATTCTCTCCCTAAATCTCTCTACCTCTCTACATACCTCGACCACCACAACCCCCCACCTCATCCTTTAAGGTGATCCTTAAAAAATATTTCTTTAACCAAGATTTTTCACCTGCCCTAATATATCTTATGTGGCTTGGTGTCAAATTTATGTCAGATTAACATGCATGTGAAGCACCTTGGAACAATTTACTACGTTAAAGGCACAACATAAATGCAAGCTGCTGTTGTAAATATTGTTCAAAAGCCAGATTAATCGTTTACCTTCTTGTTACAGTTATATAAATCTCTTGTTAGACCCCAGCTAGAGTAACTGTGTTCAGTTCTGGCTACCACACCCCGCACCTCTGGAAGGATATATTGGCTTTGCAGAGGGTGCAGCACAGATTCACCAGAATGATACCAGGGCTAAAAGTGTTAAATTAACAGGACAGGATGGGACAGGATGCATAGACTAGGAATACAGAATAGATCTTCGAATACAGAAGATTAAGGGGTGGTCTAATTGAGGTGTTTAAAAAGATTAAAGGATTTAATAGGGTAGATGGAGAGAAACTATTTCCTCTGGTGGGGGAGTGCAGAACAAAGGAGCCCAACCTTAAAATTAGAGAACACAAGAAATAGGAGCAGGAGTAGGCCATTCAGCCCCTCGAGCCTGCTCTGCCATTCAATGAGATCATGGCTGATCTACTTCAACACCATTTTCATGCACTATCCCCGTAACCCTTGATGTTTTTAATATGTAGAAATCTATCATTTTCAGTCTTAAACATACTAAATGACTGAGCCTCCACAGCCCTCTGGGCAGAGAATTCCAAAGATTAACCACCCTCTAAATGAAGAAATTCCCCCTCATTTCAATCTTAAATGACCTGCCCCTTATTCTGAGACTGTGCCCCTGGCTCTAATTCCCCCCAGACAGGCCATTCAGGGGTGATTTCAGGAAGCACTTCTTCAGCTAAAAGGTAGTAGAAATCGGGAACTCTCTCCTGATGTTGAGTTGGGATGGATCAGTGTGTGATCAGTGATTTGATGTGTCTTGTGTTTAACAACTGGCGGTTGCACACACTGGCTGTTAGCACACCGACCCGTGCATGCATTCACTGGCTGTTAACACGCCGACCCGTGCATGCGCACACTGGCTGTAAACACACCGAACCGTGCATGCAGACACTGGCTGTTAACACGCCCACCCTTGAATGCGCACACTGGCTGTTAACACACCGACCCGTGCATGCATACACTGACTGTTAACAGGCCAACCTGTGCATGCATACAATGGCTTTTAACACGCTGACCCGTGCATGCGCACACTGGCTTTTAACATAGCGACCCGTGCATGCACACACTGGCTGTTAACACGCTGACCCGTGCATGCACACACTGGCTGTTAACACACTGACCCGTGCATGCATACACTGGCTGTTAACACGCTGACCCGTGCATGCGCACACTGGCTTTTAACATAGCGACCCGTGCATGCACACACTGGCTGTTAACACGCTGACCCATGCATGCGCACACTGGCTGTTAACACACCGACCCGTGCTTGTATACACTGGCTGTTAACACACCGACCCGTGCATGCGCACACTGGCTTTTAACATAGCGACCCGTGCATGCACACACTGGCTGTTAACACACTGACCCGTGCATGCGCACACTGGCTGTTAACACGCCGACCCATGCATGCATGCACTGGCTGTTAACATGCCGGCCCGTGCATGCACACACTGGCTGTTAACACGCTGACCCGTGCATGCGGACACTGGCTGTTAACACACCGACCCGTGCATGCGCACACTGGCTGTTAACATGCCGACACGTGCATGCACACCAGCTGTTAACACGCCGACCCGTGCATGCGCACCAGCTGTTAACACAGGGACCGGTGCATGCACACACTGGCTGTTAACACGCCAACCCGTGCATGCACACACTGGCTGTTAACACGCCGACCTGTGAATGCACACACTGGCTGTTAACACGGCGACCCATGCATGCACACCAGCTGTTAACATGCCGACCCGTGCATGCGCTTCAGCTGTTAACACACCGACCCGTGCATGCACAGACTGGCTGTTAACACACCGACCCGTGCATGCACACCAGCTGTTAACACACCGACCCGTGCATGCATACACTGGCTGTTAACACGCCAACCCGTGCATGCATACACTGGCTGTTAACACACCGACCCGTGCATGCACACTAGCTGTTAACACACTGACCCGTGCATGCACACACTGGCTGTTAACACGCCAACCCGTGCATGCGCACACTGGCTGTTAACACGCCGACCCGTGCATGCGCACACTGGCTGTTAACACACCGACCCATGCATGCACATACTGGCTGTTAACACACCGACCCGTGCATGCACACACTGGCTGTTAACACGCCGACCCCCGTGCAGGCACACACTGGCTGTTAACACACCGACCCGTGCATGCACACACTGGCTGTTAACACGCCGACCCATGCATGCGCACACTGGCTGTTAACACACCGACCCATGCATGCACTCACTGGCGGTTAACACACCGACCTGTGCATGCGCACACTGGCTGTTAACACACCGAGCCGTGCATGCACACACTGGCTATTAACACGCCGACCCATGCATGCGCACACTGGCTGTTAACACACCGACCCGTGCATGCACTCACTGGCGGTTAACACACCGACCTGTGCATGCGCACACTGGCTGTTAACACACCGAGCCGTGCATGCACACACTGGCTGTTAACACACCGAGCCGTGCATGCACACACTGGCTGTTAACGCACCGACCCGTGCATGTGCACACTGGCTATTAACACGCCGACCCATGCATGCACTCACTGGCGGTTAACACACCGACCCGTGCATGTATACACTGGCTGTTAACACACCGACCCGTGCATGCACACACTGGCTGTTAACGCACCGACCCGTGCATGCACATACTGGCTGTTAACACACCGACCCGTGCATGTATACACTGGCTGTTAACAAACCGATCGTGCATGCGCACACTGGTTGTTAACACGCCGACCCGTGCATGCACATACTGGCTGTTAACACACCGACCCGTGCATGTATACACTGGCTGTTAACACACCGACCCGTGCATGCACACACTGGTTGTTAACACGCCGACCCGTGCATGCACATACTGGCTGTTAACACACCGACCCGTGCATGTATACACTGGCTGTTAACACACCGACCCGTGCATGCACACACTGGCTGTTAACGCACCGACCCGTGCATGCGCACACTGGCTGTTAACGCACCGACCCGTGCATGCACACACTGGCTGTTAACACACCGACCCGTGCATGTATACACTGGCTGTTAACACACCGACCCGTGCATGCAAACACTGGCTGTTAACGCACCGACCCGTGCATGCGCACACTGGCTGTTGACACGCCGACCCATGCATGCACACCAGCTGTTAACACGCCGACCCATGCATGCACACCAGCTGTTAACACGCCGACCCGTGCACGCACACCAGCTGTTAACACGCCGACCTGTGAATGCGCACACCAGCTGTTAACACGCCACCCGTGCGTGCGCACCAGCTGTTAACACAGGGACCGGTGCACGCACACACTGGCTGTTAACACACCAACCCGTGCATGCACACACTGGCTGTTAACACGCCGACCTGTGAATGCACACACTGGCTGTTAACACGCCGACCCATGCATGCACACCAGCTGTTAACACGCCAACCCGTGCATGCGCTTCAGCTGTTAACACACCGACCCGTGCATGCATACACTGGCTGTTAACACACCCACAATTGAATGTGCACACTAGCTGTTAACACACTGACCCGTGCATGCACACACTGATTGTTAACACGCCAGGTCGTGCATGCGCTCACTGGCTGTTAACACGCTGACCCGTGCATGCGCACACTGGCTGTTAACACACCGACCCGTGCATGCGCACACTGGCTGTTAACACACCGACCCGTGCATGCGTATACTGGCTGTTAACACGCCGACCTGTGCATGCACACACTGGCTGTTAACACGCCGACCTGTGCATGCACACACTGGCTGTTAACACACTGACCCGTGCATGCGCACACTGGCCGTTAACACACCGACCCGTGCATGTGCACACTGGCTGTTAACACACCGACCCGTGCATGCACACACTGGCTGTTTACACGCCGACCCCCGTGCATGCACACACTGGCTGTTAACACACCGACCCGTGCATGTGCACACTGGCTATTAACATGCCGACCCGTGCATGCACTCACTGGCTATTAACACGCCGATCCGTGCATGCGCACACTGGCTGTTAACACACTGACCCGTGCATGCGCACACTGGCTGTTAACACACCGACCCGTGCATGTACATACTGGCTGTTAACACGCCGACCCGTGCATGCACACACTGGCTATTAACACGCTGACCCGTGCATGCACATACTGGCTGTTAACACACCGACCCGTGCATGCACATACTGGCTGTTAACACGCCGACCCGTGCATGTATACACTGGCTGTTAACATGCCGACCCGTGCATGCGCACACTGGCTGTTAACACACTGACCCGTGCATGCACACACTGGCTGTTAACGCACCGACCCGTGCATGCGCACACTGGCTGTTAACACAGTAACCCATGCATGCGCACCAGCTGTTAACTTGGCTCTGTCTGTTTCCTTCAAAGTCAAGGCCTCTCGTGCCATCACCACCTCGTCCACACCAGCGAAATAACCCAGGGGTCATGTTTGTGGCAGAAACTACTATCAATATTGAGCATTAGATTGGAGAGGTGGATGAAGGAAAAGGGATTGGAGGGATCTTTTTTAGAACATTAGAACATTACAGCGCAGTACAGGCCCTTCGGCCCTCGATGTTGCGCCGAACATCTGACCTACACTATTCCATTTTCATCCATATGTCTATCCAATGACCACTTAAATGCCCTTAAAGTTGGCGAGTCTACTACTGTTGCAGGCAGGGCGTTCCATGCCCCTACTACTCTCTGCGTAAAGAAACTACCTCTGACATCTGTCCTATATCTATCACCCCTCAACTTAAAGCTATGTCCCCTTGTGTTTGCCATCATCATCCGAGGAAAAAGACTCTCACTATCCACCCTATCGAACCCTCTGATTATCTTGTATGTCTCTATTAAGTCACCTCTCCTCCTCCTTCTCTCTAACGAAAACAACCCCAAGTCCCTCAGCCTTTCCTCGTAAGACCATCCTTCCATACCAGGCAACATCCTAGTAAATCTCCTCTGCACCCTTTCCAAAGCTTCCACATCCTTCCTATAATGCGGTGACCAGAACTGCACGCAATACTCAAGGTGCGGCCTCACCAGAGTTTTGTACAGCTGTATCATGACCTCGTGGCTCCGAAACTCGATCCCCCTACTAATAAAAGCTAACACACCATATGCCTTCTTAACAGCCCTATTAACCTGGGTAGCAACTTTCAGGGATTTATGTACCTGGACACCAAGATCTCTGTGTTCATCTACACTATCAAGAATCTTCCCATTAGCCCAGTACTCTGCATTGCTGTTACTCCTTCCAAAGTGAATCACCTCACACTTTTCCACATTAAACTCCATTTGCCATCTCTCAGCCCAGCTCTGCAGCCTATCTATGTCCCTCTGTACCCTACAACATCCTTCGGCACTATCCACAACTCCACCGACCTTCGTGTCGTCCGCAAATTTACTAACCCACCCTTCTACACCCTCATCCAGGTCATTTATAAAAATGACAAACAGCAGTGGCCCCAAAACAGAACCTTGCGGTACACCACTAGTAACTAAACTGCAGGATGAACATTTGCCATCAACCACCACCCTCTGTCTTCTTTCAGCTAGCCAATTTCTGATCCAAAGCTCTAAATCACCTTCAACCCCATACTTCCGTATTTTCTGCAATAGCCTACCGTGGGGAACCTTATCAAACGTCTTACTGAAATCCATATACACCACATCCACGGCTTTACCCTCATCCACCTGTTTGGTCACCTTCTCGAAAAGTTCAATAAGGTTTGTGAGGCACGACCTACCTTTCACAAAACCGTGCTGACTATCACAAATGAACTTATTCTTTTCAAGATGATTATAAATCCTATCTCTTATAACCTTTTCCAACATTTTACCCACAACCGAAGTAAGGCTCACAGGTCTATAATTACCAGGGCTGTCTCTACTCCCCTTCTTGAACAAGGGGACAACATTTGCTATCCTCCAGTCCTCCGGCACTACTCCTGTCGACAATGACGACATAAAGATCAACAACAACGGCTCTGCAATCTCCTCCCTGGCTTCCCAGAGAATCCTCGGATATGGGCACAGGGCAGGTATATGTGATTAGAACTATCTGCTCATGCGGAAGGTAAAGGATAACATGGACTGGTTGGGCTGAAAGCAGTTACAACACAGAAACAGGCCTTTGTATTCCTATGTAATTCCATAACATAAAATGATTAGCACACTTAGACAGGGCCAAATTCTCTTTGCTCTATTATGATGCTACCAGGTCATGCCTGAACATATTCTAAAGCTACGTTTCTCCAATAGGGAATTCTGGAGAAACGTCTTTACCCAGAGAGTGGTGAGAATGTGGAACTCGCTCCCACAGAGAGTGGTTGAGGTGAATAGTATCGATACATTTAAGGGGAAGCTGGATAAACACATGAGGGAGAAAGGAATAGAAAGATACGCTGATAGGGTGAGATGAAGAGGGGTGAGAGGAGGTTCGTGTGGAGCATGAACACCAGCATAGATTAGTTGGGGTTGAATGGCCAGTACATTTTACGTCATTCCATATTTGATTCTGTGACACAGAGCTACCTGCAGGTAAATCTCACTGTTACACAGAAGGGAAGGGAAACTATTTTGAAGTGGATAAGCAAACCAGTTGTTTCAAAACTACTAGAAATCAACGAAAGTATAAAACTGGATGACCCCTGCAAAGTCCTCCTCACTAACATCTGGGGAGTGGTACTAAAATTGGGAGAGCTTTTCCACAGAATAGTCAAGCAACAGCCTGACATAGTCATACTTACCAAATTACACATTACAGTCAATGTCCCAGATTCCTACATCACTATCCTTGGGTATGTCTTGTCCCAATGACAAGACAGGCAGCACAGTGGTATACAGTCGGGAGGGAGTTGCCCTGGGAGTTCTCAGCATTGACTCTGGACCCCATGAAGTCTCATGGCATCAGGTCAAACAGGGTAAAGAAACCTCCTGCTGATTACCACCTACTGCCCACCCTCAGCTGATGAATCAGTACTCCTCCATGTTGAACACAACTTGAAAGAAGCACTGAGGAACAGAGTATACTCTGAGTGCAGAACCTCAATGTTTATCAGCAAGAGTGGCTCAGTAGCACCACTACAGACCAAGCCAGCCAAGTCCCAAAGAACATATCTGCCAGACAGAGCCTGCGGGAGGTGGTGAAGGAACCAACGCAAGGGAAAAACCTACTTAACCTTGTCATCACCAAGATACCTGTTGCAGATGCATTTGTTCCTGACAGTATTGGTAGGAGTAACCACCGCACAAAGAACAAAGAACAGTACAGCACAGGAACAGGCCATTCGGCCCTCCATGCCTGCGCCAATCTTGATGCCTGCCTAAACTAAAACCTTCTGCAGTTCCAGGGTCCGTATCCCTCTATTCCCATCCTATTCATGTATTTGTCAAGATGCCTCTTAAATGTCGCTATCGTATCTGCTTCCACCACCTCCCCCGGCAGCAATGTCCAGGCACTCACCACCCTCTGTGTAAAGAACTTGCCTCACACATCCCCTCTAAACTTTGCCCCTCTCACCTTAAGCCTATGTCCCCCAGTAACTGACTCTTCCACCCTGGGAAAAAGCTTCTGACTATCCACTCTGTCCATGCCGCTCATAACTTTGTAAACCTCTATCATGTCGCCCCTCCACCTCCGTCGTTCCAGTGAAAACAATCCGAGTTTATCCAGCCTCTCCTCATAGCTAATGCCCTCCAGACCAGGCAACATCCTGGTAAACATCTTCTGTACCCTCTCCAAAGCCTCCACGTCCTTCTGGTAGTGTGGCGACCAGAATTGCATGCAATATTCTAAGTGTGGCCTAACTAAAGTTCTGTACAGCTGCAGCATGACTTGCCAATTTTTATACTCTGTGCCCCGACTGATGAAGGCAAGCATGCTGTATGCCTTCTTGACTACCTTATCCACCTGCGTTGCCACTTTCAGTGACCTGTGGACCTGTACGCCCAGATCTCTCTGCCTATCAATACTCCGAAGGGTTCTGCCATTTACTGTATACTTCCCACCTGCATTAGACCTTCCAAAATGCATTACCTCACATTTGTCCGGATGAAACTCCATCTGCCATTTCTCCGCCCAAGTCTCCAACCGATCTATATCCTGCTGTATCCTCTGACAATCCTCATCACTATCTGCAACTCCACCAACCTTTGTGTCGTCCGCAAACTTACTAATCAGACCAGCTACATATTCCTCCAAATCATTTATATATACTACAAACAGCAAAGGTCCCAGCACTGATCCCTGCGGAACACCACTAGTCACAGCCCTTCATTCAGAAAAGCACCCTTCCACCGCTACCCTCTGTCTTCTATGACCGAGCCAGTTCTGTATCCATCTTGCCAGCTCCCCTCTGATCCCGTGTGACTTCACCTTTTGTCCCAGTCTGCCATGAGGGACCTTGTCAAAGGCTTTACTGAAGTCCATATAGATAACATCCACTGCCCTTCCTTCATCAATCATCTTTGTCACTTCCTCAAAAAACTCAATCAAATTAGTGAGACACGACCTCCCCTTCACAAAACCATGCTGCCTCTCACTAATAAGTTCATTTGTTTCTAAATGGGAGTAAATCCTGTCCCGAAGAATCCTCTCTAATAATTTCCCTACCACTGACGTAAGGCTCACCGGCCTATAATTTCCTGGATTATCCTTGCTACCCTTCTTAAACAAAGGAACAACATTGGCTATTCTCCAGTCCTCTGGGACCACACCTGTAGCCAATGAGGATGCAAAGATTTATGTCAAGGCCCCAGCAATTTCTTCCCTTGCCTCCCAGTATTCTGGGGTAGATCCCATCAGGCCCTGGGGACTTATCTACCTTAATGCTTTGCAAGACACCCAACACCTCCTCCTTTTTGATAATGAGATAACTGAGACTATCTACACTCCCTTCCCTAGACTCATCATCCACCAAGTCCTTCTCTTTGGTGAATACTGATGCAAAGTACTCATTTAGTACCTCGCCCATTTCCTCTGGCTCCACATGTAGATTCCCTCCTCTGTCCTTGAGTTGGCCAACCCTTTCACTGGTTACCCTGTTGCTCTTTATATACGTATAAAAAGCCTTGGGATTCTCCTTAATCCTGTTTGCCAATGACTTTTCATGACCCCTTTTAGCCCTCCTGACTCCTTGCTTAAGTTCCTTTCTACTGTCTTTATATTCCTCAAGGGCTTTGTCTGTTCCCAGCCTTCTAGCCCTTACGAATGCTTCCTTTTTCTTTTTAACTAGACTCACAATATCCCTCTTTCTCCAAGGTTCCCGAAACTTGCCAAACTTATCCTTCTTCCTCACAGGAACAGTTCTCATGGAGATCAAGCCCTATTTTCTCACTGAGGATACCCTCCATGGTGTTGTGTTGCACTACCGCTGTGCTAAATGGGATAGATTCAGAACAGATATAGCAGCGCAAAACTAAGCAGCCATGAGGCTCTGTGGGCCATCAGCAGCAGAATTGTACTCAACCATAATCTGTAACCCAGGATATCCCCCACTCTACCATTACCATTCAAGCCAGGGGACAACCTGGGTCAATAAGGAGTGTAGGAGAATATGCCAGGAGTAGCACCAGACATGCCTAAAAATGAGATGCCAACCTGGTGAAGCTACAATACAGGACTATATACATGCTGAACATGAAACAGCATGTTATAGACAGAGATAGGGCGGCACAGTGGCGCAGTGGTTAGCACTGCAGCCTCACAGCTCCAGCGACCCGGGTTCGATTCTGGGTACTGCCTGTGCGGAGTTTGCAAGTTCTCCCTGTGACCGTGTGGGTTTTCGCCGGGTGCTCCGGTTTCCACCCACAGCCAAAGACTTGCAGGTTGATAGGTAAATTGGCCATTATAAATTGCCCCTCGTGTAGGTAGGTGGTAGGGGAAGGTGGGGATGTGGTAGGAATATGGGATTAGTATAAATGGGTGGTTGATGGTCGGCACAGACTCGGTGGGCCGAAGGGCCTGTTTCAGTGCTGTATCTCTAAATAAATAAATAAGCGATCCCACAATCAACGGATCAGATCAAAACTGTGCAGTCCTGCCACATTCAGTCATGAATGGTGGTGGACAATTAAAGAACTAACCCGAGGAGGAGGCTTCACAAATATCCCCATGCTCAATGATGGGGGAGCCCAGCACATCAGTGCAAAAGATAAGGCTGAAGCATTTGCAACAATCTTCAGCCAGAAGTGCTGAGTGAGTGATCCATCTCAGCCTCGTCCTGAGGTCCACTGCATCACAGATGCCAGACGTCAGCCACTTCGATTCACTCCACGTGATATCAAGAAACAGCGGAGCCCACTGGATACTGCAAAGGCTACAGGCCCTGAAAACATTCCAGCTGTAGTGCTGAAGACTTGTGCTCCAGAACTAGCCACGCCCCTAATTAAGCTGTTCCAGTACAGCTACAACACTGGCATCTACACGACAAGGTGGAAAATTGCCCAAGTATGTCCTGTCCATGAAAAGGAGAATAATCCAATCCAAGCAATTACCACCCCATCAGTCTACTCTCAGTCATCAGTAAAATGATGGAAGGTGTCGTCGACAGTGCTATCAAGTAGCAACTACTCAGCAATAATCTGCTCACTGACGCTCAGTTTGGGTTCTGCCAGGGCCACTCAGCTCCTGATCTCATTACAGGCTTGATCCCAACATAGACTAAAGAGCTGAACTCAAGAGGTGAGGTGAGAGTGACTGCCCTTGATATCAAGGCAGCATTTGACCGAGTATGGCATCTAGAAGCCCTAGTAAATTGGAGTCAATGGGAATCAGGGGGAAAACTCTCCGCTGGTTGGAATCATACCTAGCGCAAAGGAAGATGGTTGTGGTTGTTGGAGGTCAATCATCTCAGTCCCAGGACATCACTGCAGGAGTTCCTCAGGGTAGTGTCCTAAGCCCAACCATCTTCAGCTGCTTCATCAATGACCTTCCTTCAATCATAAGGTCAAAAAGGTGGATGTTTGCTGATTTTCCTTTATTCTTTAATGGGATCTGAGCATTGCTGGCAAGGCCAGCATTTGTTGCCTATGCTTAATTGCCCTTGACCATATGAATTAGGAGCAGTAGTAGGCCATTCAGCCCATTGAGCCTGCTCCGCCATTTAATAAGATCATGGCTGATCTGTTTGTGTTTCGAATTCCACACTCCCATCTACCCCCAATAACCTTTGATTCCTTTGCCTAACAAGAATCTATCTACCTCCGCCTTAAAAATATTCAATGACCCCGCCTCCACCACCTTCTGAGACAGAGTGTTCCAAAGTCGCACAACCCTCTGAGAGCAAAAATCTCTCCTCATCTCTGTCCTAAAAGGGTGATACCTAATTTTAAAACAGTGCCCCTTCATTCTGGACTCACCCACAAGAGGAAACATTCTTTCCACATCCACCTTGTCAAGACCGTTCAGGATCTTATAAACTTCAATCAAGTCTCCCCTCACTCTTCTAAACTCCAGTGAAAACAAGGCCAGTCTGTCCAACCTTTCCTCAGAAGACAACCTGCTCATTCCAGGTATCAATCTGGTAAAAAACAAAACTCCAGCTGACTCTAACCAGTCACTTATAGAGGATTAGCAAAAGCCCCTTGCTTTGTACCCTAACCTCTGTTTCTAAAGCCAAGACTCCTGCATGCTTTTTTTTTAAACAGCATTCTCAATTTGTACACATTTACCCCCAGGTCTCTCCATCCCCTTAAATTGTTCCATCCTTGAGAAATGTTGACAGTGTTTTTGACTCTTGCTGTATGAGGAGCCCCCCCTGCAACTATTGATGCAGAAGGGGAAAATCTGCTTGACATGGGTGACCTGCTGTTCTGACATCTGATACATATTGGGCTGGATTTTAACTCTGTGCAACTGGATCGGTTTTGAATGAGTTAAAATCTTGCCCCAAATGCAGAAATCCATGGCAGAAAAGGATTGTTTTTTACTATCTTTCAGAAGGGAATTTTCAAAGGAAAGATTTGCAGGAATATGGGAAAGAGCACGGGAGTGGGGCCTATTGTCGAGCTCTTTCAAAGAGCTGGCACAGGCATGATGGGCCGAATGGCCTCCCCCTGTGCTGTTAAAATTCTCTGATAGTCATTTCGTACAACTTGCTGGCGAGTATGCCAGAAAGTACAGGGAAACAGACACTTGCTGCAAGACAGATAGGTATGTAGAACTTAACCAGCACACTAACAAACTTCAAGCATCAATGAGAGGCCAGTGGAATCCCTGGATTGTGTTCCTCTGCTCATGAATGAGCACCAACACCAACTGCTTTTCCAACTTGGTACCTTCCACTCACCGGATGAAACCCACTGAGCCATCAGGACATAGCATCAGAACGGTATATCGTCATAAGATGTTAAGACTAGTGCGTTCCCCCATGTTAATACTGCTGTGGCCTTTCAACAGAACTGTTCTGATGAAAGGTCACAGACCTGAAAAGTTAACTCTGTTTCTCATGCCACTGCTGAGTATTTCCAGCACTTTCTGTTTTTATTTCAGATTTCCAGCATCTGCAGTACTTTGCTTTTAATACTGCTGTGCTCTGTTATAAATTCTTGGATGCAGAGATGAGAGCTTACACTGAACTAGGTGCTGATGAATAGACAGAAGGAATCCTGTAACAGGTAACACACAATCGAGCTGAGAGGGACCCAATTTCCAGATGACCTGTCCCTCACTGGCATTCCTGTACAGTCCACCTACAGTTCACTGTGGTTATACTACAGAGAGCGCTACCTGCAAATCTCTCTATAAAGAACAACCTTGGCTGTTTTCTTTCTGCTGTCTCCCCCTTCAGTGACACGCAGCAACAAGTCACACAAAGAACTCCCAGAGGATTGCAACACATTTGACAACATGTACAGCTACTGAACCACATGAAAACATGTAACTACTTTTTTAAACAGTTTAACTACTGCATGCAGCTAATTCATTCCATCACCAAGATCTTATCTTTAAAAGCTGAGGGCTGATTTCAGTATTCCTCCAATTTCTTTTTTCGAACTAATGGCAAAGGTACTCTACCTTGTCGGCGGCAAATGGCACAAGAAGCTCACATCTGCTCACAGCCAGAGGAATCAAACTCCTCAGATCTCGGTTATTTGGATCTCCCTACATACACACAACCAACAGACGGACTAATTCCTGCTATTATGAGCCCAGCCTCTCTCTCACTCCTGGGAGCTTTTACCATTTAAGGTCAATGTTCTATCGGTCGTGCTGGCTCTCTCTCTCTCTCTCTCTCTCTCTCGCTCTCTCACTCTGTCTGTGTCTCTCCCTCTCTCTGTGTCTGTGTCTCCCCTCTTTCTGTCACTCTGTTTCTGCCTCGCTCTATCCAACTCTCCCTGTCTCTGTCTCTCTTGATCTGTCTCTGCCTCTCCCTCTGTCTCTGTGTCCCTCCCCCCACTCACTGTCTCTCCCTCTGCCACTCTCTCTCCCACTCACTTTCCCTGTCTCTCTCCCTCCCCCACTTCCTCCATCTCCCTCTATTTCTGTCACTCTCCCTTTTTCACTCTCTCTCTGAGCCAATCACTCAAAACATTCCAAAGAAAGATTGTTTAAATTTATGCAACTGGCATGCAGCAAATCTGTTTCTCTTTCAAGGCAAACAAAAAGTACCATAATTTAGTTTTTACACATTTTTTTCCCCTGAAGTTAAGCTCGCTGAAAGGCTTGACCATAGTTGTGCTTTTCTGTCCTGAGGGACCTCGATAGCCCCTGGGGTTCAGTTCCACAAGTATAGCCACAAGCCCCCGAGTGCCCATTCTTCAGGCACGAGACCAGACAGACAGTGTGGGAACTATTGCCCAGCCTGATCCTGTCACCATCTGTCACTCTCCAGCAGAAGCCACTAGATAACCACCAGCAGCAAGATGCCGAGCTGATTGCGGCACACTTACTAGCCCAGGGACACTCAGACACAAAACATAGAAATGCTGGAAATACTCAGCAGGTCAGGCAGCATCTGTGGAGCCAGAAGCAAAGTTAACGTTTCAGGTCTGTGACCTTTCATCAGAACTAGCAAAGGTTAGAAAAGAATTAGGTTTTAAGCAAGTGAAGGGGAGGGGAGTGGGGGAGAGACATCTCAGACACATCCTGCTTGCTGTCAGCAAAAGGAAGGACAGAAAAAACACCAGCTGTTGAATTACTGCTTGAGGTGTAGTCCCGTTTGTAATGTAGGGAACGCGGCAGCCAATTAGATCACTGAGGGAGTGCTGTACTGTCAGAGGGTCAGTATTGAGGGAGTGCTGCACTGTCGGAGGGTCAGAACTGAGGGAGTGCTGTACTGTCGGAGGGTCAGTACTGAGGGAGTGCTGTACTGTCGGAGGGTTAGTACTGAGGGAGTGCTGCACTGTCAGAGGGTCAGTACTGAGGGAGTGCTGTACTGTCGGAGGGTCAGTACTGAGGGAGTGCTGCACTGTCAGAGGGTCAGTACTGAGGGAGTGCTGCACTGTCGGAGGGTCAGTACTGAGGGAGCACTGCACTGTCGGAGTGTCAGTACTGAGGGAGTGCTGCACTGTCGGAGAGTCAGTACTGAGGAGTGCTGCACTGTCAGAGGGTCAGTACTGAGGGAGTGCTGCACTGTCAGAGGGTCAGTACTGAGGGAGTGCTGCACTGTCAGAGGGTCAGTACTGAGGGAGAGCTGCACTGTCAGAGGGTCAGTGCTGAGGGAGTGCTGCACTGTCGGAGGGTCAGTACTGAGGGAGCGCTGCACTGTCGGAGGGTCAGTACTGAGGAGTGCTGCACTGTCAGAGGGTCAGTACTGAGGGAGTGCTGCACTGTCACTGATGAAGTCTTTCAGTTGAGATGTTAAACTGCCTTCTCGGGTGGAGGTAAAAGATTGTACAGCCACTAACTCACCACATGCCAGGATTTGAACAGTTTGCATCAGTACTGCACCAGGACATTAACCCAGTGGACTATGAGAGGAGCTGAAAGGCAACCATTTACTTTCAGCTTTCTGACTATATTTAGATTTTATTATGTATAGTGTTTATAAAGTATTTCACAAGCTGTTTAACAGTTGATAAAAAGCTGTGGTTGGGAATGCCAAGCGATATGGGGTGCAAAACATGACGCATCAGAGTCAGAGTCACAAACGTCTACAACAGGATACCAAAGAGTTGGACTGAAACTGACCTAAAATCATCTGCACAAGCCCCCTTTGACCTGTAACCCTGAGATGGGGCAGGGAATAGCTTTTAGGAATCTGTAAAAGTGCTTCACATACTTTCCAAAGAGAAAATCAAATCTTGCAAATCAAATAGAAACAAAAGTCTTGCAAAAGTGCAAAGAGAAAGAGAAATTTATCAGCTGCCGTAAAGCAGGACTGAGCCACTGACGAGTTTGTGCAGTGCATTACAACCTCATGGATGCAAACTCATTAATCACACCACGCAAATAAACAAGATCACAGTGTCTGGGAAGTGCTGCAGCCAGAATGTGCAGTCTAATATTCTGTAAAACAAACCACACTGCTATCCCTTTTACAGTACATTTAGCCGAGAGGTTCTGATGCTGGTGGAGCTCATAGCAATTCAAATTCAATAACGCTGGTAATTTGAGAGCTGACACCAAATAAAATTAGCAATAAATCTGCCAGATTGTTGTAAAAACCCAACCCATCAGGGCAAATCAAACAAGGGAATAAACGGGAGAATATTGAGAGGGGTAGAGGAAGTGAGAGACCTTGGAGTGAATGTCCACAGGTCCCTGAAGGTGGCAGGACAGGTAGATAGAGTGGTGAAGAAGGCATATGGAATGCTTTCCTTTATTGGCCGAGGTATAGAATACAAAAGCAGGGATGTAATGGTGGAACTGTATAAAACGCTGGTTCGGTCACAACTGGAGTATTGTGTACAGTTCTGGTCACCATATTACAGGAAGGACATAATTGCTCTGGAGAGAGTACAGAGGAGATTTACAAGAATGTTGCCAGGGCTTGAAAGTTGCAGCTATGAGAAAGATTGGATTGGCTAGGGTTGTTTTCACTGGAACTGAGAAGGCTGAGGGGTGACCTGATTGAGGTGTACAAAATTATGAGGGGCCTAGATTGAGTGGACAGGAAGGACCTGTTTCCCCTGGCGGGGAGGTCAGTTACCAGTGGACACAGATGTAAGGTGTCTGGAATTCACTGCCCTGATCAGTGGTGGAGGTACCTGGATATGCACCTGAAGTGCTGTAACCTGCAAGGCTATGGACCAGGTGCTGGAAGGTAGGATTAGTTTGGGCGGCTAGTTTTTTCAGCCGGTAGCCAGGATGGGCTGAATAGCCTCTTTCTGTGCTGTACTTTTTCTATGGTACTATCAGCTTGGGCTGATCAGTGGCGAGCAATATTTGCGCCACACAAGTGCCAGGCAATGAGCATCTCCAACAAGAGAGAATCTAACCATCTCCCCTTGGCATTCAACGGCATTACCATCGCTGAATCCCCCACTTTCAACATCCTGGGGGTTACCATTGACCAGAAACTGAACTGGACCAGCCACATAAATACTGTGGCAACAAGAGCAGGTCAGAGGCTGGAAATTCTGTGGCAAGTAACTCACCTCCTGACTCCCCAATAGCCTGTCCACCATCTACAAGGCACAAGTCAGGAGTGTGATGGAATGCTCTCCACTTGCCTGGATGGGTGCAGCTCCAACAACACTCAAGAAACTCGACACCATCCAGGACAAAGCAGCCCGCTTGATTGGCACCCCACTCATTCACTCCACATCTTAAACATTCACTCCCTCCATCACCGACGCACAATGGCAGAAGTGTGTACCATCTACAAGGTGCACCCCAGCAATTTGCCAAGACTCCTTCAACAGCACCTTCCAAAGCGCAACTTCCACCACCTAGAAGGACAAGGGCAGCAAATTCATGGGAACACCACCACCTGCAAGTTCCCGTCCAAGTCACACACCATCCTGACTTGGAACTATATCGCCGTTCCTTCACTGTCGCTGGGTCAAAATCCTGAAACACCCTCCCAAGCAGCACTGCGGGTGTACCTACCCGACACAAACTGCAGCGGTCTAACGGGCAATTACAGATGAGTGATAAATACTGGCCTTGTCAGCGATGCTCACATCCCAAGAACCAATAAGAATATCTAGTTCATTAATATCCTTCAGGAAAGGGCCTTTATATCTACCTGAGAGGATAGGCAGTATAACATCTCACCCAACACTCTATTATACTCGAGTGACATGCTTGATTTTTGTGCTTAAGCCCTGGAGTGAGATTTGAAAGCACAACCTTCTAAGTCAAAGACAAGAGTGCTTCCCACTGAGCCACTCAACAAGCTCACTAATAAGTTGATCAGATGCCCCTTGGGAACTGACCCAGGCATGTTATTAAGGCACACTCAGCCCAGTCATCCCTGGAAAGTCCTCCTCACTCTCATCTGGGGACTGGTGCTATAATTGGGACAGCTGTCCAACAGACCCATCAGCAACAGCCTGACATAGTCAAACTGACAGAATCATATCTATCAGCCAACGTCCCAGACTCCTCCATCACCACCCCTGGGTATATCCTGTCCGGCCAGCAACACAGATCCATCAGTGGTGGCAGCACAGTGGTAAACCGTCGGGAGGGAATGGGAACACAAAAACTAAGTGTGCCTCAGTGGAAATCACAGTCACACTGCAAGACTGAAGACTGATGTTAAATCTACTGTTTTTTTTTAGTTTAGAGATACAGCACTGAAACAGGCCCTTCGGCCCACCGAGTCTGTGCCGACCATCAACCACCCATTTATACTAATCCTACACTAATTCCATATTCCTACCAAACATCCCCACCTGTCCCTATATTTCCCTGCCACCTACCTATACTTGGGGCAATTGCTAATGACCAATTTACCTATCAACCTGCAAGTCTTTGGCATTTCCTTTGAGCTCCGCTGTAAACATAACCTCATTCATTCACCCTGCAACGCACAATCTTTCATGGAATCACTCAGCTAAACTGTAATTGTTCTAGTTGTTTAAGCAGATTTTTAATTCCGAATGTTTAGATCACTGGAGTAGCTTGAGGTCATTGGGCAGCATCTGATTTACATACAGCCCAAAGCTAGCAAAATTATAGCACTTCAAATATCCCAGTAAGACCAGCTGGTGAATTAGAGTCCGAAACATAGTCATACAGCACAGAAGGAGGCCATTTAGCCAATTGTGTCTGTGCCAGCTCTCTGAAAGAGCTATCCAATAGTCCCACTTGCTGTTCCCCATAGCCCGAAAAAAGTTCCCTTCAAGTTATTATCCAATTCCCTTTCGAAAGTGATTATTGAATCTGCTTCCCTTTCAGACAGTGCATTCCAGACCACAACTCCACCCATAAAAAAAACTCTCATCTCCTTTCTGTTTCTTTTGCCAATTACTTTACATCTGTGTCCCTCTGGTTACTGACCTGCCTGCCACTGGAAACAGTTTCTCCTCATTTACTTTATCAAAATCCTTCCTGATTTTGCATGTCTCTACTAAATCTCCACTTAACCTTTTCTTCTCTAAGGAGAACAATCCCAGCTTCTCCAGTCTCTCCATAATAATTGTAATAATGTACCAAACACGGTCATCTCCTCCAAAGGAACAAGGCAAATCCAATGTGCAATGACTTTGGCCAATCTCAGCCAAAAAATGGCCCCCTAATGTGGCACCAAACTGACCATTAGAGAGGACACAAGTGCAGGAAAAAGAAATGTCATGCTGGTGCAGCTGGAGTTGACTGCTCCAAAACAAAGGGGCACAATCTTAAAATTAGACTCAGATGTTTAGGAGTGAAATTAGGAAACACTATGTTGCACACAGGGTAGTGGAAACCTGGAATTCTCTCCCCCAATAAAGGCTGTGGATGCTGGGGGGAGGGGGAAGGGAACAGTGGTTGGAGGGTTGTTAATGGCAGCTTTCGAGCTGAGATGGATAGATTTTTTTGTTGGGTAAGGGTATCAGGTCATGTAAATGCAGCTGAGATGCAGATCAGTCGTGATCTAATTGAATAGCGAAGAAGGTTCAAAGGCTCTTCTTGTTGCCATGATGGGGCTGAGTTGTATCGTTAGGCCAGATTACAGGGTCCAGGGAACCCTCGGTGCTAACAATGGGTACCTTAAATGACAAGTGCTTCATTCCCCAGCGTTGTGATTCCTCACCTTAATGAATATAAAATTAGCCCAAAACAGAACGGGCGAGAATTACAGCATGGCTGGTGCGGTAACCTTAGTGAACATAATGTATTCGTCTCGGTACTTTCACTTCAATCCACAGCAATGATCAGCCTCCAACCTCTTTCAAGTGCTGTCCCTTTAAGTTTTAATTTTTCAGACCTGAAACGTTAACTCTGTTTCTCTCTCCACAGATGCTGCCAGACCTCCTGAGTATTTCCAGCACTTTCTGTTTTTACTTCAGATTTCCAGCATCTGCAGTATTTTGCTTTTACCCTAAATCTGTGCCTATTTCAGCCCCACTGAACTTATTTCTTCCTGTCTTGACTCTATCTTTTCTCCCCTGGTCCAGTCTCTTCCCACCTACATCCGTGACTCTTCTGACGCCATACATCATTTTGACAATTTCCAGTTTCCTGGCCCCAACCGCCTCCTCTTCACTATGGACGTCCAATCTCTCTACACCTCCATCCCCCACCAGGACGGTTTGAGGGCTCTCCGCTTCTTCCTTGAACAGAGGCCCAACCAGTTCCCATCCACCACTACCCTCCTCAGCCTGGCTGAACTTGTTCTCACATTGAACAACTTCTCCTTCAACTCCACTCAGTTCCTTCAAGTAAAAGGTATTACTATGGATACCCATATGGGTCCTAGTTATGCTTGTCTTTTTGTGGGATATGTTGAACATTCCTTGTTCCAGTCCTACTCAGGCCCCCTCCCTCACTTCTTCCTCCAGTACATTGATGACTGTATCGGTGCTGCCCCGAACTGGAAAGCTTCATTAACTTTGCTTCCAATATTCATCCTTCTCTCACCTTTACATGGTCTATCTCTGACACTTACCTTCCTCGACTTCTCTGTCTCCATCTCTGGGGATAGGTTGTCTACTAATATTCATTATAAGCCCACCGACTCCCACAGCTTCCTCGACTACACTTCCTCACACCCTGTTTCCTGTAAGGACTCCATTCAATTCTCCCAGTTTCTCCGTCTCCGACGCATCTGCTCTGATGATGCTACCTTCCACAACAGCACTTCTGATATGTCTTCCTTTTTCCTCAACCGAGGATCCACCCGCCCCCCCCCCCCCCACTGTGGTTGACAGGGTCTTCAACCGTGTCCAACTTATTACCCGCACTTCTGCTCTCTCCCCTTCCCCTCCCTCCCAGAACCACGAGAGGGTTCCCCTTGTCCTCATTTTCCACCCCACCAGCCTCCACATCCATAGGATCATCCTCCGCCATTTTTGCCACCTCCAACGTGATGCCACCACCAAACACACCTTCCCCTCCCCTCCCCTCCCAGCTTCCAAAGGGATCGTTCCCTCCGCGACACCCTGGTCCACTAATCCATCACCCCCGAAACCTTGTCCCCTTCCCATGGCACCTTCCCCTGCAATCACAGTAGGTGTAATACCTGCCCATTTACCTCCTCTCTCCTCACCATCCAAGGCCCCAAACACTCCTTTCAGGTGAAGCAGCGATTTACTTGTACTTCTTTCAATGTAGTACACTGTATTCGCTGCTCACAATGTGGTCTCCTCTACATTGGGAAGACCAAACACAGACTGGGTGACCGCTTTGCGGGACACCTCCGCTCAGTCCAAAAGCATGACCCCGAGCTTCCGGTTGCTGGCCATTTCAACACACCCCCCTCCTCTCATGCTCACATCTCTGTCCTGGGATTGCTGCAATGTTCCAGTGAACATCAACGCAAGCTCGAGGAACAGCATCTCATTTACCGATTAGGCACACTACAGCCTCGCAGACTCAACCCTGAGTTCAATAATTTCACAGCATGACTGACTTTTTTATATTTTTCTAATTTTTAATTTTAGTTTATTTTTTAACCATGTGCCTGTTTTTCATGTAGACAGAGCTGCTCATTATTCTGCTATTAACACTCTCTCTGGACTAATGCTTTGTCTTTCACCACGAGCATTAACATGCTGTTTGCCTTTGTCACATGACAGCTTTGTTATTTCATCTCTCCTGCCTCTGCCCTATCATACACCTTCCATATTTTTCTAAAAGCAAAATACTGCGGATGCTGGAAATCTGAAATAAAAACAAGAAATGCTGGAATCACTCAGCAGGTCTGGCAGCATCTGTGGAAAGAGAAGCAGAGTTAACGTTTCGGGTCAGTGACCCGAAACGTTAACTCTGCTTCTCTTTCCACAGATGCTGCCAGACCTGCTGAGTGATTCCAGCATTTCTTGTTTTTATTCCCTATTTTTCTCTTCCCCACCAACACCCCCCACCCCCTTCACTTGCTTAAAACTTAATTCTTTTCTAACCTTTGCCAGTCCCGATGAAAGGTCACAGACCTGAAACGTTAACTCTGTTTCTCTCTCCACAGATGCTGCCAGACCTGCTGAGTATTTCCAGCACTTTCTGTTTTTATTACTTAAAATCTGTGCCCTCTTGTTCTCAATCCTTCCACCAATGGGAACAGTTTTCCCTATCTGTTCAGACCCCTCATGATTTTGAATATCTCTATCAAATCTCCTCTCAACTTTCTCTTCTCCAAGGAAAACAGTCCCAACCAACCACATAACTGAAGTTCTTCATCCCGGGAACCATTCTCGTGAATCTTTTCTGTACTCTCTCAATTGGCCTTCAGATCTTTCCTAAAGTGTGGCACCCAGAACTGGACACAATACGCCAGTTGAGGCTAAACCAGTGTTCTATACAAATGTATTATAACTTCCTTGCTTTTGTACCCTATGCCACTATTAATGAAGCCGAGGATGATGTATGCCCTGCCTGTTAACCGTGCTCTCAAACTGTCCTGCCAATTTCAATGATTTTTTCACATACACCCAGCTCATTGTCTTCATTCCTCTTCATTAGTCAGCCTCATCACGTTCCTCCTTGTGCTGATCCAGAGAGTCTATTAGGCATTCTTCTGCTTTTCAGTATAATTCAGTAGCAGTGAAGCTTCAGCACCAAGTAGAGATTGATCACACACCCAGATTCTATTCTGTGATAAAACTCATTGAGACAAGGTCAAATCAGGAGTAATTGATCAGGAGTAATCAATGATCAAGAGTAATCAATGATCAAAATTAATCAATTAACAGGAATAATTGGCAACTAGGGGTAGTAACTTATTCACTTATCAGGAGTATGTCTCAGGAATTTTTGCATAAATATTTGTGAAACATTTCTGTTGCTAACCTATTGCATACTTTCACCTACTCTGGAATATGTTCCAGTATGTGATCTGTTTAATTTGATTATGCTTCTAACCTGCTTTCCCAGAGCACAGTTTTGAAAGAGGAGAATTCATGTAGTTTGGCACAGGAGAGGGAGTTAGTTTTGAGGCAGTAATGCCAAAAGCATGGACAAAAATATTGACAAGAGAAATAATTCAGGTTGGTTCCCTGATGGGCTGTTCGAAGATAGCACCACTACTGCAGGAATGGAAAAGATAGAAAAAAGAAAGACTTGCATTTATATAGCACCTTTCACAGTCTCGGCACAGAGCCCATCATAGGCACTGAAGTATTTTTGAAGAGTAGTCACAGTTATAATGTAGGAAAGGCAGCAGCAAATTTGCACACAGCAAGATCCCACACACAGCACTGTGATAACTACCAGACAATCTGTTTTTTAGTGACATTGGTTGGTCAGTCCTCTTTCACAAAATATTGGCTGTAGCAACTTTTACATTCACCTTGAGAGGGCAGACAAGATCTTGGTTTAACATTTCATTTGAAAGACGGCATCTCCCACAGTGCAGCACTCCCTCAGTACTGACCCTCCGACAGTGCAGCCTTTCAGAAAAGAATGTAGTATGAAGGTACACAGACACACGTCAGAATGGCGCAGAATCAGTCTACTTCCTGTAATGCGTGGCGTGATCTCAGTTGGGGTCATATCTGGGGCAATGCTCCTGACCTCATGCCCTGTGCTAAGAATGGAGAGAAATCCAAGCAGGGTCGATGCGTCTCAGTCGCCTGTGACCCAGAATGAACAACAACTTGTCTTTATCTAGCACCTTTAACACAGCAAAATGTGCCAAGGTCATACATCAAATTGTTGCATAGTGGATCATCTACTCGGCACTTCTGGCTGAAGATTGTTGCAAATGCTTCAGCCTTATCTTTCACACTGATGTACTGGGCTCCCCCATCACTAAGGATGGGGATATTTGTGGAGCCACCTCCTCCACTTAGTTGTTTAATTGTCCACCACCATTCACGACTGGATGTGGCAGGACTGCAGAGCTTAGATCTGATCCGTTGGTTATGGGATTGCTTAGCTCTGTCTATTGCATGCTGCTTATGCTGTTTGGCACGCAGATAGTCCTGTGTTGTAGCTTCACCTGGTTTACACCTAATTATTAATAATTAAACACTAGCCTTCATTATAAGATAAATTATACAATATATAAAGTAAGCATTGATGAAATAAATTTATCTTTAGTTTTAAACTAATTAATGATCGAGTTCAAGTTATAGGTAGCTCTAATTAAATGTTTACCTGCAGACATCTATCCCCCCACCCCCCCCCCCCCCCCGGGACCTCTGCCCTTCGCCCAGTTCCCTCTGCCCATTTCCCCATGTCCAGTGCTCCCCGCTCCCACACCTATTCACTGCACTCCGCCCTCGCCCTCATTTACTCCACTCCGCCCTCAAATCATTCACTCCACTCCAGCCTCGCCCTCTTTCACACCCCTCCGTCCTCGCCCTTATTCACTCCACTCTGTCCTCACCCTCATTCACTCCATTCCATCCTCGCCCTCTTTCCCTCTGCTCCGCACTTGCTCTCTTTCACTCCACTCCGTCCTCGCCCTCATTCACTCCACTCCGTCCTCACCCTCATTCACTCCACTCCGTCCTCACCCTCATTCACTCCACTCCGTCCTCGCCCTCATTCACTCCACTCCGTCCTCGCCCTCATTCACTCCACTCCGTCCTCGCCCTCTTTCCCTCTGCTCCGCACTTGCCCTCTTTCACTCCACTCCGTCCTCGCCCTCATTCACTCCACTCCGTCCTCACCCTCATTCACTCCATTCCATCCTCGCCCTCTTTCCCTCCGCTCCGCCCTCGCCCTCTTTCACCCCGCTCTGCACTCGCCCTCTTTCACTCCATTCCGTCCTCGCCCTCATTCACTCCACTCTGTCCTCACCCTCATTCACTCCACTCTGTCCTCACCCTCATTTACTCCACTCTGTCCTCACCCTCATTTACTCCACTCCATCCTCACCCTCTTTCACACCGGTCCAGCCTTGCCCTCTTTCACTCCACTCTGTCCTCATTCTCATTCACTCCATTCCATCCAAACCCTCTTTCCTTCTGCTCCAACCTCGCCCTCTTTCCTTCTGCTCCATCATCACTCTCATTCACTCCACTCCATCCTCGTCCTCTTTCCCTCCACTCCAGCCTTGCCCTCATTCACACCCCTCCATCCTCGCCCTCATTCACTCCACTCTGTCCTCACCCTCATTCACTCCACTCCATCCTCTCCCTCTTTCCCTCCACTCCAGCCTTGCCCTCATTCACTCCACTCTGGCCTCGCCCTCTTTCAATCCGGTCCAGCCTCGCCCTCTTTTTCTCTGCTGCGCACTCGCCCTCTTTCACTCCACTCCGTCCTCACCCTCATTCACTCCACTCAGTTCTCACCCTCATTCACTCCATTCCGTCCTCGCCCTCTTTCCCTCTGCTCCGGCCTCGCCCTCTTTCACGCCACTCCAGCCTCGCCCTCTTTCACACCCCTCCGTCCTCACCCTCATTCACTCCACTCCGTCCTCACCCTCATTCACCCCACTCCATCCTCACCCTCTTTCCCTCTGCTTCATCCTCGCCCTCATTCACTCCACCATCCTCGCCCTCATTCACTCCACTCTGTCCTCACCCTCATTCACTCCATTCCGTTCTCGCCCTCTTTCACTCTGCTTCATCCTCGTCCTCATTCACTCCAGTTCGTCCTCACCCTCTTTTCCTCCGCTCTGTCCTCACCCTCTCTCCCTCTGCCCTGTCCTTGCCCTCTTTCCCTCTGCTCCGTCCTCACCCTCATTCACTCCACTCTGTCCTCACCCTCATTCACTCCACTCCATCCTCACCCTCATTCACTCCGCTCCGTCCTCACCCTCATTCACCCCACTCCATCCTCACCCTCATTCCCTCCGCTTCATCCTCGCCCTCATTCCCTCCACTCTGTCCTCACCCTCATTCACTCCGCTTCATCCTCACCCTCATTCACTCCAGTTCGTTCTCGCCATCTTTTCCTCTGTTCCGTCCTCACCCTCTTTTCCTCCGCTCTGTCCTCGCCCTCTCTCCCTCTGCCCTGTCCTTGCTCTCTTTCTCTCCACTCCGTCCTTGCCCTCTTTCTCTCCATTCCATCCTCGCCTTCACTCACTCCACTCCGTCCTCGCCCTCACTCACTCCGCTCTGTCCTTGCCCTCATTCACTCCGCTCCGTCCGCACACTCTTTCTCTCCACTCCTTCCTTGCCCTCTTTCACTCCTCCGCTCCATCCTCGCACTCTTTCTCTCCTCTGCTCCTGTCCTTGCCCTCTTTCTCTCCTCCATTCCAGCCTTGGCCTCTTTCATTTCACTACACTCCCGACCTCACCCTCTTTCTCTCCACTCCTTCCTTGCCCTCTTTCACTCCTCCACTCTTGTCCTCACCCTCTTCCATTCCGCTCTGTCCTCACCCTCTTTCATTCCGCTCTGTCCTCGCCCTCTTCCATTCCGCTCTGTCCTCACCCTCTTCCATTCCGCTCTGTCCTCACCCTCTTTCATTCCGCTCTGTCCTCGCCCTCTTCCATTCCGCTCTGTCCTCACCCTCTTCCATTCCGCTCTGTCCTCACCTCTTCCATTCCACTCCGTCCTCACCCTCATTCACTCCACTCCGTCCTCACCCTCATTCACTCCACTCCGTCCTCACCCTCATTCACCCCACTCCATCCTCACCCTCTTTCCCTCCGCTTCATCCTCGCCCTCATTCACTCCACTCCATCCTCGCCCTCATTCACTCCACTCCATCCTCGCCCTCATTCACTCCACTCCATCCTCGCCCTCATTCACTCCACTCCGTCCTCACCCTCATTCACTCCACTCTGTCCTCACCCTCATTCACTCCATTCCGTTCTCGCCCTCTTTCACTCTGCTTCATCCTCGTCCTCATTCACTCCAGTTCGTCCTCACCCTCTTTCATTCCGGTCCGTCCTCACCCTCTCTCCCTCTGCCCTGTCCTTGCCCTCTTTCCCTCTGCTCTGTCCTCGCCCTCTTTCATTCCGCTCTGTCCTCGCCCTCTTTCATTCCGCTCTGACCTCGCCCTCTTCCATTCCGCTCTGTCCTCACCCTCTTCCATTCCGCTCTGTCCTCACCCTCTTCCATTCCGCTCTGTCCTCACCCTCTTTCACTCCTCCACTCCTGCCCTCTCCCTCTTTCACTCTGCTCCGTCCTCTCCCTCTTTCTCTCCACTCCTTCCTCACCCTCTTTCACTCCTCCACTCCCGGCCTCACCCTTTCTCTTAATTTGCAATAAAGCGCTTTGGGATGTTCTGAGATTGTGTTAGGCATGGTATAAATACAAATCCTTTCTTTCTTTGACCCGAGTTGGAAAAGCCAGCCTGCCTTCATTTACTCGCACCTTTGTTATGTCTGGTTAGTCAATCCCACCCACCACAATCCCTGAAAACATCATCAACTCTCAGCACAGAAACAAGAATATTGATAAAGAATAAAGACAGAGCAAGTTAATCAACTGTAATGTGTGTTTCAGAGACTCACTATTTACAAGAGTGTTGACAGTGAAACTTCCTCGACATACACTATTTACACAGATTTCAAATTGCAAAGAAAATTAATGCTGGAAAAAAATCCATCAAGTTTATAATGTCATTCAGACAGTTAATATTTCTTAGTTTATTTCTGAACAAGAAACTCTGCATTCTGCTAATTCCAGCTTCTTGCGTATTCCCTGTGTCAATCACTCCACCATTGGCGACCTTGCCTTCAGCTGCCTGGGCCCCAAGTTCTGGAATTCCCTCCCTAAACTTCTCCACCTCTCGTCCTCTGTTTCCTCCTTTAAGACACTCCTTAAAACCTACCTCTTTGACCAAGCTTTTGAACATCTGAACTAATATTTCCTTTTGTGGCTCAGTGTCAAATTTTGTTCCATAACGCTCCTGTGAAGCACCTTGGGACATTTTATGACAGTAAAGGTGCTATATAAATGCAAGTTGCTGTTGTTGATTATGCTCCTGGACTAGTAATACAGAGAACGTGAGTTCAAATCTCACCCCGGCACTTTAAGAATTTGAATTCATTTTTTTGAAAAAAATCAGTAAAAGTGAACATGAAACTGTCAGATTGATGTAAAAAACTCATCTGGTTCACTAATGTCCTTTAGGGAAGAAAATCTGCTGTCCTTACCCAGTCTGGGCCTATATATGACTCCAGCCTCACACCAGATCAGGTACAGAAATTGAAACAAAGATCGTAAGATTGAATTAAGAGAGAGAACAAAAGAGATATAAAACGTAAGTACGTTTTTTTAACATTTTAAATTTTACATTATTAAAATCTCCAACAACATTTAAAACTGGAAGTCTGGTGAACCTTCGTTGCACTCCCTCTATGGCAATAATATCCTTTCTAAGGTAAGGGAACCAAAACTGCACACAGTACTCCAGATGCGGTCGAACCAAGGTTCTATGCAATTGAAGCAAGACTTCACTACTCCTGTACTCAAATCCTCTTGCAATAAAGGCTAACATACCATTAGCCTTCCTAATTGCTTGTTGCACCTGCATGTTAGCTTTCAGTGACTTATTGACGAGGACACCCAGGTCCCTTTGTACAGCTACACTTTCTAATCTCTTACCATTTAAGAAATACTCTGCACATCTATTCCTCCTACCAAAGTGGATAACCTCACATTTTTCCACATTATATTCCATCGGCCACATTCTTTCCCACTCACCAAGTCTGTCCAAATCCCCTTGAAGCCACTTTGCATCTTCCTCACAACACATATTTCCACCTAGTTTTGTGTCATCTGTGAACTTAGAAATTCTACATTTGGTCCTCACATCCAAATCATTGATATATATTGTGAACAGCTGGGGACCAAGCACTGATCCCTGTGGTATCCCAGTAGTCACAGCCTGCCAATGCGAGAATGACCCATTTATTCCTCCTCTCTGTTTTCTGCCTGTAACCAATCCTTAATCCATGCCAGTATATTACCTCCTATCCCATGTGCTTTAATTTTGCTGACCAACCTCCTGAGGGGGACTTTGTCAAAAGCCTTCTGAAAATCCAAGTATACCACGTCCCCTGACTTCCCTTTATCAATTCTGTTATTAACATCCTCAAAAAACTCCAACAGGTTTGTCAAACATGATTTCCCATTCATAAATCCATGTTGACTATGCCCGATCAGATCATTATTATCCAAGTGTCAATTTATCACATCCTTTAGAATAGATTCTAGCATTTTCCCAATGACTGATGTAAGACTAACAGGTCTGTAATTCCCTGCTTTCCCTCTCCCTCCCTTCTTAAATAGTGGGATGACATTTGCTACCTTCCAATCTGCAGGAACCATTCCAGAATCTATAGAATTTTGGAAATGATCACCAATGCATCCACTATCTCCATAGCTACCTCTTTCAACACTCTGGGATGTAGAATATCAGGTCCTGGGGACTTATCAACCTTCAACCCCATTAATTTCTATTTTCCTTCAATTCCCCATTCTCCCTAGTCCCTTGGATCTCTAATTCAGGGAGATTTCTTGTATCTTCCTCAGTGAAGACAGACACAAAGGAATCATTTAGCTTCTCTGCCATTTCTCTATTCCCCATTATAAATTCTCCTGACTCTGCCTGGAATGGACCCACATTTGTCTTAGCCAAATGTTTCCTTTTTATGTACCTATAGAAGCTTTTACAGTCCGTTTTTATATTTTTTGCTAGCTTACATTCATATTCTATTCTCCCTTTCTTTATCAGTTTCTTCGTCCTCCTTTGCTGTATTCGAAAATCCTCCCAATCCTCAGGTTTACTACTATTTCTGGCAACTTTATAGGCTTTTTCTTTTAATCTTATACAATCCTTAACTTCCTTTGTTAGCCGCGGTTGACTGACTTTACCTTTGGAGTTTGGGGTTCAGTCGTATCCACCGCATAAATACAGCAACTTCATGCCGTTTAAAAAATTTCAATGGTGAGGCTGTCAGTGAGATGCCTTTTTTGCAAAACTAATGGAGGAGCAGCAGATTTCAGACTGTGAGTTCCATGGTTAGCAGCGAATCTACCCTTGCCTGTAATTGCTGTACCGTTCACGCATAAGTAACAATGAACACCAATTGCCTCACCGTAACTGTGGTAGGAAAATCAGGGCTAATAAACATCGCACAGTACATTCCAACGTGCATTTCAAGCCTTTTACTAAAGCTTTGTGTTTTTTTTAATGAAGTGACCTTACCCTATTCTTGCTGTCATCATTCGCTTCTTCAAACTCCTCCTGTTGTATCCGTTCAGCTCCCCCTGTATAGATCAGATTCGAGGTTAGCAATACACTAAGGCTCTAAGCTCGCCACCCATAGTGAGATTAACTGACAGCTCTGTGATCAAAATCTACAGCCAGGCTGGACTGAGGAGCAATCTGAAGATGATAACATACACAGGGAGAAAGGGGAAATGAACTGATGTGTGAATGCATCAGTCCCATGAACCCCCATATTATTTCTCATCACTGCCACCTTGTATAACTCACAGCAACAATCACCAGGCAACTGAGTTACTGCATGGAGCCACTCAAAGCGATGCTAATTAACCAGATACAACCATGGTATCTCTTCTGGTAATGACAAACATCTGTTACATTTCTACAAGGCCCGATATCTCAGCTTCTTTAGGCATGGAAAATTATACAGAAATACGTCAGCTGTACATTAACAATTTTGCTGCTAACTTTGATCCTTCTTTAAAAGGCCCACAATTAGTACTTTAGAAAGCAGAGGCTTTTCAATTCATGCCATTGACGTGTTTCTAATAGACGTGCTTTTGATCTCGAGTTCCATCAACGATGAGATCTTGCTTCAGATTTTCACTTGTGTGTCAGTCAGTCTCAGTGTACAAAGGCCCAGGATTTTCATCAGCAATCTTTCTCGTGGAAATTAATCGCATGATTAAATATCACATACCAACTCTGGGCAGGGAATCGATCACCCTGATCCAGCACCTTTAAATATCAGCCCTTGTCATTTATATTACTAAAAAAAATTAAAGTTGTATGTATGAATTAACATTTCCTGCAGAGGATTTCAAACTTTACTTTCTAGGGACCCCCCGTAAAAATTGACACTCTCTCAGAGAAAACACCCCCCTCCTCCCTGCCCTGTAGCTATTGACACATTCCTGGAGTCCCCCTGTAAATATTGACACATTCCCCAAAACTACCCCCTTGTAAATACTGGCACACTCCCAGGGACCTCCCCCACCTTGCCCCCCCACCCCCATATCTTTGTTTGTTCGATGGTGACATCGTCTTCCCAGAAGGCTGGCTGCCATGGATTGCCACCTCTGTCTGTCCTGTGCTGCCCTTACACATTCTGCAGAGGGTCAACTGCATCCAGTCCATTATATCTGCCATCCATTTTCTCCTCTGCTTCCCTCTCCTACGTTTTCTGTCAATCTTTCCTTCCAATAATAATTGTCTCTGTGACCAAAGAATTGTATCTTTCTTTCTTTCTTATGCACTAATTTCCTCTTTTCTCCAGACATTTCCAGCACTTCCTCATTAGTCTTTCTGTATGTGTAGCATATGCAGAGCATCCTCCCATATGTGCGCATCTCGAATGCATTCAGCTTATCAATAGACTATTTCTTTGTTGTCCATATCTCTGAGGCATAGATGAGAAAATGTAACACTTCAGCATTCTGTTCCTCAGATTCAGGGTCAGTTTCTTTGATGTTAACAAGTCCTTCATTCTGACAAAGCTGGTCTTGGCTATCTCAATTCTCCTTCGGATCTCACAATCACATCTCCCATCATCCGTGATAACCTGCCCAAGGTATGTAAACCTTTTCACTAGTTCCCCCTGTAACTGCTGATACATTATTCCCAGGGACTCCCTGTAAATACTGTCACACTCCTGGGGAACCCCGGTAAATGCCGACATGCACTCCCGGGGACCCCTGTAAATACTGACACACACTCCCAGGGATCCCATAAACCACTGCAAAAACTGCCACACCCCTGGGGTAACCCCTTTAGCTACTGACACATTCCTGAAGACCCCTGTAAATATTGATACATTCCCAGAGACCCCTGTAAATACGGACACATTCCTGGATACTCCCTGTAAATACTGACACACTCCCATGGATATTCTCAGCACTTTGCTGTATGGCTGTGAAACATGGGCAACTTACAGCTACCAGGAAAAGAAGCTCAATAATTTCCATCTCCGTTGTCTGCGTTGCATCATGGGTATATCCTGGCAGGACATAATCACAAATGTAGCAGTCCTCTTAAAGACAGAGCTCCCAAGTGTGTTGGCACTAATCAAACAGAGGTGGCTTCGGTGGAGCGGATATGTCCGCAGGATGGAAGGCGGTCACATACCCAAGGATCTTCTGTCTGGTGAAGTAGCCGGGGCCAGACGACCAGTGGGGCGGCCAAAGCTCTGCTTCAAATATGCGTGTAAGCGTGACATGAAGGCCCTAAATGTCGACAATTGCACTTGGGAGTCATTAGCTGGTGAAAGAGGGAAATGGCGACACATCCTGTGGACTGGTGTACACTACCACAATGACCAGTTGCTACAGCGGCTTGGCAACAGGCGCCAACGTCAAAAACAGCGTCACTTGGAAGTTTCAAGTGTGGCATTTGTGGCAGAACCTGCCTCTCAGGATTGGCCTTCACAGCCATCAGCAAAGGTGCACCAAGAGAAGACACCGCACCGAAATAGATTGTTTGCTGCATGTCCATCTTTCGCAGATGGAAGGATCCCGACCTCACTCAACCTCACCCAGGGATATAGCAAGAGGAGATGGTGATTAAGTTCCTCGAGTCTGTTCCACCATTCAGTTGGATTATGGTTGATCTGAACCTCATCTCCATTTATCCGCCTCCTCTCCATTCTTTGTTACCCTTATCCAATAAAATTCTAACAATTTGAGTCGTAAAATTTTCCATTGACCTCCAGCCTCCACAGTTTCTGCGGGAGACAGAGTTCTAGATTTCCACTACCCTTTGTGTGAGGAAGGCTTTCTGACATCATCATTGAATGGCATAGCTCTAAATTTAAGGTTATGCCCTCTTGATATAGACACCCCTCACCGTACAAATTTGTCTAAGACAAGAGCCAAATACTGCAAATGCTAGAAATCTGAAGTAAAGACAGGAAGTGCTGGAAATACTCAGCAGGTCTGGCACCATCTGTGGAGAGAGAAACAGAGTTAACATTTGAGGTCAGGTTCTGATGAAAGGTCACAGACCTGAAATGTTAATTCTGTTCCTTTCTCCACAGAAGCTGCCAGACCTGCTGAGTATTTCCAGCATTCTCTGTTTGATATAAGAATTAGTCTCTCTGTATCTATCCTATTGAATTCCTTTATCATTTTATGGCTCTATTAGATTTAAAGTAGTAATTCTGTTATAAAATATATTGAAGGATCTGCCCAGCGTGCACTCAACTCCTCCCTTGAGCTTCTGCTGTTATTCCCCCTTGCAGCAGCTTAATGCACTCTTACTGCACTCTTAGAAACCAACTCATGGAAATTTTCAGTTTCCTGGCTACATGCATCTGCAAAAGAAAATCACAACTTTACTACAAATGCACTGAAAACAGTGATTGCCACAAAAAGCACCAGGTTCTTGAATCAATCTAGATGTCTACCTGTTCAGGTGGACCAGAAAGATTCCACGTTTCTCTTTCTCTTTAACAACCCAGGTCCAACAGAAAAACAGATTAACTGGGCACTTGTTCGTTGTTTGTGAGATCTTACTGTACACAAATGGGCTGCCACTTTTGCCTACAGAACAACAGTGGCTGTATGTCAAACTTGCATGAGCCACGTTGAGAAATGTGATATGTGTTGTGTAGATATAAATCTTTCTTACACTGCTGTGGGTTGAATTGAGGGGTTTCTAATCTTCAATTTAACCTGCACCATGACTTGAAGCTAACAGCCGGTGTGAAAGGTTCCCCAGTGCAAAGACCACAAAACCCACACATCGATGAAACAGAAATAATAGTCTACAAAAATTTGCATTTATATAGCACCTTTAATGTAGTAAAACATCCCAAGGCACTGAGCCACATAAGAAGATATTAGGACAGGTGACCAAAAGTTTGGTCAAAGAGGTAGGTTTTAAGGAGCATCTCAAAGAAGGAAAGAGAGATGTAGCAAGGGAATTCAATTTCTGAACATTCAGGTTGATGGCAGCAATGAGTTAAACTGAATTTCATCATTTCTTCACTGGTCTAAAACTGTAGTCGCATTCTTTAATCCTCTGAAGTCTGTTGCCCTTTTGCAGCAGCTGTTTTATGTTCCATAATCCAACCCAATCACAACCGGAGAGATTTTTCTTCTCATGAATGTGGTTATTTCTGGAACGGTGGTCCTTTTATTTGAAGTGAGGCACCAGGGTGTGGTGAAAGGCCACACTGATAACTCAACGCATCAGTCTTGCACGATTTAACAGAGGACAAGTTTATGCAAATTCCAGCAAAATACTTGTCTGAAAAGCTAAGGTACAACACAAACAGAAACACTTGGATCCCTAAATTCCACTGGGACTGGAAAACAAATGCATTTTGGGAGGGGTGTGGGGAGGGGCAGAGAATTTGGGGCATGATTTTATGCCAAGTCTCCACACATTTTGTCCCTTGAGGAAATTCCCCTTGAAATGGGGGTGGATCCTAATGCTGCAGAGATAAGAAAAATCCACCCTACAACCCGTTTCCCACCACTTTTACCCTAGCAACGCTACATGCAGGGGATGCCGGTACATCTCTGGCATCCACTGTTGCTAGGGAGACTGATGGTGGACTTAAAATTTGAAAAGCAACCCGTTTGCTGGTTGGCGCGATGGCTGTTGATATATTTGATAGTTAGTCAGCACTCAACAAATTCAGTGATCTCATCAGTAAATTGGGGGGCGATTGGATTTCTGTGGGACTGCTCCCGATCACCCGTCTTCAGCAACATTTATCCCACTTTGCTTCAGTTTCCGTAGATAAGTCTTGTAGAAACCCAATGTGATGTTGTTCACATTCATCAATAAAGAAAGACCTTACATATCAATAGCGCCTTTAACAATCTCAGGATGTCTCAAAGCCCTTTACAGCCAATGAAGTAGCTTTGATGTATAGTCACTGTTGTAATGTAGGAAACACAGCAGATTATTTGCACACAGCAAGATCCCACAAACATCAATGTGATAATGGCCAGAAAATCTGCTTTTCTGATGTTGGTGGAAGGATGAATATTGGACAGGACACTGAGGAGAACTCCCCTGCTCTTATTTGAATTAGTGGCCATGGGATATTCAATGTCCACCTGAGAGGGCAGATTGTGCCTTGGTTGAACGTCTCATTTGAAAGGCAGTACCTCTGACAGTGCAGCACTCTCTCAGTAGCGCTCTGGAAGTGTCAGCCTGGATTATGTGCTCCAGCCTGGAGTGAGACTTGAACCCCCATGACCATCTGACTCCAAGGTGAGACCTCACACTGTGTTATGTTTGTGGGGCCAATGCGCTATCACCAGTAATAAAGCCCTTATTAATACACAAGCTGAATAAAGTGTCCACTCTATCTTTAAAGAACTAATTTTTCTCGTGTTATCCATTTTATTTACATTTTCTTACGATGCTCCATTCCAGTTTGGCAACTAGAGACTAGAGACTTTGGGTAGCACAGTGGTGCAGTGGTTAGCACCGCAGCCTCACAGCTCCAGCAACCCCAGTTCAATTCTGGGTACTGCCTGTGTGGAGTTTGTAAGTTCTCCCTGAGTCTGCGTGAATTTTCTCCGGGTGCTCTGGTTTCCTCCCACAGCCAAAAGACTTGCAGGTTGGTAGGTAAATTGGCCATTATAAATTGCCCCTAGTATAGGTAGGTGGTAGGGAAATATAGGGACAGGTGGGGATGTGGTAGAAATATGGGATTAGTGTAGGATTAGTATAAATGGGTGGTTGATGGTCGGCACAGACTCAGTGGGCCGAAGGGCCTGTTTCAGTGCTGTATCTCTAAACTAAACTAAACTTGACAGGCGTTCATACTGCGACTATAAAATTCTCTTCTACAGGGAAAAGGGAATAGAACATCGGGAGCTCACCGTTTAATGATTGATTTTCTTACCGTCCACAATGTTCTCCTCAGAGCCTGGGCAAATCTGTTGCTTCTCAACAAGCATTCCTGAACCATGCTGGGTCCTGGGTAAAATGGAGGGATGAGGTTCCGTTGTCTAGATCATAGTGAAGAGTCATTAGAATTTACAACATGTGCCCATCAAACCAACAGTGGATTTTATTTTCATTTGAGAAAGAATATAAACAATGATGGTAACAGCGGTATGGTAGTATAGTGATTATGTTACTGGACTAGTAATCCAGAGGCCGGAACTAATAATGTGGAGACATGAGCTCAAATCCCACCATGGCAACATAAATCTGAAATAAAAATGATGACGAGGAAACTACCAGATTGCCATAAAAACCCATCTGATTCACTAATGTCCTTTAGGGAAGGAAATCTGCCGTCCTTACCTGGTCTGGCCCACATGTGACTCCCAGACCCACAGCAATGTGGTTGACTCTTAACTACCCTCTGAAATGGCCTGGCAAGTCACTCAGTTGTATTCAAGAAGGGGGCTCACCACCACCTTCTCAAGGCTAATTAGGGATAATTAGGGCCTTGCCAGCAATACCTACATTTTATGAATGAATAAAAAAATTAACGCAGTCCTTATTAGTCCAAATAAATATCAAAAGTATTGCATCAAGTGTGCACTTCCTGATTTTCACTCCTATTTTGTGTTGTCACATTCTTTCCATCACTTTTGCTGTCCCACCTCTGTTGTCACACTCAAAGTAAAACATTCTTGACAAATCAGAAACAAAGAGGTAATTTCAATAACTGAAATTTCTCATGTTCAAGGTTTTGAGCAAAATTAAAAAGATCAAAAAATACATGGTTTGCAATCGTATGATTCAGCTCAATTATAAATTTGACTTTTGTATCTTTGAATACCTTCATTATTTGAATGCCTTATCCTCTTCCCAAAAGCCATGGCTCGGAGGTGATTTTCTGCGCAGACATGTGACTGTGTGAGCTGCAGGCCGATCGTACAATCTGAGCATCTATAGTGTGCTCAATTTGATGGGATGCATATGTAGCATTTTACCAGATCAAGTGAAAATGTTTCCCTCAGCCTCTGGCAGAATCTGTTCGGTTCCTTTTTCAACATTAGGGAACTTTTTAAAATACTGAAGGGTTTTGATAAGGAACACAGGAACAGGAGTAGGCCATTCAGCCCCTCGAGCCTGTTCCGCCGCCATTCAATGAGATCATGGCTGATCTGTGATCTAACTCCATATATCCACCATTGCCCCATATCCATTAATACCTGCTGTTAACAAAAATCTATCAATCTCATATTTAAAATTAACAATTGATCAAGCATCAACTGGCATTTGAAGAAGAGAATTCCAAACTTCCATCACCCTTTACTTGTAGAAATGTTTCCTAATTTCACTCTTGAAAGGCCTGGCTCTAACTTTTGGACTACATTCCCTAGTCCTAGATTCCCCAACCAGCAGAAATAATTTCTCTCTATCTACCCTATCCGTTACCCTTAATATCCTGAAAACTTTGATCAAATCACCCCTTAACCTTTCAAATTCTAGGGAATACAACCCTAGTTTGTGTAATCTCTCCTTGTAATTTAACCCTTGGCGTCCAGGTATCCTGAAGTGAATATAAGTGACACTAAAATCAGCATCTAAACAAGTTATCCTATTTTCTGAGCCATTGATGATGGTCAAGTATTAGTCCATTTTCCTCCTCCCATTCATTGCCTCTCAGATGATTCCGTCAGCCCTCTCAGGTAGACATAAAAGATATCATGGCACTATTTCAAACAACAGCAGAAGAGTTCGCCCCAGTGCCCAGGATAATATTTATCCCTCAACCAATATCGCTAAGACAGATTATCTGGTCACATCGCATTGCTGTTTGTGGGATCTTGCTGTATGCAAATTGGCTGCTGTTACATTTCAACAGTAACTACTCTTTAAAAGTCCTTCATTGGCTGTAAAGCACTTTGGTATGTCCTGAGGTTGTGAAAGGTGATATGGAAATGCAAATCTTTCTTTAAATACAGCAAACTTATAGTCCTGGTTCATTTTGCACCATTACAATAAGCAACATTCCAGGAATATTACCAGAATGGGCTCTCAGCCTCTCAGCACCAGCACCATCAATACAATTTATCAGCTATAATAGGTGCATCCTGCAGCAAACATATCCAATATTAAACTTCAGAGTTCAAGACAGGCAAGTTGAAAATGATTCCGGAAAAGAAAAAGGGGAATGGAGAATGAGCAAGAGGATTGGGAATAAACAGTGAGCATGGCCAACAAAATGACACCAGTCTCAATGCATCAAGCAGTCGACTCCTGCTCATATAGTTTATCAGAAATTGGAACCTAATGTTAGAACTACTTGCAGAAGAGTGAAGAAACCAATGTTGTTAAATGTCTCACATGGGCAGAAGCTAAGCTCAGATTCCAGTTCTCTTAGACTTTTCTAAGTTTATTTTTCCAGTCAATTCTTGGGGTGCGGGCATTGTTGGCAAGGCCGACATTTATTGCACATCACCAGTCGCCCTTGATAATGTGAGAATGAGCCAACTTCTTGAACCGCTGCAGTCCGTGTGGTGTAGGTACACCCACAGTGCTGTTAGGGAGGGAGTTCCAGGATTTTGAGCCAGCAACAGTAAAAGAACAGTGATATAGTTCCAAGCATGGACAGTGTGTAACTTGTAGGGGATCTTGGAGATGGTGGTGTTCCCATGCGTTTGCTGCCCTTGTCCTTCCGGGTAGTAGAGGTCGTCAGGTTTGGAAGGTGATGTTGAAGGAGCCTTGGTGAGTTGCTGCAGTGCATCTTGTAAGATGGTACACACAGCTGCCACTGTGCACCAGTGGAGAAGGGAGTAAATGTTTAAGGTGGTGGAGGGGGTGCCAATTAAGCGGGCTATTTTGTCCCGGATGGTGTCGAGCTTCTGTCATGTTGGAACTGCACTCATCCAGGCAAGTGGAGAGTATTCCATCACTTTCCTGACTTGTGCCTTGTAGATGGTGGACAGGCTTTGAAGAATTATGAAGTCAGTGACTCATTACAGAATACACAGCCCAAGCTCGACTCTTGGAGACATGCTCTTGAGATGTCTGGTCTAGTTCAGCTCCAGTGGAGCTAGCTCGTGAGTTACGAGATAATGGTGATCAGCCCCCTCCCCTCAAGATGTTCATATTAATGCCATTCAAGGTCAGAAGGCAATGGCTAGGTTTTCTCTTGTTGGGGATGGTCAGTGCCCCAGCACTCTTCTTTTGGGCCTCCTTATCTCGAGAGACAATGGATACGCGCCTGGAGGTGGTCAGTGGTTTGTGAAGCAGCGCCTGGAGTGGCTATAAAGGCCAATTCTGGAGTAACAGGCTCTTCCACAGGTGCTGCAGAGAAATTTGTTTGTTGGGGCTGTTGCACAGTTGGCTCTCCCCTTGCGCCTCTGTCTTTTTTCCTGCCAACTACTAAGTCTCTTCGACTCGCCACAATTTAGCCCTGTCTTTATGGCTGCCCGCCAGCTCTGGCGAATGCTGGCAACTGACTCCCACGACTTGTGATCAATGTCACACGATTTCATGTCGCGTTTGCAGACGTCTTTATAACGGAGACATGGACGGCCGGTGGGTCTGATACCAGTGGCGAGCTCGCTGTACAATGTGTCTTTGGGGATCCTGCCATCTTCCATGCGGCTCACATGGCCAAGCCATCTCAAGCGCCGCTGACTCAGTAGTGTGTATAAGCTGGGGATGTTGGCCGCTTCAAGGACTTCTGTGTTGGAGATATAGTCCTGCCACCTGATGCCAAGTATTCTCCGAAGGCAGCGAAGATGGAATGAATTGAGACGTCGCTCTTGGCTGGCATACGTTGTCCAGGCCTCGCTGCCGTAGAGCAAGGTACTGAGGACACAGGCCTGATACACTCGGACTTTTGTGTTCCGTGTCAGTGCACCATTTTCCCACACTCTCTTGGCCAGTCTGAACATAGCAGTGGAAGCCTTACCCATGCGCTTGTTGATTTCTGCATCTAGAGACAGGTTACTGGTGATAGTTGAGCCTAGGTAGGTGAACTCTTGAACCACTTCCAGAGCGTGGTCGCCAATATTGATGGATGGAGCATTTCTGACATCCTGCCCCATGATGTTCGTTTTCTTGAGGCTGATGGTTAGGCCAAATTCATTGCAGGCAGACGCAAACCTGTCGATGAGACTCTGCAGGCATTCTTCAGTGTGAGATGTTAAAGCAGCATCGTCAGCAAAGAGGAGTTCTCTGATGAGGACTTTCCGTACTTTGGACTTCGCTCTTAGACGGGCAAGGTTGAACAACCTGCCCCCTGATCTTGTGTGGAGGAAAATTCCTTCTTCAGAGGATTTGAACGCATGTGAAAGCAGCAGGGAGAAGAAAATCCCAAAAAGTGTGGGTGCGAGAACACAGCCCTGTTTCACACCACTCAGGATAGGAAAGGGCTCTGATGAGGAGCCACCATGTTGAATTGTGCCTTTCATATTGTCATGGAATGAGGTGATGATACTTAGTAGCTTTGGTGGACATCCGATCTAATGTAATGTAATGCCCCAGCACTAATGTAGTGTGAATGTTACCAGTCACTTGTCAGCCTAGGTCTGGATATTGCCCAGATCCTGTTGTTCGGCTGGCTTGGGCTGCTTCATTATCAGAGTAGTTCTGAATGGAACTAAACACCATGAAATCATCAATGAACAGCCACACTTCTGACCCCATGACAGAGGGAAGGTCATTGATGAAACAGTTGAGGATTGTTGGTCCAATGATTCCCCCTTGAGGAACTCCAACAACAATGTCCTGGGACTGTGATGATTGGCTCATGGAAATCGTCACAGTTGAAACCCCTGGAACAACAAGCTTCAAATCCAGGCTGCAACTGCTTATGCTGAAATGATACAAACTGTTTATCAGTAAAAATTAACCAAATCCTTGCAATAAAATATTCCAGAGTTACCATCTAAAATGCTTTATTCCCCCATTGAGTATAATTAAGTGTTGTTCCCATTAACACTAGTTCAGAGGGATTCCAGGGATCATGGCATCTTAAGAGGTCAGGGCAAATGTATCATTACCCCTTTGCTCATAAGTTGCAGTGAGTTGTTTGTACAAAGCTATCTCATGGAAAGACTTAATGGCAAAAGGTCACAGCTGCAAACAGACAACATCCGAAGTAGATTCTAATGTTACTGCCATTTCTTTTTTTCTCAGATCATCCACATTCTTTATTTTTGCCATAAGTCATCATAAAACAGCTTCCACCACATCCTTTAATGTAAATTTAGTATATCTATAATGTATAAAAAGTCTGCATGCAGTCTCAGTCAACTTTATCCCATTATAAATTCCTATTCCTGTATTTATAATGGAAACTGCCTGTGTGAATTGGCAGAGGCTGTAATTACAGCGTGACAAGTGACAAGGTTACATAGGGAGTTACCATTATAAATAAGAATTCATCACAGAAATAGTAAAATGAGGACTTGTACTTGTACTTCTTTCAATGTAGTATACCGTATTCACTGCTCACAATGTGGTCGCCTCTACACTGGGGAGATCAAATGCAGATTGGGTGACTGCGGAACACCTCCGCTCAGTCCCCGAGCTTCCGGTTGCTTGCCATTTCAACACACCCCGCGCTCTCATGCTCACATCTCTGTCCTGGGCTTGCTGCAGTGTTCCAGTGAACATCAACGCAAGCTCGAGGAACAGCATCTCATTTACCGATTAGGCACATTACAGCCTGCCGGACTAAACATTGAGTTCAATCATTTCAGAGCATGACGGACCCCCCATTTTACTTTTATTTTTAGTTCTTTTATTTTTAGTTATTTTTTTTTCTTTTTTGTTTATTTTATTTTAGTTTGTTTAGTTGGTTTCTACTGTGCCTACCCACTGGTTTTTTAAATGTTTGTACTTGGAGCCTTTGCTGTTCATTTTACAGTCAATTGACACCTTCTCTGTACTAATGCTTTGTCTTTCAACACACCGTTTGCCTTTGCTCCATGACCTTCTGGTCAGTTATTCTCTGTGACCTTGTCCTATCAACACCTTCTCTTTTGTTATCTTTTGCCCCACCCCTGCTTTACTTGCTTAAAACCTTTTTCATTTCTAATATTTGCCAGTTCTGATGAAGGGTCACTAACCTGAAACGTTAACTCTGCTTCTCTCTCCACAGATGCTGCCTGACCTGCTGAGTTTTTCCAGCATTTCTTGTTTTTATTTCAGATGTCCAGCATCTGCAGCATTTTGCTTTTATTTTAATTAAATGAGGACAGAGTGTTGGTGTCTAATAAGTTCTGTTAATGGATATTAAATAGCCAGTAGTTGAAGGTCATAGGGTGAACAGGTGATTTGTTAATTGTACTCAGATGTATATATAAAGAGCCAGCCAGCACTGGCTGGGTATTGTTAGGAATGGAGAAGTAAGCTCTGTTCCAAGCAATAAACAGTCTCCACCAAAGCATCCTAGTCTCAGTGTCTTCTTCACAAACAGGCTTGGAAGTTTCTCTAACACAGAGTACACAATTTTAAAATGGGAAGAGTTTCACCCCGCTCTGATAGAACCCCTGCTCTCTCAATCCACTTCAATAAAGGACCACACCTGGTCTTGACTCTCACACATGCTGGAAAAACTACCAGACTCCAAACAACTGTATTTTCTAATTATTTAACTCGTCTTCTGCAGTTCCTGCAAGTTGTTCTGTTCATTGCTTCTGGCCTCCATATGCTTGAAGGTGACTGGACAATAGTCATGTTACTGGACCAATAATCCAGAGAACATGAGTTCAAATACCACCATCGCAGTTTGTGGAGTTAAATTAACTTTTTTTTAAATTCTTTCATGGGATGTGGGCGTCACTGCCAAGGTCAGCATTTGTTGCTCAACCTTAATTGCCCTTGACTACTGAGTGGCTAGTTAGGCCATTTCAGAGGGCAATTAAGAGTCAACCACAACATTGCTGTGGGTCTGGAGTTGCATGTAGGCCAGACCAGGAAAATACAACAGATTTCCTTCCCCAAAGGACATGAGTGAACCAGATGAGTTTTTACGATGACAATTTCATGGCACCATTACTGAGATTAGCTTTCAATTCCAGATTTTTATGAATTAATCGAATTTAAATTCCACCAGTTGCCTTGCCATTAGCCTGGGCCTCTGGTTTACTAGTTCAGTGACATTGCCACTACCCCACAGTCTGCCCTGAAATAAAAAGCTGGGATCAGTAAAAGTGACAGTCAAGCTGTCAGATTGTTAGGAACCCGAACTGCTTACGAATGTCCCTCTAGGGGAGGAAATCTGCCATCTTTACCCGGTCTGACCTATATATAATTCTGGTCCCACACCAACGTAGTTGACTTTTAACTGCCCTCTGAAGTGGCCGAGTGAGACTCTCAGTTGTGCAACAACCACTACAAAGAATGACAAATGGCAGCGATTCAGGAAGGCGGCTGCCACTACCTTTTCAGGGGACAACTAGGGATGTGCAGCGAATTTCAGCCTTGCCAGAGACGCCCACAACTCCATGAATGAATAAAGAAACTGCCCCCAGTAGCTTTAAATGCGTAGCAAATAAACAGAACCGGCTCTCAGTCACCTGATTCCGAAATTTTACGCCGAGCCACATAAGGAGATACCAGGACAAATGGCCAAAAGTTTGGCCAAAGGGATAGGTATAAAGAAGCATTTTAAAGGAGGAGAGTGAGGCAGAGAGGTTTAGGGAGGGAATTCCAGAGCTTAGGGCCCAGTCAGCTGAAGGCACAGCCACCAATGGTGGAAGGATCAAATAAAAACAGAAAGTGCTGGGAATACCCAGCAGGTCTGGCAGCATCTGTGGAGAGAGAAACAGAGTTAACGTTTCAGGTCTGTGACCTTTTTTCAGAACTCAGATGCTGCCAGACCTGCTGAGTATTTCCAGCACTTTCTGTTTTTATTTCAGATTTCCAGCCTCTGCAGTATTTTGATTTTATTTTAGTGGAACGATTAAAATTGGAGATTCACAAGAGGCCAGAATTGGAGGAGTGCAGATAGGGCATCAGTATACTGCATTGGTATTTAATGTTTTAAAGTCATACAGAGTTGGGAGTAGGTTTAGGCCCTGTCTTTATAAATATCACCCCCATTCCTGGTATCACCCAGTGAAACAAAGGAACAGAGGAGCAGGAGTCGGCCATTTAGCCCATCGCGCCTGTCATAGAGTCATAGAGTCGTACAGCATAGAAACAGGCCCTTCGGCCCACTGCGTCCATGCCGACCATAATGCCGATCTATACTAATCCCACCTGCCTGCATTAATTCCATATCCCTCTCTGCCTTGCTCATTCAAGTACCTGTCCAGATGCCTCTTAAATGTTGATACTGTTCCTGCCTCCACCACCTCCTCAGGCAGCTCATTCCAGATACCCACTATTCTTTGTGTGAAAAATTTACCCCTTTGATCCCCTTTAAACCTCCTCCCTCTCACCTTAAACCGATGCCCTCTAGTTTTAGTCACCCCTACCATGGGAAACAGACTCTGGCTATCTACCCTATCTATGCCTCTCATAATTTTATATCCCTCTATCATGTCACCTCTCAGCCTCCTTCGCTCCAGGGAAAACAGACCCAGCCTATTCAATCTCTCTTTATAACTCAAGCCCTCCAAACCAGGCGACATCCTTGTGAATCTTTTCTGCACCCTCTCTAGCTTAATCACATCTTTCCTGTCGTGTGGCGACCAGAACTGCACACAGTACTTCAAATGCAGCCAAACCAACGTTATGTACAACTGTAACATGACGTCCCAACTCTTGTACTCAATGCCTCAGCCAATGAAGGCAAGCATGCCATACACCTTCTTCACCACCCTGTCTACCTGTGTTGCCACTTTCAGGGAACTATGTACTTGCACCCCAACGTCTCTCTGCTCAACAACACTCCCCAGGGCCCTGCCATTCACTGTATATGTCCTGCCCTGGTTTACCTTCCCAAAATGCATCACTTCACACTTGTCTGCATTAAATTCCATTTGCCAATCCCTTGCCTACTTTCCCAGTTGATCTATATCCTGTTGTAACCTTAGACAACCTTCTTCACTGTCCACTATACCACCAATTTTGGTGTCATCTGCAAACTTACTAACCATGCCCCTTACATTCACATCCAAGTCATTAATATATATGACAAACAACAGCACCGATCCCTGCAGCACACCACTGGTCACTGGCCTCCAATCTGAAAAACAACACTCCACTACCACCCTCTGCCTCCTGTCACTAAGCCAATTTTGTATCCAATTTGCTAGCTCACCCTGGATCCCATGTGTTCGAACCTTCTAGACCAGCCTACCATGCGGGACCTTGTCAAAGGCCTTGCTAAAGTCCATGTAGACAACGTCCATCGCCCTGCCCTCATCAATCCTCTTGGTCACCTCCTCGAAAAACTCAATCAAATTCGTGAGACATGATTTCCCACGCACAAAGCCATGCTGACTATCCCTAATCAGACCTTGCCTTTCCAGATGCATATAAATCCTGCCTCTCAGAATCCCTTCCAATAACTTTCCACCACTGATGTAAGGCTCACCGGCCTGTAGTTCCCTGGTTTATCCCTGCTGCCCTTCTTAAATAAAGGCACAACATTAGCTATCCTCCAGTCTTCCAGTACCTCACCTGTGGCTAACGATGATACAAAAGTCTCTGCCAGGGCCCCAGCAATCTCCTCCCTTGCTTCCCAGAGCATCCTAGGATACACCTGGTCAGGCCCTGGGGATTTATCTACCTTAATGCGCTTCAAAACCTCCAACACCTCCTCCTTTGTAATGTTGATATGCTCCAGGATATTGCTGTTCCCTCCCTTGAACTCACTAGCTTCCATGACCTTCTGCACGGTAAATACGGACGAGAAATATTCATTTAAGACCTTGCCCATTTCCCGTGGCTCCACACATAGATTACCACACTGATCCTTAAGGGGACCTACTCTCTCCCTAGCTACCATTTTACTCTTAATATACTAACAGAATCTTTTAGGATTCTCCTTTATCTTATCTGCCAGGGAAATCTCATGGCCCCTTTTCGCCCTCCTAATTTCCTTCTTAAGTGTACTCCTACATCCCCTATACTCCTCGAGGGACTCGCTTGATCCCAGCTGCCTATACCTGACATATGCCTCCTTCTTTGTCCTGACCAGACCCTCAATATTCCTCGTTAACCAAGGTTCCCTAAACTTGCCAGCCTTGCCCTTCCATCTAACAGGAACAAGCCGGCCCTGAACTCTTCCTATCTCACTTTTAAAAGCCTCCCATTGCCAGACGTCCCTTTACCTGTAAACAGCCTCTCTCATTCAACTTTTGAGAGTTCCTGTCTGATGCCATTGAAATTAGCCTTCCCCCAATTTAGGACTTCAACCTGAGGACCAGTCCTATCCTTTTCCATAACTATCTTGAAGCTAATAGAGTTATGGTCACTGGTCCCAAAGTGCTCCCCCACTGACACATCAACCACCTGCCCATCCTCATTTCCTAAGAGGAGATTGAGTGTAGCCCCTTCTCTAGTAGGGCCATCCACATACTGCTTCAGAAAACTATCCTGGACACACTTAACAAATTCTTCCCCATCTGATCCCTTAGCACTAAGGCAGTCCCAGTCAATATTAGGAAAGTTAAAATCACCTACTATTACAACCCTATAATTCCTACACCTATCTGTGATTTCCCTACATATATGCTCCTCCACTTCCCTCTGACTATTGATGGGCCTATAGTATAATCCCATCAAAGTGATCACCCCTTTCTTATTTCTAAGTTCTACCCATATGGCCTCACTGGACGTTCCCCCCGGGATATCCTCTCTAAGTACTGCCGTGATGTCCTCCCTAATCAATAGTGCAACTCCCCCTCCTCCCTTACCTCCACCTCTGTCACGCTGGAAGGATCGGTACCCTGGAACATTGAGCTGCCAGTCCTGCCCATCCCTCAACCACGTTTCCGTAATAGCTATAATATCACAATCTCATGTACCGATCCATGCTCTAAGTTCATCTGCCTTACCTGTAAGGCTTCTTGCATTAAAGTAAATGCAGTTTAGCCTACCAGACCTTCCACGCTCCCTGTCCTGCCCCTGCCCGGCCTGCCTACTGGACTTGCTTACTTTAACCTCTACATTTGCCTCAACTATCTCATTGGAGAGACTACTACTTTGGGTCCCACCCCCTGCAAGACTAGTTTAAACCCTCCCGAGTAGTACTAGCAAACTTCCCCGCAAGGATATTGGTCCCCCTCCAGTTTAGATGCAACCCGTCCTTCTTGTACAGGTTACCTCTGCACCAGAAGAGATCCCAATGATCCAAGTAGCTGAAGCCCTCCCGCCGACACCAGCTCTTCAGCCACACATTCATTTGCCTCATCCTCCTATTCCTACCCTCACTAGCACGTGGCACAGGAAGTAATCCTGAGATTACAACCCTAGAGGTCCTGCTTTTTAACCTTCTGCCTAACTCCCTATATTCACTTTGCAGGATCTCATCTCTCTTCCTGCCTATGTCGTTAGTACCAATATGGACCACGACCTGTGGCTGCTCACCCTCCGTTTTTAGAATGTCTTGCAGTCGCTCCGAGACATCCTTGACCCTAGCATCAGGGAGTCTCATTTGTAGCCACAGAAATGCCTATCTGCACCACTTATGATAGAATCCCCTACCACTATAGCTCTTCCAACCCTTTTCCTCCCCTGCTGTGCAGCAGAGCCCTCCGTGGTGCCACAAACTTGGATGTTGCTGCTTTCCCCTGGGAGGTCATCCCCCTCAACAGTATCCAAAGCAGTATATCTGTTTGAGAGGGGGATGGCCACAGGGCTTTACCTGCCTGCACCTACTACTCTGTCTGGTGGTCACCTGTGCAGCCATTACCTGCGGTGTGACCACCTCAATAAACATGCTATCCACAACGTCCTCAGCATTGCGGATGCTCCACAGTGAATCCACCCGCAGCTCCAGCTCCGTAATGCGGGTTGTCAGTAGCTGCAGATGGATACACTTCCTGCACACATGGTCGTCAGGGACACTGGAAGCATATCACGGGGCTGAGCTCTCCTGTCATGACTTACCCTTCGGTTAATTAGTTACTCCCTTAATTTAAAAATTACTAATTACACTAGGGGCCTTGTTCCACCCACTTCAATCTAAAGTCCTTAAAAAAAAACTTTAGTAGTACTCACCTTATCACCAGATATTTTTTTTCCAACAAAAAAAACAACTTTACCCTTTTTTTAAGATATTATAACAGCTGCTACTCACCAACCAATCAGCATGCAGCTCTCCTCTGACATCACTGTTTGCCCTTTTCAAAACTCTGGCGCGCTGCAAGAGCTCTGACTGCTCTCACACAGGTCCGCTCTGCTCTGCTCCACTCCACTCTGCTTCCGGAATGTCCCGCCATTCAATACGATCATGGCTGATCATCCACTTCAATGCTTTTTTCCCACACTATCCCCATATCCCCTTATATCATTGGTATTTAGAAATCTGTCAATCTCTGCTTTAAACATACTCAATGACTGAGCTTCCACAGCCCTCTGGGGTAGAGAATACAAAGATTCACAACCCTCTGAGTAAAGACATTTTTCCTCATCTCTGTCCTAAGTGGCTTCCCCCTTATTTGGAAATTGTGTCCCCGGGTTCTAGACTCCCCAACCAGGGGAAACATCGTAGCTGCATCTACCCTGTCTATCCCTTTAAGTATTTTGTAGGTTTCAATGAGATCACCTCTTATTCTTTGAAACGCTAGAGAATACAGGCCCAGTTTCCCCAATCTCTCTTCATAGGACAGTCCCACCATCCTGGGAACAAGTCTGGTGAACCTTCGTTGCACTCTCTCTATGACAATAATATCCTTCATAAGGTAAGGGGACCAAAACTGCACACAGTACTCCAGGTGCAGTCTAACCAAGGTTTCTATACAATTGAAGCAAGACTTCACTACTCCTGTACTCAAATCTTCTTGCGATAAAGGCCAACATACCATTAGCCTTCCTAATTGCTTGCTGCTCCTGCATGTTAGCTTTCAGTGACTTATTGACAAGGACACCCAGGTCCCTTTGTACATCTACACTTTCTAATCTCTTACCATTTAAGGAAATACTCTGCACATCTATTCCTCCTACCAAAATGGATAATGTCACATTTTTCCACATTATATTCCATTTGCCATGTTCTTGCCCACTCACCAAGTCTGTCCAAATCCCCTTGAAGCTGCTTTGCATCTTCCTCACAACACACATTCCCACCTAGTTTTGTGTCATCCGCGAACTTGGAAATATTACATTTGGTGTCCATATCCAAATCATTGATATACATTGTGAACAGCTGGGGCCCAAGTTCTGATCCTTGCGGTACCCCACTAGTCACAGCCTGTCAATGCAAGAATGACCCGTTTATTCGTACTCTCTGTTTTCTGCCTGTTAACCAATCCCTAATCCATGCCAGTATATTACCTCCTATCCCATGCGTTTTGATTTTGCAGACCAACCTCCTGTGGGGGACTTTATCAAAAGCCTTCTGAAAATCCAAGTATACTACGTCCACTGACTCCCCTTTATTATTTCTGTTAGTAACATCCTCAAAAAATTCCAACAGGTTCGTCAAACACGATTTCCCATTCATAAATCCATGTTGACTATGCCCAATCAGATCATTATTATCCAAGTGTCCATTTATCACATGCTTTAGAATCGATTTTTACATTTTCCCTACTATTGATGTCAGGCTAACAGGCCTGTAGTTCCCTGTTTTCTCTCTCCCTCCCTTCTTAAACAGTGGGGTGACATTTGCTACCTTCCAATCTGCAGGAACCGATCCAGAATCTATAGAATTTTGGAAGATGATCACCAATACATCCACTATCTCCATAGCTACCTCTTTCAACACTCTGGGATGTAGAATATCAGGTCCTGGGGACTTATCAACCTTCAACCCCATTAATTTCTCCAATACAACCTTCTTACTCATACTTATTTCCTTCAATTCCCCATTCTCCCTCGTCCCTTGGATGTCTGATTTTGAGAGATTTCTTGTATCTTCCTCAGTGAAGACAGACACAAAGTAATCATTTAGCTTCTCTGCCATTTCTCCATTCCCCGTTATAATTTCTCCTGACTCTGCCTGTAATGGACTCACTTTTGTCTTAGCCAAACATTTCCTTTTTACATACCTAAAGAAGCTTTTACAGTCTGTTTTTATATTTTTGCTAGTTTATATTCATATTCTATTCTCCCTTTATCAGTTTCTTGGTCCTCCTTTGCTGTATTCTAAAATCCTCTCAATCCTCAGGTTTACTATTATTTCTGGCACCTTTATAGGCCTTTTCTTTTAATCTTATACAATCCTTAACTTCCTTTGTTACCCATGGTTGACTGCCTTTACTTCTGGGGTTATTGTGCCTTGAATGAATGTATAATTGCTGTAAACTATGTAATATTTCTTTCAAGACTATCCATTGTCTACACACTGTCATACCTTTTAATGTATTTTCCCAATCCACCTCAGCCAATTTGCCCCTCATACCTTCATAATTTCCTTTGTCCAAATTTAACACCCTGGCCCCTTTCCATGGGTCCTAATACCCTTCCTACAATTGGATGCCCAGAACTGCACACATTACACTAACTGTGTAAAGAGCAGGAGAAAATGAACATATTAGATCAGGAGAAAGATCGAAAATGTCGCTTATTTTAAACCTTGAACCCAATCCAAGGAATACAAAAACAAGTTCCAGATAAAATACTTCACTACAGCAATGGCACAATACCATCTAAAGATAGGCTGCTGCGTGATATTCTCCACATTAAACAAATAATGCAATTGCTGAATTCCAACAGTAGCAATGATAAAGTGCGTGGGAAATATGGAGTCACGGGTGTATCCCCTCCCCCGCAGTGCAGTGCAACCCCTTAACAGACACAAGACTCACGAACATGTCTGATCTGCGCCAGTTGCTGCAACTGATTCTCGGGGCCTAGCAAGCTGCCTGAGGCCTAGACATGAGTGATCTATCCTTCCTCGGGATAGCAACTACACAGAACATGAAAGGTAATGACCCTCCTACATGGCCACTAGTTTGGAGGGGCTCCTCCAGCATCCCACCTTTTTGTACCCAGAATCGCGAACCAAATGCACGCTCTTGAGCCCCTGAACCAAACTCATTCTAATGCAAACACAGCCCTGCCGAAGAACTTGGAGGTTTCACAGAATTCTTTTTAAGAAGAAGCATAAAAATGCAGATATCATGGAAGGTTGTGAAATTGGAGGAGGTTACAGAGATAGGGAGGGGCGAGAACAAGGATGAGGGGCACCATAAAAAATATTGGGAATGTACACTTCTATGAATCTATATGAGAGTGGCTGCTTAAATGCACACTTTTGAGAACAGTTAAAAACATACAACTCCATGAAATGTTTACCTATTAGCAGAGCAGTTGTGATCCGTTAAGCACGTTGCTAAGGTCTGCACTGATGGCATAGTGGGTAAACGCATTCCCTACTGTGCAGTACCGAGACACGTAGCCCAGGGCGGTCCTAAGCTCAAATTCTGGTCTATGCTGAGTAAGCTAATCTCAACTGGCATCACCATTATACTCGGGCTGGCAAAGGAGCGAAACTGGAGGAAGTTCTTCGTGATCATTAGCCAGTGACAGAAACCCCCACCCTCGCCCCCTCCACCCCACACCTACACCCACTGGATGGAGTGTATGTGTGAGAGGACAGGACTGATTCAGCCACGATGCTTCACACAGTCGAATAGCTCACACCATAACCCACTGTCCAGCATCACGCACAAAGGACAGACACTTGGATGAGGTTGCACAGTGCTGTTAAGCCACTTGGAATGTCTATGGGGTGGGAGGGAGAGGTACTTCAGAGGGAATGATCAGCAGAACTTTGAGAGACACAGCAGAAACAGTCACTCATACCAGGGCTTTTCTTGGGAGGTGATGGTTCCACAGGTCTGGCAGAAGAACCCTGAGAAAATTTGGGTCAACATCCTGGAAAGAGGGGTGAATTGGTGAGGGGCTGAGGGTGGAACAAATGGTGTTCCAAAATAAGATTCTTCCCTTCACTCTTCCTGTATATGTATTCCTGTTTAATCCTCTCTATAATGTTTTGGATTGTATTTAAAATGTTAAAAACAAACAGGAAGCCTGGTGTTATTATTCACAAGGTGCTTTTTTTATCCCAGAACATCGAAATATTGTTTATGTAACGCAATCATTGGTTTAAAAGGTTAATGTGTATAGCTGGAACTACATGGACTTCACACCGTATTCTGGCTGAACTTAACTGGACGATGCAAATATTAACTTAGTCCACTTCACAAGCTTGCTTAGACCATAATGACCATCTATTACAGTATACGTTTTCCACTATTTATTAATTTTAAAAGAATTTGCATTTTCAGGAAGTCCCAAAGCACTTTACAGCCAATGAAGTACTTTTGAAGTGCAGTCACTGTTGTAATGGAGGAAACACAGCAAACAAATTGTGCACAGCAAGATCCCACAAACAGCAACGTGAAAATGACCAGGTAATGTATTTTTTTATGATGTTGGTTGACAGATACATATTGGCCTAGGACACCGGGGAGAATTCCCCTGCTCGTCTTCAAATAGTGGACATGGGATCTTTTCCGTCCACTTGAGAGGGCAAACGGGCCTTGGTTTAACATCTCATCCGAAAGACGGCACCTCAGACAGTGCAGTACTCCCTCAGTATTGCACTGGGAGTGTCAGCCTGGTACAGGGCAGATTGACCAGCATTATACTGGGGCTAAAAGGATTAAAAAATGAGGTTGCATAGGATGGATTATAATGCCTAGAGATTAGAAGATTGATTAGTGATCAAATTCTGCTGTATAAAAAGACTAAGGGATTCGATGGGGTTGATAGAAACTATTTTCTCTGACAGGAGGGGAGTCCAGAACAAGGGGGAGTAACCTTAAAATTAGAGCCAGGTTGTCCAGGGGTGATGTTATGAAGCACTGCTTCACACAAAGGGGAGTGGAAATCTGGAACTTTCTTTCCTCTAAAAGGTTATCGAGGCTGGAGCTTTCAAGACTGAGGTCACATGATTTTTGTTCCATAAGGAATTCGAGGGATATGGAGCAAATGCGGCTAACTGGAGTTGAAGCACAGATCTGTCATGCTCTATTAGATTGGTGGAATATTTCAAAGGGGCTGAATGGCCTCCTCTAATTCCTATTTTTTCCATGTTTCATTCATTTCAGGTGAGTGTTGGTGGGTGGAACAGTTTGCTGTGGTATGGCATGGCCTTGTTAGGGCTGGTATGGCATGGTAAGGATTTTGTATGGCTTGACATGGTGTGATTTAGGAGCAACTGACAGCCACAGGCTGCATTTTGAGTGAGGGATTGCAGAGAACATCTGGCCCTCTCCAGCACCCAACCTCTAATCTCCCTGCTCTCATTGCCTGTCCTAGCCCTTCTCATTGCCACCACCCACACATCGTCCTACCATCTTGGCATTCTCAACATTACACTACCCTTTGAACTACCCACTCAACCCCTCCCCCCCCCCCTTACTCTGCTGCCACTAAATCTCACAATCCATTCCCTGAATCCACTCGCTGAAAAGTTGCTGCTAAGAGGCCAGATATTTCATTATCCTCAATCAGTTTGACTGTTGCCTCCTTTACCCATTCTCCCTTTCCATCTGCCTCCTTTAAAGATGATTTGTTTGCTTTCAAAATGGAGCTTTTCTTAAAGGAGAGAAATCCAATTAGTGATGAAAGAAACTGTCCTTTTGCCCTTTCTTTACTTTTCTTTCCAAGCCCCACGAAGTTCCTCTATTCTATAATTATTATATTAGAGTTTCTCCTTCCAAGTGTAAGTGATAATTATCATTGACCATCTCCAACTGTCAACAAAATCCAGGTATTTAGCACTTCATCAAACGGAAAAATTAACTCTCTTTCTCTCTCCACAGGTGTTGGCTGACCTGCTGAGTGCTTACAGCATGACATATATTACATAGAATCTACAGCACAAAACAGGCCATTCGGCCCATCTGCTCTGTGCTGGTGTTTATGCTCCACATGAGCCTCCTCCCACCCCTCTTCATCTCACCCTATCGGCATATCCGTCTATTCCTTTCTCCCTCATGTGTTTATCCAGCTTCCCCTTAAATGTATCGATACTATTCACCTCAACCACTCCCTGTGGTAGTGAGTTTCACATTCTCACCACTCTCTGGGGAAAGAAGAGGTAAACAGCCCAAATAGAATTAGAAAATGCTGCGAATACATAGCAGGTCAGTCAGCATCTGTTAGTAGGTAGGACTGGTTAAAATCTCGTGTGTGTATAATCCATTGGCAAATAGCTCAGTTCTTGTTTACAGCAATGCTTTTGTACCCACTGGGATTTGGGTTCCAGTGACCAATCAGGCTCCACAGCTAAAACTCACATCTAATGGATTTTACTGGGCATAAGTTTTCTAATTGGCCAGGATTCACACTAATACATTGACAGATAGCATCCAACAACATCACAATAGAATGCAAATAACAACCCGAGGATCTGGTTTATGTGGAACCACACAGAGTCAAGGCTACCCCAGTAAGAAGATTAGGAACTGAAGTAGGCCATTCAGCCCATCGGACCTTCTCCGCTATTCAAGTAGATGATGGATGATCTGCAACTCAACTCCATTCTCTCACCTTTGCTCCATTTCCCTTGCTACCCACTAAAACTCTATTCATCTCAGTCTTGAATGTTCTACTGACCCCCAGCATCCACAGCCTAGTCGAGTTTTGACAGATTTTGTCAAACTCCACAAGAGTACTTTTTGATGGAATCATGGTGCCCACCTGCACACCTTCAGTCGAATTTCCTGCTGCAATATTCCTTTTGTTCTCAGTCCTGTTGGTTCTGGACAAGATAGCCAATAGCCTTTCTTCTGCCATCGCTGCTCTACACTGGGCTGAAGAAGCCTTCTGTTGTGCTGTAGTCATCAACTGTGTCACCTCGGCCACTCTGTCTTCCAGTACAGACACTTTCTTGAAGGACTCCAGCAGCGTCTCCTTGGCTTGTTTCTTCACCTTCTCAACCTCCTCCTTGACCCTTTCCAACTCTGCCAAGGTCCCCGTGGCTTTTTCTTCTTCTGCTGCAGCTTTTGCTTCAGCAGCAGCCATTGCTTGCTCACACTCCTCGATCCTCTGCTCTGCCTCTCGGATCTTAACCTCAAAAGCCTTCATTCTCTCCTTGGCCATCTCCAAGGCCACCATCATTTTCTCGTCGGTCTTGCTCGTCCTTTCATCAGCCTCACTGATTTTCTGCTGGGCCTGAAGTAATGCAAGATCTGACGCAGATAGTTTTTCTTCCAACTCAACCAGTTTTTTGTTGGACTCCAGTAACTTTCCTTCTGCTTCCATGGCAGCCTTTTTGGCCCTGGTCACCTCTTCTTCAGCTACAGCCATATCTTCCAAGGCCTTTTTAACCTTCCAGTCTTCGAGGGTTCTGGTTGGGATGGCCTCCTTTGCCTTATCTGTTGCTTCCTCTGCTCTTTGCCTTGCTTCAGCAGCTTTCTCTTCAGCCTCTTCCCTGAGAACCTTCTGAAGTTCCAGCTCTCTTAACCTGGGGAAAACAGCAATATTTTAAAAATTAGAATACATACAAAGAAAGACTAGCATTTCTGCAGCATGTTTCATGCCCTCAAGTCCTCAGAAAGCGCTTTCCAGTCAATGAAGTATTGTGATGTAGGAACTATTTTACTGCATGTGATTTCCAACTAGCCCTCCATCTATCTAGAATTTAATTAAAAAATTTACATCTTCAAGTCATTCTCCTTAGAGCAGACAAGGTAAAGTGGAGATTTAATCGAGGGGAGGCAGTGACGTAGTATTGTCACTGGACTAGTAACCCAGAGCCCCAGGGTATTGTTCTGGGGACATGGGCTTGAATCCCATCAAGGTAGAAGGTGGAATTTGAACTTAATTAATAAATCGGGAATTAAAAGCTAGTCTAATGGTTCCATGAAACTATCATTGATTGTCGTAAAAACCCATCTGGTTCACTAATGTCCTTTAGGGAAGGAAATCCGCTGTCCTTACCTGGTCTGGCCGACATGTGACTCCAGACCCACAGCAAAGTGGTTGACTCTTAACTGCCCTCTGAAATGGCCTAGCAAGTCACTCAGTTGTATATCACCACTACGAAGTCAATAAGGAATGAAGCCGTATGGACCCCCCGGCATCGACCTAAGCACTGGAAATGACAACAGCAAACCCAGCCCTGTTGACTCTGAAAAGTCCTCCTGACTGACATCTGGGGGCTTGTGCCAAAGTTGGGAAAGCTGTCCCACACACCAGTCAAGCAGCAGCCTAACATAGTCATACTCACCGAATCAGACCTCACAGACAATATCCCAGACACCGTCCTCAACATCGACTCCAGACCCCAAGAAGTCTCATGGCATCAGGTCAAACATGGGCAAGGAAACCTCCTGCTGATTACTACCTACCGCCCCCCCTCAACTGATGAATCAATACTCCTCTGTGTTAAGCACCACTTGGAGGAAGCACTGAGAGTGGCAAGGGCACAGAATGTACTCTGGGTGGGAGACTTCAATGTCTCAGTAGCACCATTACTGCCGAGCTGGCCGAGTCCTAAAGGACATAGCTCCTAGAGTGGGTCTGCGGCAGGTGGTGAGGGAACCAACAAAAGGGAAAAATATACTTGACCTCGTCCTCACCAAACTGCCCGCCGCAGATGCATCTGTCTGTGACAGCATTGGTAGGAGTGACCACTGCACAGCCCTTGTGGAGACAAAGACCCCCCTTCACACTGAGGACACCCTCTATCGTGTTGTGTGGCACTACCACCGTGCTAAACGGGATAGATTTCAAACAGATCTAGCAATGCAAAACTGGGCATCCATGAGGCGCTGTGGGCCATCAGCAGCAGCAGCAGAATTGTACTCAACCACAATCTGTAACCTCATGGCCCGGCAAATCCCCCACTCTACCATTACCATCAAGCCAGGAGACCAACCCTGGTTCAACAAAGAGTGCAGGAGGGCATGCCAGGAGCAGCACCGAGCAAACCTCAAAATGAAGTGTCAACCTGGTGAAGCAACAACACAGGACTACTTACATGCCAAACAGCATAAGCAGCATGCAATAGACAGAGCTAAGCAATCCCATAACCAACGGATCAGATCTAAGCTCTGTAGTCCTGCCACATCCGGTCGTGAATGGTGGTGGACAATTAAACAACTAACTGGAGGAGGTGGCTCCACAAATATCCCCATCCTCAATGATGGGGGAGCCCAGCACATCAGTGTAAAAGATAAGGCTGAAGCATCTGCAACAGTCTTCAGCCAGAAGTGCCGAGTGGATGATCCATCTCAGCCTCCTCCTGAAGTCCCCAGCATCAAAGATGCCAGTCTTCGGCCAATTTGATTCACTCTACGTGATATCAAGAAACGACTGAAGGCACTGGATACTGCAAAAGCTATGGGCCCTGACAATATTCCGGCAATAGTACTGAAGGCCTGTGCTCCAGAACATGCCGCGCCCCTAGCCAAGCTGTTTCAGTACAGCTACACCACTGGCATCTACCCGGCAATGTGGAAAATTGCCCAGGTATGTCCTGTACACAAAAAGCAGGACAAATCTAATCTGGCCAATTACTGCCCCATCAGTCTACTCTCAATCATCAGTAAAGTGATGGAAGGTGTTGTAGACGGTGCTATCAAGCAGCACTTGTTCAGCAATAACCTGCTCAGTGACGTTCAGTTTGGGTTCCGCCAGGGGCACTCAGCTCCTGACCTCATTACAGCCTTGGTTCAAACATGGACAAAAGAGCTGAACTCAAGATGTGAGGTGAGAGTAACATTAAGGCAGCATTTGACCGGGTATGGCATCAAGGAGCCCCAGCAAAACTGGAGTCAATGGGAATCAGGGGAAAACTCTCTGCTGGTTGGAGTCATACCGAGCACAAAGGAAGATGGTTGTGGTTGTTGGAGGTCAATCATCTGAGCTCCAGGACATCACTCCAGGAGTTCCTCAGGGTAGTGTCCTAGGCCCAACCATCTTCAGCTGCTTCATCAATGACCTTCCTTCAATCATAAGGTCAGAAGTGGGGATGTTCGCTGATGATTGCACAATGTTCAGCACCATTCACAACTCCTCAGATACTGAAGCAGTTCGTGTAGAAATGCAGCAAGACTTGGACAATATCCAGGCTTGGGCTGATAAGTGGCAAGTAACATTTGCGACACACAAGTACGAAGCAATGATCATCTTCAACAAGAGAGAATCTAACCTTCTCCCCTTAACATTCAATGGAATTACGATCGCTGAATCCCCCACTATCAAAGTCCCAGGGGTTGCCATTGACCAGAAACTGAACTGGAGTAGCCATATAAATACCATGGCTACAAGAGCAGGTCAGAGGCTAGGAATCATGTGGCAAGTAACCCACCTCCTGACTCCCCAAAGCCTGTCCACCATCTACAAGGCACAAGTCAGGAGTGTGATGGAATACTCTCCACTTTCCTGGATGGGTGCAGCTCCAACAACACTCAAGAAGCTCGACACCATCCAGGACAAAGCAGCCCGCTTGAATGGCACCCCATCCACAAATATTCACTCCCTCCACCACTGACACACAGTAGCAGCAGTGTGTACCATCTACAGGATGCACTGCAGCAATGCACCAACGCTCCTTAAACAGCACCTTCCAAAACCGTGACCTCTACCACCTAGAAGGACAAGGGTAGAAAATGCATGGGAACATCACCACCTGCAAGTTCCCCTCCAAGTCACACACCATCCTGACTTGGAACTATATTGCCGTTCCTTCACTGTCGCTGGGTCAAAATCCTGGAACTCCCTTCCTAACAGCACTGTGGGTGTACCTACCCTACATGGACTGCAGTGGTTCAAGAAGGCAGCTCACCACCACCTTCTCAAGGGCAATTAGGGATGGACAATAAATGCTGGCCTGGCCAGCGATGCCTAAAATCCCATGAATGAATAAAATAAATTACAGTGTGACTAGTTTACAAAGGCAATTTCCATTACAAATGTGGACCATAGGAATTTATAATGGAAAAAGTAACAGGATGTGCCTGCAGATCATTGTATTATAGAATGATACAGCACAGAATGAGACTATTTGGCCCATTGTGCCTGTGCCAGCTCTTTGAAAGAGCTATCCAATTAGTCCCACTCCCCTCTGCTCTTTTCCCATAGCAATTTTTTCCCTTTCAAGTATTTATCCAATTCCCTTTTGAAAGTTACTATTGAATCTGCTTCCACTGCCCTTTCAGACAACGCATTCCAGATCAGTAAGGAAAATGCTAGAATCTATTATAAAGCATGTGATAACTAGACATTTGAAAATAATGGTAAGATTGGGCAGAGTCAACATGGATTTAGGAAAGGGAAATCATGTTTGACAAACCCGTTGGAGTTTTTTGAGGATGTAGAACCTCAAAAGAATAGATAAGGGGGAACCAGCGGCTCTGGAGCACTCAGTGCTGAGCAGCACTCCCTGAGTACTGACCCTCTGAGAGTGCAGTGCTTCCTCAGTATTGACCCTCCGACAGTGCAGCACTCCCTTAGTATTGACCCCCTGACAGTGCAGCGCTTCCTCAGTACTGGCCCTCCGACAGTGCAGCGCTTCCTCAGTACTGGCCCTCCGACAGTGCAGTGCTCCCTCAGTACTGACCCCCTGACAGTGCAGCACTCCCTCAGTACTGACCCTCCGATAGTGCAGCATTCCCTCAGTACTCACCCTCCGACAGTGCAGTGCTCCCTCAGTACTGACCCTCCGGCAGTGCAATGCTCCCTCAGTACTGACCCTCTGACAATGCAGCACTCCCTCAGTACTGACCCTCCGACATTGCAGCACTCCCTCATACTGACCCTCTGACAGTGCAGCACTCCCTCTGGACTGACTTTCTGACAGTGCAGCACTCCCTCAGTACTAACCCCCTGACAGTGAAGCACACTCTCAGTACTGACCCTTTGGCAGTGCAGCGCTCCCTCAGTACTGACCCTCCGACAGTGCAGCACTCCCTCAGTACTGCACTGAAAGTGACAGCCTGGATTTGTTGCTGAAGTCTCTGGAGTGGGGCCAGTACCCATGACCTTCTGGCTCAGAGGCAAGTGTTCTACCCATTGAGTCACAGCTGACACCTTAAATGTAAGCAAGGGCAGGATTACATAGTATTTACACCACGGAAACAGGCCATTCAGCCCATCAGCTCCATGCTGGTGTTTATGCTGCACATGAGCCTCCTCCCACCTGACTTCATCTCACCCTATCAATGTATCCTTCTATTCCTTTCTCCCTCATGTGTTTATCCAGCTTCCCTGGATGACTAAAAAACTAATAAAGAGGGAGAAAATTGATTATGAGAGTAAATTGGGAAGAAATATAAAAACAAACAGTCAGAGTTTCTACAGTTATATAAAAAGGAAGAGTGTAGCTAAAGAAAATGTGGGACCCTTAGAGGATGAGAATGGGAAAACAAGGAACAGGGAAATGACTGACGGTACAAAAATAGGTGGGAAGGCATGTTGTGATGAGGACACAAAGAATCTGCAAAGGGATATAGATAGGTTAAGTGAGTGAGCAAAAACTTGGCAGATGGTGTTCAATGTGGGAAAGTGTGATGTCATCCACTTTGTCGGAAGAATAAAAAGGCAGATTATTGTTTAGATGGAGAAGGACTACAAAATACTGCAGTACAAAGGGATCTGGGTGTTCTTGTACATGAAACACAAAAGGTTAGCATGCAGGTGCAGCAAGTAATTAGGAAGGCAAATGGAATTTTGGCCTTTATTGCTGGGGGGTTAGTGTTTAGAAATAGGTAAGTCTTGTTACAACTGTACAGGGTGTTGGTGAGGCCGCACCTGGAGTACTGTGTACAGTTTTGGTCCCTGTATTTAAGGAAGGATAAACTAGCATTGGAGGCAGTTCAGAAAAGGTTCACTCGGCTGATTCATGGGATGAAGGGGTTGTCTTATCAAGAACAGCTAAACAGGTTTTATTCATTGGAGTTTAGAAGAATGAGAGGTGATCTTATTGAAACATATTCTAAGGGGTAGATGTTGAGAATATGTTTCCACTGGTGGGGGAATTTCGAACTAGGGGACATAGTTACAGAATAAGGGGGCACACATTTAAAACTGAGATGTGAAAGAATTTCTTCTCTCAGAGGGTGATGAATCTCTGGAATTCTCTACCTCAGAGAGTTGTAGAGGCTAGGTCACTAAATGTATTTAAGGAGGAGGTAGATAGATTTTTGAAACCTCGGGGAATCGAGGGGTATGCAGAGCAGGCCCGAAAGAGGAGTTGAGGCCTGGGACAGATCAGCCATGATCTTATTGAATGGTGGGGCAGGCTTGAGGGGCTGAATGGCCTAGTCCTGCTCCTATTTCTTATGTTCTTACGTTCCCCTTAAATGTATCTATGCTATTCACCTCAACCACTCCTGTGGTAGTGAGTTTCACATTCTCACCACTCTCCGGGTAAAGAAGTTTCTCCTGAATTCCCATTTGGATTTATTAGTGGCTATCTTCTATTTATGGCCCTTAGTTCTGGTCTGTCGCACAAGTGAAAACGTCTTCTCTATGTCTCCCCTGTCAAACCCCTTCATAATCTTAAAGATCTCTATTCAATCACCCTTTGGCCTTTCCTTTTCTGGAGAAAAGAGCCCCAGCCCCATTCAGCCTCCCTTGATAGTTAGAACCTCTTAAAATGGGGTCTGACTGACTTCAGCATACACTGGTCCAATGATCCTAATCTGATGACTATACTTGCTCTCGACTCCGTGTGTGTGCATTTCTGCAGGCAATCGAAAGTACCCCTTAAAAACACAACAAAAAGGAAAAAATAATAATAACTCATTCCCTTTCAACTGAGCAAGTCTGTCTCTTTGTCATAGATCAGGCCTCACCACAACCCTCAACCCTTTGACTCGTCAGGAACACATCAAATAGTCTCTTGATCAATATTGGGTCTGAAATAGCCTTTTGCAGGATTTGGATGAAAAAGTTCTGACCTCTCTCCTTATTTTGACCCTTGCTATTTGATCCCTTCGCCTAGATTAACTTTATTATCATCCTCTTCACAACAATTACTCTTTTAAAGAACAATGGTTATGCAGACAACATGGAGTTTAGAAGAATGAGAGATGATCTCATTGAAATAATATAAACTACTTGGAGGACTTGACAGGATAGATGTTGAGTTGTTGTTCACCCTGGCTGAAGAGTCTAGAACAGTCTTAGGATAAGAAGACAGTCATTTAGGACTGAGATGAGGAGAACTTTCTTCACTCAAAGGAATCTTTGGAATTCTCTACCACAGAGAGCGAGGATACTCAGTCTTTGAGTATATTCAAGGCAGAGGTGCATCGATTATTGGACTCTCAGGGAATCAAGGGATATAGGGATCAGGTGGGAAAGTAGAGCTGAGGTAGAAGATCAGCCATGATCTTACTGAACAGCAGAGCAGGCAGGGTTGTATGTCCGACACCTGCTTCTAGTTCTTATGTTTTTATGTTTTATGTAAGTAGGTGGTAGGGAAATATAGGGACAGGTGGGGATGTTTGGTAGGAATATGGGATTAGTGTAGGATTAGTATAAATGGGTGGTTGATGTTCGGCACAGACTCGGTGGGCCGAAGGGCCTGTTTCAGTGCTGTATCTCTAAAAAAAAATTCCTGTCAAGTTAGACCAACATCTGGGGGGCCTAGTCAGTTGGGCATTGATTCAAAACTGACAACAAATCCAGGGATAAAAACAAGAAATGCTGGAAATACTCAGCAGGTCTGGCAGCATCTATGGAGAGAGAAGCAGAATTAACATTTCAGATCAGTGACCTTTCATCAGAACTGGCAAAGGTTAGAAATTTAGTAGGTTTTAAGCAAATAAAGCGGGTTGGGGCAAGAGATAACAAAAGAGAAGGTGTTGATCGCACAGGGTCACAGAGAATAACGGACCAGAAGGTCATGGAGCAAAGACAAATGGTATGTTAATGGTGTTAGTACAGAGAGGGTGTTAATTGACAGAAAAATGAACAGCCCTGACCCAAAGCACAATCATGAAAAAAACAGTGGTAAATAAATGAATGATCAAACAAACTAAAATAAAATAAACAAATAAAAAAAAATTTTTAAGTAACAAAAAATAAAAGGGGGGCCCGTCATGCTCTGAAATTATTGAACTCAATGTTCAGTCCGGCAGCCTGTAGTTTGCCTATTCGGTAAATGAGATGCTGTTCTTTGAGCTTGTGTCGATGTTTGCTGGAACACTGCAGCAATCCCAGGACAGAGATGTGGGCATGAGACCGGGGGGGGGGGGGGGGGGTGTTGAAATGGCAAGCAACTGGAAGCTCAGGGTCATGCTTACGGACTGAGCGGGGGCATTCCACAAAACGGTCACTCAGTCTGTGTTTGGTCTTCCCAATGTAGAGGAGACCACATTGTGAGCAGCGAATACAGTATACTACATTGAAAGAAGTACAAGTAAATCGCTGCTTCACCTGAAAGGCGTGTTTGGGGCCTTGGATAGTGAGGAGAGAGGAGGTAAATGGGCAGGTATTACATCTCCTGCGATTGCATGGAAAGGTGCCGTGGGAAGGGGATGAGGTGGTGGGGGTAATGGATTAGTGAACCAGGGTGTCGCAGAGGGAACGATCCCTTCGGAATGCTGTCAGGGGAAGGGAGGGGAAGATGCATTTGGTAGTGGCATCACACTGGAGGTGGCGGAAATGGCGGAGGATGATCCTTTGGATATGGAGGCTGGTGGGGTGGAAAGTGAGGACAAGGGGAACCCTGTCGCGGTTCTGGGAGGGAGGGGAAGGGGTGAGGGTAGAGGTGCAGGAAATGGGCCGGAAACGGTTGAGGGCCCTGTCAACCACAGTGCGGGGGAATCCTCGGTTGAAGAAAAAGGAAAACATATCAGAAGCGCTGTCATGGAAGGTAACATCATCAGAGCAGATGCGTTGGAGACGGAGAAACTGGGAAAATGGAATGGAGTCCTTACAGGAGGCAGGGTGTGAAGAAGTGTAGTCAAGGTAGCTGTGAGAGTCGGTGGGCTTATAATGAATATTAGTAGACAGTCTATCCCCAGAGATGGAGACAAAGAAGTCAAGGAAGGGAAGGGAAGTGTCGGAGATGGACCATGTAAAGGTGAAAGAAGGGTGGAAAATGGAAGCAAAGTTGATGACGTTTTCCAGTTCGGGGCAGGAGCAGGAAACGACGCCGATACAGTCATCAATGTACCAGAAAAAGAGTTGGGGGAGGGGGCCTGAGTAGGACTGGAACAAAGAATACTCGACATAGCCCACAAAAAGACAGGCATAACTAGGGCCATGCGGGTACCCCTAGCAACACCTTTTACTTGAAGGAACTGAGTGGAGTTGAAGGAGAAGTTGTTCAATGTGAGAACAAGTTCAGCCAGGCAGAGGAGGGTGGTGGTGGATGGGGACTGGTTGGGCCTCTGTTCAAGGAAGAAGCGGAGAGCCCTCAAACTGTCCTGGTGGGGGATGGAGGTGTAGAGACATTGGACGTCCATAGTGAAGAGGAGGCGGTTTGGGGCCAGGAAACTAGAAATTGTCAAAATGACGTAGGGCGTCAGAAGAGTCACAGATGTAGGTGGGAAGAGACTGGACCAGGGGAGAAAAGATAGAGTCAAGATAGGGAGAAATAAGTTCAGTGGGGCAGGAACAGACTGAAACAATGGGTCTGCCGGGACAGTCCTGTTTGTGGATTTTGGGAAGGAGGTAGAAGCGGGCTGTGTGGGGTTATGGGACTATGAGGTTGGAAGCTGTAGAGGGAAGATCTCCAGAGGAGATGAGGTCAGTGACAGTCCTGTGGACAGTAGCTTGATGTTCGGTGGTGGGGTCATGGTCCATGGGGAAGTAGGAAGAAGTATCTGAGAGTTGGCACTGAGCCTCTGCAAGGTAGAGGACAGTGTGCCAGACAACAACAGCACCACAGTAATATAAAAGCAAAATACTGTGGATGCTGGAAATCTGAAATAAAAACAGAAAGTGCTGGAAAAACTCAGCAGGTTTGGCAGCATCTGTGGAGAGAGAAGCAGAGTTAACTTTTCAGGTCAGTGACCCTTCTTCAGAACAGTTCTGAAACGTTAACTCTATTTCTCTCTCCACAGATGCTGCCAGACTTGCTGAGTTTTTCCAGTACTTTCTGTTTTTCTAACAACAGCACCACCCTTGTCTGCAGATTTGATGACAATGTTGGGGCTAGACTTGAGAGAATGGAATGCAGCAAGTTCAGAGGGCGACAGGTTAGAGTGAGTGAGGGGCAGAGAAATTTAGACGGCCGATGTCTCGCCGACAGTTTTCAATGAAAAGATCAAGAGTGGGTAATTGGCCAGAGGGAGGGGTCCAGGTGGAGGGAGAATGCTGGAGGTGGGTGAATGGGTCTACTGGTTGGGGAGGAGGACTCTTGGTCAAAGAAGTGAACCCGGAGGCGAAGACGATGGAAGAAGAGCTCAACGTCGTGCTGAGCACGAAATTCATTGATGTGGGGGCATAAGGGGATTAAACTGAGTCCTTTGCTGAGTACAGAACATTCAGCATCAGAGAGGGGAAGGTCAGAGGGTATAGTGAATACACGGTAAGGGGTCAGATCAGAAGGGGTGGGGTCAGAGGGAAGTGAAGGGGAAGAAGGATCTGGAGGGGCATTAGTCCCCATTAGCTGCTGGAGCTTGCGTTCCATAACACCTGAAAGGAATAAAAAGAGTTTTTTGTTAATGCGCTGGATAAGATGAAGGATGAAATGAAATTGCAGAGTAGAACAGCTTTGAGATAAGGTGAGGTGGTGCTTCTGGAGAGAGAGGTCCAGTGTGTACATGTGGTGGCGCATGGCACTGAATAGACAAATCCAGGCATCTGCACTAAAAAGGGTTTTTTAGGATGCTCAAGTTCAGAAAGAAAGCCAGTGGTATCAGTGACTTCTTCACACAGTTTGATGATACCCATCTCCAGGGTAACTAAGGAAGAGGAACCTGACAAAATATCGGTAGAAGCAGAGAAAGTAGAGGCAATGGATAGTGTAAAAATTGGAAAGGCTGGTTATGCTTAGGGTAGATAAGTCACCTGGTCTGGATTGCTTGCATCTCAGTTTGCTAAAGGAAGTGGGAGCGGAGATAGCGGAAGGGTTTGTCGTAATCTTCCAATCTTCCCTAGATACGGGGGAGGTGCCAGAGAAATGGAGAGTGGCAAATGTCACATTCTTATTCAAGAAAGTGTGTAAGGACAGTCCTAGCAACTACAGGCCAATTAGTTTAACATCAGTGGTTGGTAAGGTTTTAAGAACAATAATCAGGGAAATGCTTGGAGAGGTTTGAGTTAATTAAGGAGAGCCAGCAGTACTGGACCTAATCCTAGGGAATGAAGCCAGACAAGTGGTAGAAGTGTCAATGGGGGAGCATTTTGGGGATAGTGACCATAACTCTGTAAGATTTAAGGTAGTTATGGAAAAGGACAAAGATGGACCAGAAATAAAGGTACCGAATATTTGGGGAAGGCCGATTTCAATATGATAAAACAGAATCTGGCCAAAGTGGACTGGGAGCAGCTACTTGTAGGAAAGTCTACATCAGACCAGTGGGAGTCATTCAAAGAGGAAATTGTGAGAGTTCAGAGCCAACATGTATCCATTAAGGTGAAGGGCAGGACCAACAAATCCAGGGAACCCTGGATGTCAAGGGATATAGAGGATTGGATCAGGAAAAAAAGGCTTACAGCAGATCCCAAGCACTGAAAACAGCGGAGGTACCAGAGGAGTATAGAAAGTGTAGGGGGGCACTTAAAAACGTAATTAGGAGAGCAAAGAGGGGACATGAGAAAACACTGGCGGGCAAGATAAAGGAAAATCCTAAGGCGTTTTATAAGTATATTAAGGGTAAGAGGATAACTAGGGAAAGAGTGGGGCCCATTAGGGACCAACGTGGCAATCTTTGTGTGGAGCCGGAGGACATAGGTGAGATTTTAAATGATTACTTTTCATCGGTGTTCACTATGGAGAAGGATGATGTAGGTATAGAGATCAGGGATGGGGATTGTGATATACTTGAACATATTAACATTGAAAGGAAGTATTAGCTGTTTTAGCAGGCTTAAAAGTGGATAAATCTTCAGGCCCAGATGAGATGTATCCAAGGCTGAAATATGAGGCAAGGGAGGAGATAGCAGGGGCTTCGACACAAATTTTCAAATCCTGTCTGGCCACAAGAGAGGTACCAGAGAACTGGAGGACAGCGAATGTTGAACCATTATTCAAGAAGGGTAGCAGGGATAAACCAGGTAATTACAGGCCGTAAGTCTAACATCAGTGGTTGGGAAAATATCGGAAAAAATTCTGAGGGACAGGATTAATCTCCACTTGGAGAGGCAGGGATTAATCAAGGATAGTCAGCATGGCTTTGTCAGGGGGAAAGCGTGTCGAACTAACTTGATTGAATTTTTCGAGGAGGTGACTAGATGTGTCGATGAGGGTAAAGCAGTAGATGTAGTATACATGGACTTCAGTAAGGCTTTTGATAAGGTCCCGCATGGGAGATTGGTTAAGAAGGTAAGAGCCCATGGGATCCAGGGCAATTTGGTAAATTAGATCCAAAATTGGCTTAGTGGCAGGAGGCAGAGGGTGATGGTCGAGGGTTGTTTTTGCAAGTGGAAGCCTGTGACCAGTGGTGTACTGCAGGGATTGGTGCTGGGACCCTTGCTGTTTGTAGATTACATTAATGATTTAGACGTGAATATAGGAGGTATGATCAGTAAGTTCGCAGATGACACAAAAATTGGTGATGTTGTAAATACTGAGGAGGAAATCCTTAGATTACAGGGAGATATAGATGGGCTGGTAAGATGGGCAGAGCAGTGGCAAATGGAATTTAATCCTGAAAAGTGTGAGGTGATGCATTTTGGGAGGACTAACAAGGCAAGGGAATATACAATGGATGGTAGGACCCTAGGAAGTACAGAGGGTCAGAGGGACCTTGGTGTACTTGTCCATAGATCACTGAAGGCAGCAGCACAGGTAGATAAGGTGATTAGGAAGGCATATGGGATACTTGCCTTTATTAGCCGAGGCATAGAATATAAGAGCAGGGAAGATATGATGGAGCTGTATAAAATGCTAGTTAGGCCACAGCTGGAGTACTGTGTACAGTTCTGGTCACCACACTATAGGAAGGATGTGATTGCACTGGAGAGGGTGCAGAGGAGATTCACCAGGATGTTGCCTGGGCTGGAGCATTTCAGTTTTGAAGAGAGACTCAAAAGGCTAGAGTTGTTTTCCTTGGAGCGGAGAAGGCTGAGGGGGGACCTGATTGAGGTATACAAAATTATGAGGGGCATTGATAGGTTAGATAGGAAGAAACTTTGTCCCTTAGCAGAATGGGCAGACAGATGGCAAATGGAATATAATATAGACAAGTGTGAGGTGATGCATTTAAGCTGAAATGATAGGATGAGACACTATAGACTTCATGGCACAGTTCCAAAGAGTCTGCAGGAACAGAGGGACCTGGGGATGCATGTGCCTCGATTTTTGAAGGTGGCAGGGCATATTGAGAGAGTGGTTAGTAAAGCATATGGGATCTTGGGCTTCATAAATAGAGGCATTGAGTACAAAAGCAGGGATGTTATACTGAACCTTTATAAAGTTCTGGTTAGGCCCCAACTAGAGTATTGCATCCAGTTCTGGTCACCACACTTTAGGAAGGATGTGAGGGTCCTTGAGAGGGTGCAGAGGAGATTTACCAGAATGGTTCCAGGGATGAGGGATTTTAGTTGCAAGGTTAAGCTGGAAAAGCTGGGGTTGTTCTCCCTGAAGCAAAGGAGATTGAGAGGAGATTTGATAGAGGTCTACAAGATTATGACAGACTTAGATAAACTAGACAAGGAAAAATTGTTCCCATTAAATGATGGCACAAGGACCAGGGGACATCATTTGTAGCTTTTGGACAAGAGATGTGAGAGAATGTGAGGAAGAATGTTTTACACAGCGAGTGGTACACAAGAACACAGGAGTAGACCACATGGCCCATCCATTCTGCTCTGCCATTCAACACGATCATGGCTGATCATCGGCTTCAACTCCACTTTCCCGCCCGCTCACCATATCCCATGATTCCCTGAGAGAGCAAAACTCTGTCTATCCCAACAATCCCAAGTGGTAATGACCTGGAACTCGCTGCTCATGAGGGTGGCAGAAGCAGAGACAAACAGCGATTTCATAACGAAACTGAATCAGCACTTGAAGGAAATAAACTCGCAGGGCTAAGGGGATCAAGCAGGAGAGTAGGGCTGACTGGATTGCTCCGTGGAGATCTGGCATGGACACGATGGGCCGAATGGCCTCCTTCTATGCCGTAAGTGACTCTATGACTCCATAATTACAGATGTGCAATAAATGTAGCCATGTCTGCACACTGAGGATGAATAAAAATGACAATAGATTTGGCATGAGTTTCTCCACTTTGTGTGGTGCTTCATCTAGGCTGTAAATTGCACTAAATTAATTGTATGTTGCCTATGGCTCAGTGGGTAGCACTCAAAGCTCTGAGTCAGAATGTGGTGGGTTCAAGTCCTATCCCAGTGACTTGAGTACATAGCATAGGTTGACACTCCAGTGTAGTTGTGAGGGGGTGCTGCAGTGTTGGAGTCTTTTGGATGTGATGTTAATTTGAGGCACCATCTGCCCTCTCAAGTGGACGTAAAAGATCACAAGTCACTGTTGGAAGAAGAGCAGCAGCGCTTTCCCCAGTGTCCTGGGCCAATATTTATCCAGCAAAACAACATCACTGAAAACAGATGATCCGGTCATTTATTGCATTGCTGTTTGTGGGAGCTTGCTGTGCTCAAATTGCTAGCTGCGTTTCCCACATTAAAACAGTGACAATTCATTTGCTGTAAAGAGTTTTGGGATGTCCTGAGGTTGTGAAAGGTGCTTTATTCAGCTTCACTGCGAGTTTAAAGATGCAGGAGTTCACCTACGTGTTGGCCAAATTGTGTTTGGTGTTGACGTACTGTCGCTGGCATTCTGCACAGGCCCATTCCAGCCTTTCTATGGTTTTATCCCAAGACTCTTTAATCGGGGCCAGGAGATGAAGCTTCTGCACAACGCCCAGCATTGTCTGTTTCAGCTCCTTCTTCAGTTCCTTGAATGGATCACAAAAAGTAAAGGTCACTGATGTTCCACCTGGTAAATCAAACGTGAGAACCAACATAATGAGTCAAAGGGAAACATCACAGTCAACATTCTTGTATCTGACAATCAAAGGGCAAAAGGTTTAATTAGTATAGAAGATTAAGGGGTGATCTAATTGAGGTGTTCAAGATGATTAAGGAATTTGATCAGGTAGATAAAGAGGGAAACTATTTCCTCTGGTGGGGAGGAATCCAGAACAAGGAGGTATAACTTTCAAATTCGAGCCAGGCCATTCAGGGGTGATGTCAGGAAGCACTTCTTCACAAAAAGGGGAGCGGAAATCTAGAACTCTCACCCAAAAAGCTGTTGAGGCTGGAGGTCAATCAAAAATTTCCAATTGCAATTGACAGATTTTTGTTGGGTAAGGGGATTTAGGGTTATTGAAGTGAAGCAGGAAGATGGAGTTAAGATACAGATCTGCCATGATCTAACTGAATGGCAGAACAGGCTTGATGGGCTGAATGGCCTCCTTTTCCTATGTTCCTTAGAAAGGTGATTGGAACTAAAAAGAGACAGCAGGTAAATTTGGACAGTCTGCATCGCACCAAGGTGTACATGGGGCTGTATTATATTTAAATAAAAGCAAAATACTGCGGATGCTGGAAATCTGAAACAAAAACAAGAAATGCTGGAATCACTCAGCAGGTCTGGCAGCATCTGTGGAAAGAGAAGCAGAGTTAACGTTTCAGGTCAGTGACCTTTCATCAGATGATCAGTTCTGATGAAAGGTCACTGACCTGAAACGTTAACTCTGCTTCTCTCTCTACAGATGCTGCCAGACCTGCTGAGTATATCCAGCATTTCTTGTTCGTATGCCATGAAAACGTATGCTGTCTGAGATTTAATAAAATTGATTTTTTTTTCTGTTTAAAGCAATCTGTGCCAGTTACTATAGCAATCAAACATGCTGTGGGAATGACACAGGCCTAGGACTATTGGATCCTGCCAGGTTATTCAAAATATCCCAGCATTCGGATCCAGTGATGCCAGCACATGTATCCAGCTGTATTCAGCTACAAGAGCTGCTTAGATCCATGAGAGAAAAATCCTAAATGGAGATCAAGCTGGAGGTGGGAGGAGGAAGAGGGAGAGCAGCAAGTACACACCTGCTGAAATAATATATATCTTCTCTTTCTGTGTGGATTGGCTCCCGGTCAAGCAACATCTTGATTTTAAAATTCTCATCCTTGGTTTCAAATCCCTCCATGGCCTCGCTCCTCCCTTTCTGTGTAACCTCCTCCAGCCCCACAACCCTCCGAGATCTCTGTGCTCCTCTAATTCTGGCCTTCTGCTCATCTCCAATTTCCTTTGCTCCACCATTGGCGGTCTTGCCTTCAGCTGCCTGGGCCCTAATCTCTGGAATTCCCTCCCTAAACCTCTCCGCCTCGCCACCTCTCTCTCTCTCTCCTCCTTTAAGACGCTTCTTAAAACCTACCTCGTTGACCAAGCTTTTGGTCTCCTGTCCTAATATCTCCTGATGTGGCTCAGTGTCAAATGTTGTTTGATAATGCTCCTGTGAGGCACTTTGGGGTGCTTTACTTTATTAAAGGTGCTATATAAATGCAGATGTTGCTGTCGTTATTAATTAAAATCAATCTGAGAAAAAGAACATTGGTTTGAATTTTGACATCACTTCCCACCATGCATAGCATCCCTTTCCTTGCAGAAGGAGGAGAAGGGTCAGGTTCCCATGACAGTAATCAGTTATTATGAATCAGTTGCTTTAGGGGTTGTAGTGTATAACTGAATTGGAATGTCCTGGTGTCAGTCAGGTCTAAAATGGTTAAAGACTGGGTGTAAGGAGGAAGTTGTGCCCCAAAGTGTGTTTGAAATTGCAATGGTTAGGTTACAGTTTAAATTTCTGCTAACATTCTTCTGCCTAATCGCAAACACAAACTCTCCATGAACCATCGTAATCAGGCTGTGTAATAGAACATAATCCTTACTCTTATTTCTCCTTCCATTAGAAGGTATTCCTTGATATGTTTAAGGGCGATAAACTGGTGATGTTTTATTAATATAGCTAAAAATGGTTTCATCACAAAAAATAATCTTTATTAATAAGGATGTTCAGTCCTCCACCTGTGAGTAACCCAATTTAAAATCACAGAAAATTGCTTAAAAAAACTATACTGAAACATTTAATAGTTGCATTGCTGCACAGTCATCAATTTCTCAGTAAATTAAATATTTTTTGATAAGGAAAGGCTTTTAAAAGGTGCCAACTGGTGCCTGGAAGAAAATGAATGCAATTTGAAGACCCTCCCGGAACCAGCACATGCAGCAGAATCTCGCAATGTCGACACGGGGTTGTCGACAGGATGAGCTGAGCACTGGACTGTGTAAAAGATCGCAGAAGAGATCATCGCAGGTAACTTCGGGTGTAACTCAGTTATGTTTAAAATTCCTCAATCTTTCACACAGGTTCAGCCTGGAATGTGCTGATATAATTAACAGAAACCCGACCCCCTAAACCACAAGGACAGAGAAGTGGTAAAGCGCTCAAATGACCCAAGTTAGAGTATTTGTGTATTTAGCGATGGATCCAGGTTTAGGTTTTGGACAGGTGTAGGGAGCGCACTAGTGGGAGCTGGAAAGTTAAAAAGAGGGGACATTTAAAGGGAAATGTTATGTAAGATGGGTGACAAAATTCTAATGGCTCAAAGCATTTTAACTCATTAGCAGCAACAAAAACAACTTGCATTTATACAGTGCCTTTAATATGGGAAAAAGTCCCAAAGGGGCTTAACAGAAGCATAATCAAACGAAACTTAATATCGAATGGAAAGAAAGAACTTGCATTTATGTAGTGCCTTTCATGATCTCAGAACATATTAAAACATTTTACAGCCAATGGAGTACTTCTGAAATGTAGTCACTGTTGCAGTATAAGAAATGCGGCAGCCAGTTTGTGCACAGCAAGATCCCACAAGCAGCAATGTGATAATAACTACATAATCTGTCTCAGTGCTGTAGGTTGAGGGATAAATATTGGGCAGGACACAGGAGAATTCCCCTGCTCTTTTTCAAAATAATGGCTTTGGGATCTTCTAGGTCCACCTGAGAGGGCAGACTTGTTCTCAGTTTAATGTCTCATCTGAAAGACAGCACATCCGGCAGTGCAGCACTCCCTCAGAACTGACCCTCTAACGGTGCAGTGCTCCCTCAGTACTGCCCCTCCGACAGTGCAGCACTCCCTCAGTACTGACCCTCTGACACTGCAGCACTCCCTCAGTACTGCACTGGGAGTGTTGGCCTGGATTACATGCTCAGGTCTTTGGAATTCGGGTTAAACCCATGACCTTCTGACTCAGAGGCCAGAGTGCTACCCAACTTTACATTCACAGAGCAGCACACAATCATACCTAAACATACACAGCCAGATATATATATTGACATAAAAGCAAAATACTGCAGATGCTGGAAATCTGAAATAAAAACAAGAAATGCTGGAAACACTCAGCAGGTCTGGCAGCATCTGTGGAGAGAGAAGCAGAGTAAACGTTTCAGGTCAGTGACCCTTCTTCAGATTGACATGTACACTACACAAAATATAAGACATTAAAAGCAATAAGTTATATATTGGCTAGAATTTGCTAGAGTGGGGTGTATCACGGTCTGCCCTTTTATTTGGACATTTTCCTTCCCCTTCTGCTCAAATATTATCTATCCTGTAACTTCGAGGAGTGTGAGCTGAAACCAGCGCAGTGAGGGCAGTGGGGCATCTGGCACCTCAATGAATGGCAGGACCCACAGTCTATCTCATTAACCAATGAGATTTAAGGATTGAGAAAGAAACAGAGGAATGACAGAGAAGGAAATCAGGTAAATTTGAGTTACGTCAAATACAGAAAGAGAAATAAAGAGAGGGAAAGAAAGACTGGATTGAGAGAGAGAAAAAAGTCAGAAAAGAAAAGTAAAAAAAAAAATGTAAGTCTCTAAGAACAATCTATTACCTGCAGGAATGAGATTCCAGTTTTAATTGTTCCCTTTCTGGGCCAGAGAGGTTGAGTGGCATTGCATATATTTCCTCATAATAAGGGTCCTTATGCTGTAAAGTACCAGTCCTAACCTTCAGTGGGGAGTTTAATGGGTTATTAATGTGGAAATGCAACAATTTCCTGATACTAATGGGGAGGTTGAGGATGAGCTGCTGATTTTGTGAGGCTAATGGTTGAACAGTGCAAATTGTCCAGAACTTGTGGCAATTCACAATTCACGGGACATCTCTCCCTCACCCCAGGTTGCCAATTGACACATTAATAATGGTGAGGGTGTTAAACCTGCCATTGATTATGCAGCAAAATCTGACTAATCTATTACTTTATCCGCATTAAGCAAAAATATATCAAATTACATCTAGAAATTTACTTTGATGACTAGTTGAGTTTAAAATCTGATGCCTGTACTGCTGATAGCACAACTGGTCATGAATTCCATAGCTAATATGCAGCCAGTGAACACAATGTGAGAGGGACAGAATGCTCCAAAAAGATTCTAACATTCTCAATCGTCTCTATACTTCAAACTGAATAAAAATGCAATCTATTAAAACCTTCTTGATTCTCTAACACCCATGATTGCGTCCAGCTCCCCTTTACCTTGAGGTTTAGTTGCTGCGCAGAGTCCATTCTTTGAAGTGATGCCATGAATGCCTCTGCCTGCTCATTTAGTTGATCGACCTTGAGGGAAAAGAGCACATTGGGACATCAGTCACCTGGGAATGTTACTGCACAACCTGCTCACAGAAAGTTGTTAGGATCTGGAACACTCGACATGAAAAGGTGGCTGAAGATGATTCCATAAATAACTTTAAAAGGGAGTTGGGCAGGTACTTGAGGAAGAGGAATTTACAGGGTCACAGACAAAAACAGGAGGTGAATGACTAAGGAAAACTGCGCTTTCAAAGAGCTGGCACGGGCACAGTGGGTTCTGTTACTGCATCAGTAATTCAGATAACGCAAGTTCAAATCCCAACATGGCAGTTTGAGAAATCAAATTATTTTGTTAAAAAAAAGTCTAGTACAACGGCACATCTGTCAGTGTGGTTCAGTAAGTAGCACTCTCGCCACTGGGGCAGAAGGTCATGGGTTCAAGTCTACTTTTTGAGATTTGAGCACGTGATCTAGGCTGACACTGCCATTGCAGCACTGTGGGAGTGCTACAGTGTTGGAGGGGCAGGATTGAAGGAGTGCAACAGAGTTGCAGGGGCAGAAGGAGGGAGTGCTGCACTGTCAGAGGGTCAGCACTGAGGGAAAGCTACACTGTCAGAGGGTCAGTACTGAGGGAGTGCTGCACTGTCAGAGGGTCAGTACTGAGGGAGTGCTGCACTGTCAGAGGGTCAGTACTGAGGGAATGCTACACTGTCGGAGGGTCAGTACTGAGGGAGTGCTGCACTGTCAGAAGGTCAATACTGAGGGAGTGCTGCACTGTCAGAGGGTCAGCACTAAGGGAATGCTGCACTGTCAGAGGGTCAGTACTGAGGGAATGCTGCACTCAGAGGGTCAGTACTGAGGGAATGCTGCACTGTCAGAGGGTCAGTACTGAGGGAGTGCTGCACTGTCAGAGGGTCAGTATTGAGGGAATGCAGCACTGTCGGAGGGTCAGTACTGAGGGAGTGCTGCACTGTCAGAGGGTCAGCACTGAGGGAGTGCTGCACTGTCAGAGGGTCAGTACTGAGGAAGTGCTGCACTGTCAAAGGGTCAGCACTGAGGGAATGCTGCACTGTCAGAGGGTCAGTACTGAGGGAGTGCTGCACTGTCAGAGGGTCAGCACTGAGGGAGTGCTGCACTGTCAGAGGGTCAGTATTGAGGGAATGCTGCACTGTCGGAGGGTCAGTACTGAGGGAGTGCTGCACTGTCAAAGGGTCAGCACTGAGGGAATGCTGCACTGTCAGAGGGTCAGTACTGAGGGAGTGCTGCACTGTCAGAGGGTCAGTACTGAGGGAGTGCTGCACTGTCAGAGGGTGAGCACTGAGGGAGTGCTGCACTGTCAGAGGGTCAGTCCTGAGGGAATGCTGCACTGTCAGAGGGTCAGTACTGAGGGAATGCTGCACTGTCGGTCATGGTAGTACATACGAACATACGAATTAGGAGCAGGAGTAGACCGCTTGGCCCCTCGAGCCTGCTCCGCCATTCAATAAGATTATGGCTGAACTGATTACTCTACATTTCCACTTATCCCGATAACCTTCTACCCCCTTGCTTATCAAGAATCTAGCTACCTCAGCCTTAAAAATATTCAAAGACTCTGCTTCCACTGCCTTTTGACGAGGTGAATTCCAAAGACTCACAATCCTCTTAGAGAAAGACATTCTCCTCATCTCTGTCTTAAATGGGTGACCTCTTATTTTTAAACAGTGACCCTTTGTTCTAGATTCTCCCACAAGGGGAAACATCCTTTCCACATCCACCCTGTCAAGACCCCTCAGGATTTTATATGTTTCAATCAAGTCGCCTCCTAGTCTTCTAAATTCCAGTGGATACAAGCCTAGCCTGTCCAATCTTTCGTCATATGACAACCCACCCATTCCAGGTATTAGTCTAGTAAACCTTCTCTGAACTGCTTCCAATGCATTTACATCCTTCCTTGAATAAGGAGACCAATACTGTACACAGTACTCCAGATGTGGTCTCACTAATACCCTGCATAACTGAAACATAACCTCCCTACTTTTGTATTCAATTCCCCTCGCGATAAACGATAACATTCTATTAGTTTTCCTAATTACTTGCTGTACAGTGGCCCAGTGGTTAGCACCACAGCCTCACAGCTCCAGCGACCCCAGTTCAATTCTGGGTACTGCCTGTGTGGAGTTTGCAAGTTCTCCCTGTGTCTGCGTGGATTTTCTCCGGGTGCTCCGGTTTCCTCCCACAAGCCAAAAGACTTGCAAGTTGGTAGGTAAATTGGCCATTATAAATTGCCCCGAGTGTAGGTAGGTGGTAGGGAAATATAGGGACAGGTGGGGATGTGGTAGGAATATGGGATTAGTGTAGGATTAGTATAAATGGGTGGTTGATGGTCGGCACAGACTCGGTGGGCCGAAGGGCCTGTTTCAGTGCTGTATCTCTAAACTAAACTAAACTAACCTTTTGTGATTCATGCACGAGGACACGCAGATCCCTCTGCATCTCAGAGCTCTGCAATCTCTCACCATTTAGGTAATATGCTTCTTTTTTATTCTTCCTGCCAAAGAGGACTATTTCACACTTTCCCACATTATACTCCATTTGCCAGGTCTTTGCCCACTCACTTAACCTATCCATATCCCTTTGTAGCCCCCTTATGTCCTCTTCACAAGTTACTTTCCTACCGACCTTTATGTCATCAGCAAATTTAGCAACCATGCCTTCGGCCCCTTCATCTAAGTCACAGTAGCGTGGGAGTGCTGCACTGTCTGAGGGTCAGTACCGAGGGAGTGCTGCACTGTCAGAGGTGGCATTACTGAGGGAGCACTGCACTGTCGGAGTGTCAGGTGTGTGGCACTGTTGGAAGGGCAGTACCAAGGGAGTGTTGCAATGTCGGAGGGGCAGTACAGAGGGAGCACTGCATTGTCGGAGGGTCAGGAACGTTGCACTGTTGGAGAAGCAATACCCAGTGAGTGCTGCACTATCGGAGCTGCCGTCTTTCAGATAAGACATTAAACGTCTTAGTGGAGGGAAAAGATTCAACTACACAATTCGAGAAAGGACAGAGTCATTCTCTCTGGTGTCCTGAGCCAATATTTATACCTCAATTAACATCACTAAAGAAACAGATTATCTGGTCATTACCACATTGCTGCTTGTTGGATCTTGCTGTGCTCACAGTGTTTCCTACATTACAACAGTGACTGCACCTCAATAGTAATTAGTTGGTTGTAAAGCACTTTGGAATGTGCTATCTTCTTTCTTTACACTCCCTAGCACTTACACCATCCCAAGTACCACAAGCAGTTGCCTCTATTGTGCAAACCATGCTAACCCTTTGCCATTTCCACTGAAGTAAATTAAAAGGTGCTGTTTATACCATATCAAATGCACCCAATATTCAATCAGCTTTTTGCTTCCTGTCTAACCTTTTTTCCTTGGGTCTCAGCAGGGTTGCCAACCCTCCAGTATTACCCTGGAGTCTTCAGGAATTGAAGATTAATCTCCAGAGCACTGGGGCAAGCAAAGCCCAGGGGGAAAATCAGAAGTCCATTAAATTAACAAAAAAAATGTTGTCAAACACTATTATTAGTTAAAAAATGATTGGTGCTGGTGTCACGCTCATGCAAGGAGAAATGATGAACTATAAAATTAACATAAGAACAACACTGGAAATCGGAGCAGGAGTAGGCCATCCGGCAACTCGAGCCTGCTCCGTGTTTTCAACTATATCATGGCTGATCTGCTGAATTGAACTCAAAACAGACAGCTTTTTCTGCAAAACAGTATGAAGTAAGAAGTCAGGTGACCTCTCCTTTGCTGCGAATACACATGGTAACTGCTGGAACCCTAAACCAATGGTCATGTCTAGCCAAGTGTTGAAGAAAGAATTGGAAATGTAAATGGCTCATTCAATGTTAATGGCTATCCCTCTTCAACAAGTTGGGCTAACAATAACTTTGCAGACATGGAGACTCCAGACTCAAACTCAGGATAATGGGCATGAAAAAAAACTACTTTATCAAGATGGCATAGAAATGAGCAACATCCAAACCCATCATCTAATAGTGGCTATGCCATCAAACACCATTTATGAAAACACAATGGAAAGGAAACTTGAGTCACCTAACAGAATCCAAGTCTTTGATAAGGAGTTTTTGATAAGATAAAGCCAGAAGGAAGAAAGATCCATCCCAGCAAGAAGGACCCTGCTAGAATACCATCTTAAAACTACCTATAGGCAGAGGTGAAAGTTGACCTCGAAACTCCCTACCTGAAAAATTGTGACAGGATTTCTTTTGCCATTGAACTGTGACTGGGATTTAACCAAAGAAGTTTGCAGCAAAGCATCCGTCCACCTGAAACTTTCCAAAGTCTGACTTTGGCGAACCAGGATAAAGGAAAAACAGGCCTGCACCGCTTTTTGAAACTTACTCCCGGGGAAACAAGCAAGGTTTCACAATGAAATCGTTTTAAAAACATCAAACCTATATGCATGTTATCTTTTAATCTCTATCTTTTCTTGTGTGTATACACGTGTGTGTGTGTGTGTGTGTGTGTGTGTGTGTGTGTGTGTGTGTGTGTGTGTGTGTGGGTGAAGTTGCAAATATTTTTGGGTATTGTTGAATAAACACTTATCTTTCTTTAAACCTACGAGAAAATCTGCCATGTGTCTATTTATTGACCATTAAAACTCTCAAGGGTTAAAACACAATTCTAATAAAACATACTCTCTTCAGTTGGTTGAAAGGTGAAAAGTGAAAACCATCCCTATCATTTCCTATCTGTTTGTAACATTGGAGAAAATAGGCTGTTTGACTGAGTAGGTCAGTTGGTGTTGGGAGGATCAGGTGACGGAACTTCCAGGAAACGTCCAAACAGAGTTGGTGACCCCAGGACTTGGTGGGTTTTATTAAGTTAGTTTTGTTGGTGTTCAAGGTCGGAGAGTTCACTCATCAGCTGGTAGGTTTTGGAGGGCAGGGGAGGGCAGGGGAGAGGATGCATTTCCCCTGATGTTGGAGATGGGCGGAGTGATCAGCTCTGGAGGAACATGTAGTCAACCACAGGGCAGTGCCCACTCAATGTGAAGAGACTCTCACTTTTTGTGGAGTGAAGGGCCTTCTGTGGTCAAACGGTCAATCGAATGCTGGCCTCGGACATTGTCTGCTCCCATTCACTCTCTGTAAATCATCTGAGTAGACGATAAACCATCGACACTAATAGCAGGCTAATCGCGGTAACCCCAATGCTTCTGCTACAGGTTGTGAGGGCTGTACCAGTAAAAGTGACCATGAAGATTTGGATTGCTAATGAGAAAGAAACCTGCCATCCTTACCCGGTCTGGGCCTATATATAATCCCAGTCCTACACCAACCTGGTTTGACATTTAACCTCCCTCTGAAATGCCCGAGTAATCCACTCAGTTGTATCAAACCAGCGACCAGTGGTTCAAGAAGGCAGCTCACCATCACCTCCTCAGGGCAACTAGGAATGGACAATAAATGTCGGCCTTGCCAACGACGCTCACAACCTCTGAAATATTGTATATATTTTTATAAAAGTCCCTTCTCCATTTAAATCCAAAGTGCCCTGATTTCCCCAATCTTTCCTTGTAACTCCATCCCGGGAATCCGGCTCGTGATTCTTCTCTGCTGCATCTCCCTTATGTTTTTGTGAATAAAACTGGGATGCAGTGCTGGAGTTGCAAACTGACCAGGAAACAGCACAGTGTCAGAATCAGAGGATCATACAGCCAGAAGGAGGCCATTCAGCCCATCATGCCTGTGCTGGTTCTTTGAAAGAGCTATCCAATTAGTCTCATTCCCCTGCTCTTTCCCCACAGCCCTGAAAAGTTTTCCCCTTCCAGTATTTATCCAGTTCTCTTTTGAAAGTTACTATTGAATCTGCTACCACCGCCCTTTCAGGCAGCGCATTGCAGATCACAACTCTAATCTTCTTCTTCTTCTTCTTTGGCCTCCTTGTCTTGAGAGACAATGGGTAAGCGCCTGGAGGTGGTCAGTGGTTTGTGACGCAGTGCCTGGAGTGGCTATAAAGGCCAAATCTAGAGTGACAGACTCTTCCACAGGCGCTGCAGATAAAATTGGTTGTCGGGGCTGTTACACAGTTGGCTCTCTCCTTGCACTTCTGTCTTTTTCCTGCCAACAGCTGAGTCTCTTCAACTTGCCACTCTTTAGCCCCACCTTTATGGCTGTCCGCCAGCTCTGGCAATCACTAGCAACTGACTCCCACGACTTGTGGTCAATGTCACAGGACTTCATGTCACGTTTGCAGACGCCTTTAAAGCGGAGACATGGACGGCCGATGGGTCTGATACCAGTGACGAACTCGCTGTACAATGTGTCCTTGGGGATCCTGCCATCTTCCATGTGGCTCACATGGCCAAGCCATCTCAAGCGCCGCTGGCTCAGTAGGGTGTTTATGCTGGGGATGTTGGCCACCTCGAGGACTTCTGTGTTGGAGATACGGTCCTGCCACCCGATGCCAAGGATTCTCCGGAGACAGCAAAGATGGAATGAATTGAGACGTCGCTCTTGGCTGACATACGTTGTCCAGGCCTCGCTGCCATAGAGCAAGGTACTGGGGACTCAGGCTTGATACACTCGGACTTTTGTGTTCTGTGTCAGTGCGCCATTTTCCCACACTCTCTTGGCCAGTCTGGACATAGCAGCGGACACCTTTCCCATGCGCTTGTTGATTTCTGCATCAAGAGACAGGTTACTGGTGATAGTTGAGCCTAGGTAGGTGAACTCTTGAACCACTTCCAGAGTGTGGTCGCCGATATTGATGGATGGAGCATTTCTGATGTTCTGTCCCATGATGTTCGTTTTCTTGAGGCTGATCAACTCTAATATAAAAGCAAAATACTGCAGGTGCTGGAAATCTGAAATAAAAACAAGAAATGCTGGAAATACACAGCAGGTCTGGCAGCATCTGTGGAGAGAGAAGCAGAGTTAACATTTCAGGTCCGTGACCTTTCATCAGAACTGAAGGGTCACTGATCTGAAACGTTAACTCTGTTTCTCTCTCCACAGATGATACCAGACCTGCTGAGTATTTCCAGCATTTCTTGTTTTTATTCCTGATCACAACGCACTGCGTAAAAAAAAAAATTCTCCTCATCCCTCACTCTGATTTTTTTTTGCCTATTATCTTAAATCTTTATCCCTGTAAATCTTTAACTTGCAAGTATAAGTTTCTGAGTTGTATCGATCCAGTTCAGGAAGAATAGCCACCACCAGCTTCTCGGGACAACTAGGGACGGACAATTAATACAACCTTGTAAAGAAAAGCATCGGGCCTCCAACAGAAGCATTTGCTCAGAATTAAATCTGTAACTACAATAATGAATGTAAACAAAGTGCATATCTGAGAATTTGCATTTTCCCTGTGGAGGGTGGGTATGCTGTCAAACATTCAAGTAGATTGTTGTTCATAAGGGCTAGTAATGAGCAAATAAGAACACCCGAGATGGGGTTGAGAAAATGTGGCTGAGAAAATGTGGCTGAGATCGAGATGGTTGTATTTTATGCCACGTGGGATTTATTTTTGGGAGTTAGCAGCCAAAGAAGCTCTCACGACAAATGTGCCCAGACTTCAGAAGTGAAAATGAGGAACTCGCAACCAGAGGGAGTGGTTGAGGTGAATAGTATCGATACATTTAAGGGGAAGCTGGATAAACACATGAGGGAGAAAGGAACAGAAGGATATGATGATAGGGTGAGATGAAGAGGGGTGAGAGGAGACTCGTGTGGAGCATAAACACCAGCACAGAGCAGATGGGCTGAATGGCCTGTTTCTGTGCTGTAAATGTACAATTCAATCTAAATTCTGCAGTGTGTTTCAGTGAAGTGTGGTGCCAATGTTTTTTTCTGTTATTTGGGTTTGAGTCAGATGTTCACTTAATAGTATCATAGAATCTTACAACACAGGAGTACATTTGCCCCATTGTACCTATGCCATTTCTTTGAAAGAGCTAACCAGTAAGTCCCATTCCCCTAATCTTTCCCCATAGCCATGTAAATATTTTCCTTTTCACATGTAGTCTGGGATCCGCAGCACAGTTTGTGATACTTAGTTGTTGGGATAGAGTTGTGCTTGACCTGGCCTCTTTAAGGCCATTTTTCCCAAAGAGGAAGTGGGCTAAAATGGGATTTCTATAGTGCCTTCCACAACCTCAGGATGTCATAAAGCACTTTACCGACAATCAAGTGTAGTCACTGTTGTAACATAGGAAATGTAGCAGCCAATTTACACACAGCAAAATCCCACAAGCAGCATTGAAATTGAGGGATAAATATTGGCCCAGGACACCTGGGAGAACTCTCCTGCTCTTCTTCAAAATAGTAGCATGGGATCCCTTACGTCCACCTGAGAGGGCAGACAGGGCATCTGTTTAATATCTCACCTGAAGACTCAACTTCTAAATCCTCAGCTTCTGCCTTCGAGAAGGGCATTTTCAAATTCAAAAAGAAATTATGTTTTCCACATATATTTTTAACGTATCTATATATTATTCCACATCTTACACTGAACATATATTTCCTTTCATGTACCATACTTCCTGTGGTCACAATTTTTGGTAATGGTTCTCTGTTCAATATATCCCATTGTGAATTGCCATGTCAACTGTCACAGTATAGTTGCAGGCTCTGGCCACCAGGTGGCTCTCTGGAGCAAGCTTCTCCAGGCTCTCTCCTAATTCTGCTCTCATATTGTGCGTGTATGTGTGTGTATCTATATATAAATATATTGGCATCAATTACAGCCTTTCCCATTTAACCCCTCTGCCTCGTCCCTTACCATTTCATCAACAGTGCTTTGGAACAATGTGCTGTGCTTCTTGGCCTTTATGTGACTGAAGATCTCCTGGAAAGGATCGCCCTGGTCTTTGTGGAGTATCAGTCCGCCAATTGGGTTGGGAACTCCATCAGTCTCCTCCGCCTGCTGGCAAATAATCAGGAGTTGTTAGTTGATAAACCCATGACAAACCTCACTGTGCACAGTCACAGGAACAGGAATACAAAAGCAAAATACTGCGAATGCCAGAAATCTGAAACAAAAACAGAAAATGCTGGAAATACTCAGCAGTTCAGGTAGCATCCGTGGAGAGAGAAACAGAGTTAATGTTTCAGGTTGATGAAACGATATGATAAACTGGACACTGAGCTGCGAAACCTTCCTGGAGTGTTTGAGTAGCACCCAGAGGGAGGATTGCCAACCCTCCTGGATTATCATCGAGTCGCCGAGATTCATTTTTAAAATTCTTTCCAAAGATGTGAGCATCTCTGCAAGGCCAGCATTTGTTGCCCATCTCTAATTAACAGTGAAACAATGGCGATATAGTTCAAAGTCAGGATGGTGTGTGACTTGGAGGGGAACTTGTAGGTGGTGGTGTTCCCATGTATTTGCTGCCCTTGTCCTTCTAGGTGGTAGAGGTCCCGGGTTTGGAAAGTGCTGTCTAAGGAGCCTTGGTGCGTTGCTGCAGTGCATCTTGTAGATGGTACACACTGCTGCCACTGTGCATCGGTGGTGAAGGGAGTGAATGTTTGTGGATGGGGTGCCAATCAAGCGGGCTGCTTTGTCCTGGCTGGTGTCGAGCTTCTTGAGTGTTGTTGGAGCTGCACCCATCCAGGCAAGTGGAGAGTATTCCATCACACTCCTGACTTGTTCCTTGTAGATGGTGGACAGGCTTTGGGGAGTCAGGTGGTGAGTTACTGCAGAATTTCCAGTCTCTGATGTGCTTTTGTGGGCACAGTATTTATATGGTTTGTCCAGTTAAGTTTTTGGTCAATGGTAACTCCCAGGATATTGATAGTGGGGGATTCAGCGATGGTAACGCCATATATGTCAAGGAAAGATGATTAGATTCTCTCTTGTTGCAGATGGTCATTGCCTGGCACTTGCGTGCCGCAAATACGAACATATGAATTAAGAGCAGGAGTAGGCCACTCAGCCCCTCGAGCCTGCTCCAACATGCAATAAGATAATGGCTGATCTGATTGTAACCTCAACTCCACGTTTCCACCTACCCCCAATCACCTTTCATCCCCTTGCTTATCAAGAATCTATCTACCACTGCCTTAAAAATATTCAAAGACTCTGCTTCCAACATCTTTTGAGGAAGAGAATTCCAAAGACTCACGACCCTCTCAGAGAAAGAATTTCTCCTCATCTCGGTCTTAAATGGGCGACCCCTTATTTTTAAACAGTGACCCCTAGTTCTAGATTCTCCCACAAGAGGAAACATCCTTTCCACATCCACCCTGTCAAAACCCCTCAGGATCTTATATGTTTCAATCAGGTCGCCTCTTACTCTTACTTGCCACTTATCAGCCCAAGCCTAGATATTGTTTCGCTCTTGCTGTATGTGGACACGGACTGCTTCAGTATCTGAGGAGTCACGAATGGTGCTGAACATTGTGCAATCATCCGTGCACATTCCTACGTCTGACCTAATGATGGAGGGGAGGTCATTGATAAAGTAGCTGAAGATGGTTGGGCCGAGGACACTACCCTGAGGAACTCCTGCAGTGATACTCTGGCGCTGAGATGATTGACCTCCTACAACCACAATCATCTTCCTTTGCGCTAGGTATGACTCCAACCAGCAGAGAGTTTTCCCCCGATTCCAATTGACTTCAGTTTTGCTAGGGCTCCTTGATGTCATACTCGGTCAAATGCTGCCTTGATGTCAAGGGCAGTCACTCTCACCTCACCTCTTGAGTTCAGCTCTTTTCCCATGTTTGAACCAAGGCTGTAATGAGGTCAGGAGCTGAGTGGCCCTGGCGGAACCCAAACTGAGCGTCACTGAGCAGGTTATTGTTAAGCAAACGCCGCTTGATAGCACTGTCGACGACACCTTCCATCGTTTTACTGATGATCAAGAGTAGACTGAGGGAGCGGTAATTGGCCAGATTGGATTTGTTCTGTTTTTTGTGGACAGGGCAAACCTGGGCAATTTTCCACATTGTCAGGTAAAGTCAGTTGTCGCTGTACTGGAACAGCTTGGCTAGGGCCTCGGCTAGTTCTGGTCACAAACCTTCAGTACTACAGCTAGGATGTTGTCAGGGCCCATAGCCTTTGCAGTATCCAGTGCCGTCAGTTGTTTCTTGATATCACGCGGAGTGAATTGAATTGGCTGAAGACTGGCATTTGTGATGCTGGGAACCTCATGAAGTGGCCGAGATGGATCATTGACTCGGCACTTCTGGCTGAAGATTGTTGCAAATGCTTCAGCCTTATCCTTTGCACTGATGTGCTGGGCTCCCCCATCATTGAGGATGGGGATATTTGTGGAGCCACCTCCTCCTGTCAGTTGTTTAATTGTCCACCACCATTCACGACTGGATGTGGCAGGACTGCAGAGCTTAGATCTGATCCGTTGGTTATGGGATCGCTTAGCTCTGTCTATCGCATGCTGCTTACGCAGTTTGGCATGTAAGTAGTCCTGGGTTGTAGCTTCACCAGGTTGACACCTCATTTTGAGGTATGTCTCAAATCAAAATCAGTATCAAATCAAAAACAAAGGCACACAACGTGGCGAAAGCTGCTGGGAGGCCAGAGGATTGGGAATTTTTTAGAAACCAGTAGTGGATGACTAAAAAAAAAGAGGGAGAAAATTGATTATGAGAATAAATTGGCAAGAAATATAAAAACAAACAGTAAGAGCTTCTACGGGTATATAAAAAGGAAGAGAGTAGCTAAAGTAAGTGTGGGACCCTTAAAAGATGAGAATGGGGAATTAATAACAGGAACAGGGAAATGACAGATAATTTAAACCAATATTTTGCATCGGTCTTCACGGTGGAAGACACTATAAACATCCCAACAATAATAGATAATCACGGTGTAAATGGGAGGGAGGAACTCGTAACAATCTCTATCACGAGGGAAAAGGTGCTGGACAAACTGATGGGATTAAAGGCAGACAAGTTGCCAGGACCTGATGGCCTGCATCCAAGGGTTTTAAAAGAAGTGGCTGCAGAGATAGTGGAGGCATTGGTCATAATATACCAAAACTCACTGGATTCCGGGAGGGTACCAGCGGATTGGAAAACCGCTAACGTGACACCCCTATTCAGGAAAGGAGGGAGACAGAAAGCAGGAAACTATAGACCAGTTAGCTTAACATCAGTCATTGGGAAAACGATAGAGTCCATTATTAAGGAAGAAATAGCAGGACATTTAGAAAAACATAATGCAATCAAACAGAGTCAACATGGTTTTATGAAAGGGAAATCATGTTTGACAAATTTGCTAGAGTTCTTTGAAGATATAACAAGCAGAGTGGATAAAGGGGAACCAGTAGGTGTAGTGTATGTGGATTTTCAGAAGGCGTTTGATCAGGTGCCAAATAAAAGGTTATTGCACAAAATAAGTGCTGAGGGTATTGGGGGTAATGTGTTGGCATGGATTGAAGATTGGCTAACACATAGAAAGCAGAGAGTCGGATCAATGGGTCTTTTTCAGGTTGGAAAGCTGTAACTAGTGGGGTGCCACAAGGATCGGTCCTAGGGCCTCAACTATTTACTATCTATATTAATGACTTAGAGGAAGGGACAGAGTGTAGTGTATCCAGATTTGCTGATGATACAAAAATAGGTGGGAAGGCATGTTGTGATGAGGACACAAAGAATCTGCAAAGGGATATAGATAGGTTAAATGAGTGGGCAAAAACTTGGCAGATGGAGTTCAATGTGGGAAAGTGTGATGTCATCCTCTTTGGTAGGAAAAATAAAAAGGCAGATTATTATTTAGATGGAGAAAGACTACAAAATACTGCAGTACAGAGGGATCTGGGTGTTCTTGTACATGAAACACAAAAAGTTAGCATGCAGGTGCAACAGGTAATTAGGAAGGCAAATGGAATTTTGGCCTTTATTGCTGGGGGGTTAGTGTTTAGAAATAGGTAAGTCTTGTTACAACTGTACAGGGTGTTGGTGAGGCCACACCTGGAGTACTGCGTATAATTTTGGTCCCTGTATTTAAAGAAGGATATACTAGCATTGGAGGCAGTTCAGAAAAGGTTCACTGGGCTGATTCCTGGGATGAAGGGGCTGTCTTATCAAGAACGGCTAAACAGGTTAGGCCTTTATTCATTGGAGTTTAGAAGAATGAGAGGTGATCTTATAGAAACATAAGATTTTAAGGGGGCTCAACAGGGTAGATGTTGAGAAGATGTTTCCACGAGTGGGGGAATCTCGAACTAGGGGACATAATTACAGAATAAGGGGGCACACATTTAAAACTGAGATGGGAAGGAATTTCTTCTCTCAGAGGGTGGTGAATCTCTGGAATTCTCTACGTCAGAGAGTTGTAGAGGCTAGGTCACTAAATGTATTTAAGGAGGAGGTAGATAGATTTTTGAAATCTCGGGGAGTCGAGGGTTATGCAGAGCAGGCTCGAAAGAGGTGTTGAGGCCTGGGAAAGATCAGCCATGAACTTATTGAATGGCAGGGCAGACTTGAGAGGCCAAATGGCCTACTCCTGCTCCTATTTCTTGTGTTCTTGTCTGATGGTGCTCCTGGCATGCACTCCTGCACTCTTCATTGAACCAGGGTTGGTCTCCCGGCTGGATGGTAATGGTAGAGTGAGGGATATACCGGGGCGCTGCTGTGATATGTCAGTGAGAATCTGCAACTGACTCCATCTCCTCGCTCCTAAGTCCGTGATTGGCTGCTGCATTCTCCCATCACATCCGTCTGCCTGTTGCGCTCTCAACAATGACCAATCGGATTGCGGAGCAGGTTTTGGATGCTGGGTGATTGAACAGGAGGGGCAGTTAGAGACAAACGCCTAACTATCGGGAATCATGAAGGCGGGATCACCTCAGACATTGGAGTTCGAAAGAAAAATGTTTAAAATTTTAATTCCTCAAAATGTCAACTTTTTTGAGGCACTGAGATAGACCGGCACCGGGCACTGAGATAGACCAGCACCGGGCACTGAAACAGACCGGCACTGGGCGCTGAAACAGACCGGCACCGGGCACTGAGATAGACCAGCACCGGGCACTGAAACAGACCGGCACCGGGCACTGAGATAGACCAGCACCGGGCACTGAAACAGACTGGCATCGGGCACTGAGATAGACCAGACCCGGCACTGAAACAGACCGGCACCGGGCACTGAGATAGACCGGCATCGGGCACTGAGATAGACCAGACCCGGCACTGAAACAGACCGGCACCGGGCACTGAGATAGACCGGCATCGGGCACTGAGATAGACCAGCACCGGGCACTGAAACAGACCGGCACTGGGCGCTGAAACAGACCGGCACCGGGCACTGAGATAGACCGGCACCAGGCACTGAGATAGACCGGCACTGGGCGCTGAAACAGACTGGCACTAGGCGCTGGGATAGACCAGCACCGGGTACTGAGATAGACCGGCACCAGCGCTGTGATAGACTGGCACTGAGTGCTGAGGCAGACCGGCACCGGGTGCTGAGTTAGACTGTCATCGGGTGCTGAGTTAGACCGGTACCGAGCACTGAGTTAGACTGGTACTGAGTGCTGAGTTAGACCAACACCAGCGCTGAGACAGACAGGCACCCGGTGCTAAATTAGACCAGTACTGGGCACTGAGTTAGACTGGTACCAACTGCTGAGTTAGACCAGAACCGAGCGCTAAGGTAGACTGGCACTGGGTGTTGAGTTAGACCGGCATCTGTCGAAGCGTCAGTACTGAGGGAGCGCTGCACTGTCGGAGGGTCAGTACTGAGGGAGCGCTGCACTGTCGGAGGGTCAGTACTGAGGGAGTGCTGCGCTGTCGGAGGGTCAGTACTGAGGGAGCGGTGCGCTGTCGGAGGGTCAGTACTGAGGGAGCGCTGCGCTGTCGGAGGGTCAGTACTGAGGGAGCGCTGCACTGTCGGAGGGTCAGTACTGAGGGAGCGCTGCACTGTCGAAAGGTCAGTACTGAGGGAGTGCTGCACTGTCGGAGGGTCAGTACTGAGGGAGCGCTGCACTGTCGGAGGGTCAGTACTGAGGGAGCGCTGCACTGTCGAAAGGTCAGTACTGAGGGAGTGCTGTACTGTCGGAGGGTCAGTACTTAGGGATCAGGTGATACATTTTACCCTCTTGGCCACCACAGGATGTCAATGACGTTTTTAAGTTAAATGGAATCATGAATATTTCCTCAAAGGTTTCACTGAGACATCAGTAACTCTAGCTTGATTTCCTATAAAAGCACATTAATGAGATCTAAGAATAAAACACACTCTGAAAGAGAATGTCAAGGCCAGATTACACAGCAGTGATAGATTTACCTTCTGACTGTCTTGTATTTCCGACTGAAGCGAGGTTTGAGACGGGACAGGGCAGACCAGAGGAATTCCAGGTGAGGATTTTACGAGACCAATTTTACAACTATTCCCAAAAGCAAAAAAAAACAAACATCATTATGTATGTGTTAGTGAGATCGAATGTGCCAGATGCAAATGAAAGTAATGTAGTCAGATTTTTCTTTTCATTCATTCTCTGGATGTCAATGTTGTGGCAACACTAGCATTTATTGCCCATCCTCAGTTGCACTTAGAAACTAAAGAGTTTACTGAGCCACCTCAGAGGGCAGGTAAGATTCAACCACGTTGGTGTGGGACTGGAGCCACATATAGCCCCAGACCAGAAAAGGACAGAATGTCTATTGAAGGCACAAAGTATTCATCTGTTACAAGAGTTATGAAAGAAAGTTGGAGATTAAATGCTGCTGAAGAGCTTTAGGACAACACCCCTGGGGGGGGGGCGGGGGGGGGAAGCATATGATTTAGGGTTGGGATTTGGTGCTGGGGCCTGGCACAGTGGGTTGGCATTGTAAAAAAATGTCAGCCAATTTCGCAGTAGTCCAGTTTCCTGTAAAAGAAAGACTTGCATTTCTATGGCACCTTTCACCTCACAATGTCCCAAAGCACTACAGCCAATGAAGTACTTTGAAGTGTTGTCACTGTTGTAATTAGGAAATACGGCAGCCAACATACACACAGCAAGATCCCACAAACAGCAATGTGATATTGAGCAGATAATCTGTTTTAGTGATGTTGGTTGAGGGATAAATATTGACCAGGAGACTGGGAGGAACTCCCCTGCTCTTCTTCACAATAGTGCTGAGGATTTTTTTACGTCCACCTGAGAGGGCTGATGCATCCTTGGTTTAACATCTCATCTGGAGACTCTCCAACAGTCCAGCACTCCCTCAGTACTGACCCACTGACAGTGCAGTGCCCCCTCAGTACTGCCCCTCCAACAGTGTCGTGCTCCCTAGTTCTGACCCACTGACAGTGCAGCACTCCTTCAGTACTGACCCTCCGACAATGCAGCACTCCCTCAGTACTGCCACTCTAATAGTGCAGCACTCCCTCACTACTGCCCCTCCGAAAGTGCAGTGCTCCCTCAGTACTGACCCTCTCAGTGCAGCGCTCCCTCAATACTGACCCTCCGACAGTGCAGTGCTCCCTCAGTACTGACCCTCTGACAGTGCAGCACTCCCTCAGTACTGATGCTTCGACAGTGCAGCACTCCCTCAGTACCCTCAATACTGACCCGCTGACAGTGCAACGCTCCCTCAATACTAACCCTCCAACAGTGCAGCGTTCCCTCAGTAATGCGCCAGGAGGGTCAGCCTGGATTATGGGCTCAAGTCTCTGGTATAGGACTTAACCCCACGTCCTCTGTCTCAGAGGCAAGAGTGCTATCCACTGAGCCATGGGTCGTTTCTGTTCCTCAGTCTGGTTTTTTTATTTGTTCATGGGATGTGGGCATTGCTCACAATGCCGGAATTTGTTGCCCATCCCTAATTGCCCTTGAGAAGATGGTGGTGACCTGCCTTCCTGAACTGTTGCAGTCTTTGCAGTGTAGGTACACCCACAGTGCTGTTAGGAAGGGAGTTCCAGGATTTTGACCCAGCAACAGTGAAGGAACGATGATATAGTTCCAAGTCAGGATGGTGTGTGGCTTGGAGGGGAACTTGCAGGTGGTGGTGTTCCCATGCATCTGCTGCCCTTGTCCTTCTAGTTGGTAGCGGTTGCGGGTTTGGAAGGTGCTGTCGATGGAGCCTTGGTGAGTTGCTGCAGTGCATCTTGTAGATGGTACACACTGCTGCCACTGTGTGTTGTTGGTGGAGGGAGTGAATGTTGAAGATGGTGCATGGAGTATCAAGGAGTTTGCTTTGTCCTGGATGGTGACGAGCTTCTTGAGTGTTTTTGGAGTCTATTAGCAACAGGTTGTGAATGCTATTCTTTTGGATTCTTCAGCCACTCAGAAGAGCAGGGAGTTCTCCCCAGTATCCTGGTCAATGTTTATCCCTCATTCACCAACACAAAACAGTTTATCTGGTCATTATCACAATGCTGTTTGTGGGAGCTTGCTGTGCGCAAATTGGTTGCCTGTGTTTCCTACATTGCCACAGTGACTACGCTTCACAAAGTACTCTGGCGCCTGAGGCTATGAAAGATGCTATATAAATGCAAGTCTTCCTTTTGCACAATCATGCTCAAACTCAGTGGCCATCACAATGCCCATCTCCTACCATCACACTCACCCAAAGAAATCTTGGCAAATCTTTCCTTGTGATGCTTTCAATTCAGCACGCAAACCCTGAGAAAGAAAATAGATTTTAAATGCACCTCTTTTTACCCACAGAGTTTTTGCAGGCTAGTAATGTCCAACAGTGTAGCGGCATCAGTAAAACACTGGACCTTGACTAGACTGAGAGCCTAGAACAAGTCTCAGTTGTGATGGGTGGTCACACTCCAGTCACACTCGCAAATCAAACCCTCCCTCCCTGATCGTATATTCTGGGAGAGAAGTGAAACAAACCTGTAAACCATCTCAAATTTTAAATTCTCACCCTTGTAGGAACATAGGAACAGGAGTAGGTCATTCAGCCCATCGGTCCTGCTCCACCATTCAATACGATCATGGCTGATCATCCACTTCAATGCCTTTTTCCCACACTATCCCCATATTCCTTTATGTCATTGGTATTTAGAAATCTGTCAATCTTTGTTTTAAACATACTCAATGACTGAGCTTCCACAGCCCTCTGGGGTAGAGAATTCCAAAGATTCACAACCCTCTGAGTAACGAAATTTCTCCTCATCTCTGTCCTAAGTGGCTTCCCCCTTATTTGGAAATTGTGTCCCCGGGTTCTAGACTCCCCAACCAGGGGAAACATCTTACCTGCATCTACCCTGTCTATGCCTTTAAGTATTTTGTAGATTTCAATGAGACCACCTCTCATTCTTCGAAACTCTAGCGAATACAGGCCCAGTTTCCCCAATCTCTCTTCAAACACCTCCTTGACCTTACCCCTCTCTATCTCTGCACTCCTCCAATTCTGGTCTCCTACACATCCCTATTAAAATCACTTCATCAATGGCAGCTATGCTTTCAGCTGCTTGGGCCCTAAGCTCTGAAATTCCCTCCCTAAACACCTCTCTTTCTTCCTTTAGACAATCCTTAAAACCTGCCTCTTTGACCAGACTTTTGGTCACTTGCCCTAATATGTATCTGCTCATGTGGCTCAGTGCATATTTTGTCTGATAACGCTCCTGTGAAGTGCCTTGCAATTTTTTGCTACTTTAAAGGTCCTATATAAATGCAAGTAACTGTTGCTGTAATGTGACCCAGGAACCATTAATTTCACAGCCATGCTCTGAGGCTGAGATGTCTAATCCAGTCAAACATTCCAGCTCTTTATTCTTTTATTTAGAGATACAGCACTGAAACAGGCCCTTCGGCCCACCGAGTATGTGCCGACCATCAACCACCCATTTATACTAATCCTACATTAATCCCATTACCCTCTTGCAGCCCCCTCAATTCCCCTACCACCTATCTATACTAGGGGCAATTTATAATGGCCAATTTACCTATCAACCTACAAGCCTTTGGCTGAGGGAGTAAGTCGGAGCACCCGGCGAAAACCCACACGGTCACAGGGAGAACTTGCAAACTCCGCACAGGCGGTACCCAGAATCGAACCCAGGTCGCTGGAGCTGTGAGGCTGCGGTGCTAACCACTGTGCCACTGTGCCGCCCTATATAGAGAGCACAGAGTATGACAAAAAACCTACGTCAAATATTTGGAGCAATTTTTCTGTCACATGTAGCCCGATTAATCATCAGTGAACACAACTAACTAATTACAGAGACAGGAACTGTAGAGTTATTGATATGTGAACTGCCTCTGGATAGCAGTTTGATCATCACTTTAAGTAAATGGTGGAAGAACCAGAGGTGGGGAGGATGAGAAACTTTCTTCGGCACCATGTTGTCATGATCTGGAATGCACTGCCTGAAAGGCTGCTGAACGCAGATTCAATAATCGCTTTCAAAGTGAATTGGATATTTTTTTTAATTCTTTCATGGGATGTGAGCATCGCTGGAAAGGCCAGCAGGTATTGCCCATCCCTAATTGCCCTTGTGGTGGCGGTGGTGAGCTGTCTTCTTCAATTACTGCAGTCTATCTGGTGCAGATGCAGCAACAGTGCTGTTAGGAAGGGAGTTCCAGGATTTTGACCCAGCAACAGTGAAGGAACGATGATATAGCTCTAAGTCAGGATGGGGGCTTGGAGGGGAACTTGCAGGTGGTGGTGTTCCCATGCATCTGCTGCTCTTGTCCTTCTAGCTGATAGAGGTTGCGGGTTTGGAAGGTGTTGTCGAAGAAGCCTTGGTGAGTTGCTGCAGTGCATCTTGTAGATGGTACACACTGCTGCCACTGTGTCGATGATGAAGGGAGTGAATGCTTAAGGTGGCGGATGAGGTGCCGATCAAGTGGGCTGCTTTGTCCTGGATGGTGTCGAGCTTCTTGAGTGTTGTTGGAGCTGCACCCATCCAGGCAAGTGGAGAGTATTCCATCACACTCCTGACTTGTGTCTTGTAGATGGTGGACAGGCTTTGGGGAGTCAGAAAGTGAGTTAGTCACCGCAGAATTCCTAGCCTCTGACTTGCTCTTGTAGCCACAGTACCTATCTGGCTGGTCTTGTTCAGTTTCTGGTCAATGGTAACTTCCAAGATGTTGTTAGTGGGGGATTCAGTGATGGTAATGCCATTGAAAGTAAGGGGAGATGGTTAGATTCTCTCTTGTTGGAGGTGGTCATTGCCTGGCACTTGTGTGATGCGAATGTTATTTGCCACTTATCAGCCCAAGCCTGAATGTTGTCCAGGACTTGCTGCATCTGGACATGGGCTGTTTCATTATCTGGGGAGTTGTGAATGGTGCTGAACAATGTGCAATCATCAGCAAACATGCCCACTTCTGACCTTGTGATGGAGGGATGATCATTGATGCAGCAACTGAAAATAGTTGGGCCTGGGAATTCAGCTGTTTGTCCATGCTTGGATTAAATTGAAATTGATAAAATGACAAGGTAAAAATTTGCAGGACTCTGGGGAAAGAATGGGTGAGTGGGACTAACTGGATAACACTTTCAAAGAGCCAGCACAGGCATGATGGGCCGAATGGCCTCATTCTGTGTTATATCACAATTTGATCACTCATTACAATGTTTTGCTACTTTTGTTCATCTATTTAACTATGCACATAAATAAGCAAAGGAAAATCAGCATAGGAATAACATCACTATGCGATACATAATATAAACTCACAGGTAGCAGAAATATTGGACTTATTTCTCTGCCAGGGAGATTATCATGGCAGATATAACATTAGAAGAAGAGATCAAACAAGATATAAAGACATTTAAGATAGAATGAGGGGAGATAATTGAGAAACTAATCAAACCTAGACAGGATTAGATCCCTGGTTCAGATAGATTGCATCTACGCATTCTCAAAGAAGTTAGGGAGGATGAAGTTAGATAAAGAGGGGTGGTAGGAAGTTCCTGCAGAGTATCAGAATATCCGAATAGCCTCTTTCTGTGCTGTACAATCTCTTCCTGGTGCAGTCACTCATTTACTTAAATCATGTGTTTTTCTGCACAGTTTCAGAATGTTCCAGTACATAAAAAGTCTGTTCAAGCTATCAAATGCTAATGTTTTTCATCACATGATCCACCCAGTCTAATCCCATTCTCCCCTTTACTCCCCACACCCTTTAATATCCCACCCAGTCTAATCTTAGTCCCCCCCTCACTCCCCACACCCTTTAAAATCCCACCCAGTCTAATCCCACTCTCCCCCTCACTCCCCATACCCTTTAATATCCCACCCAGTCTAATCCCACTCTTCCCCTCAGTCCTCATACCCTTTAATATCCCACCCAGTCTAATCCCACTCTCCCCCTCACTCCCCGTACCCTTTAATATCCCACCCAGTCTAATCCCACTCTCCCCCTCACTCCCCATACCTTTTAATATCCCACCCAGTCTAATCGCCATTCTCCCCTTTACTCCCCGTACCCTTTAATATCCCACCCAGTCTAATCCCACTCTCCCCCTCACTCCTCATACCCTTTAATATCCCACCCAGTCTAATCCCACTCTCCCCCTCACTCCCCATACCCTTTAATATCCCACCCAGTCTAATCCCATTCTCCCCTTTACTCCCCGTACCCTTTAATATCCCACCCAGTCTAATCCCACTCTCCCCCTCACTCCCCATACCCTTTAATATCCCACCCAGTCTAATCCCATTCTCCCCTTTACTCCCCATACCCTTTAATATCCCACCCAGTCTAATCCCACTCTCCCCCTCACTCCCCATACCCTTTAATATCCCACCCAGTCTAATCCCATTCTCCCCTTTACTCCCCATACCCTTTAATATCCCACCCAGTCTAATCCCACTCTCCCCCTCACTCCCCACACCCTTTAATATCCCACCCAGTCTAATCCCATTCTCCCCCTCACTCCTCATACCCTTTAATATCCCACCCAGTCTAATCCCACTCTCCCCCTCACTCCCCACACCCTTTAATATCCCACCCAGTCTAATCCCACTCTCCCCCTCACTCCTCATACCCTTTAATATCCCACCCAGTCTAATCCCACTCTCCCCCTCACTCCCCACACCCTTTAATATCTCACCCAGTCTAATCCCACTCTCCCCCTCACTCCCCACACCCTTTAATATCCCACCCAGTCTAATCCCACTCTCCCCCTCACTCCCCACACCCTTTAATATCTCACCCAGTCTAATCCCACTCTCCCCCTCACTCCCCACACCCTTTAATATCCCACCCAGTCTAATCCCATTCTCCCCTTTACTCCCCACACCCTTTAATATCCCACCCAGTCTAATCCCACTCCCTCCTCCCCTTATCTCGCTTCTCTATTTGACTGTGTCTCTCTCTGTTCCCTCACTGGGTGTCTCTCTTCTCTCTTTTTCTCTGTCTGTGTTTAAACAGAGAAAAAACATTGTAATATTCAAAAGAAATTTGAAAGGCACAGTATTATTGCTGGTTATTTTCATGTGTTCAATTCCATGAGGTTTGTTTGATGAAATCCATTGATTTCCCAAAAAAGCAGCTGAATTCTTTCTTCTTTTGTTTACAAGCTCTTAGTCTGATGACATACATCACATTAAAACACTGCAGCACATCACTTGCATGCGGGGTGGTGCCAGTGAAAATGACCTACAGCTGCCTGACTCATCACACCCCTCCCCCCACATCCCCCCAAACTCCCACAGAAACAAAGCACCTAGACAAACCGCAGAACCTACCTCAATCATTTTACTACTTTCTTCATTGGATATCTTCAGCTCTTCAATCAAAACCGTTTCCTGGAATATTGTTAAGAGAGTAAACAGATCCATAAGGACTTGAATGATAAGGGCATTTTGTCTTTCAATATACGTCAAGAAAATGGCTACAAAGGGACATCACCGAATCATAGAACTTAAAGCACATAAGGATATTCAGCCCATCACTGTGTCAGTGCTAGCTCTTCAACTGGCTAATCGAATCCCATTTCCATGCCCTTTCCCCATGTCCTTTTATATTCTTCTTTTTCAAATCCTTATCCAACTCCTTTTAATTATTGTTATAGTCTCTGCCAAAATAGCGTGAGTTTGCACTAATTATCTCAGTGCAACCTGGGCAGAATCAAACAAAACAGTGTGAAAAATCAGGGAATTTTAAACTGAAGTGAGTTCTGCCCAAAACCACTTACGTTGATGTTTTCCATGATCTTTCATGCTGGATCCAGATTCACTTTGCTCAAATCAGGCTACACCCATAGAACAGGCCCCCACATTGGCATTGTGGGATTTCACTAATTACGCTGGTTCAAGAGGGCTCTACAAATTGCACTCCTTTTCGTACAGGTACTATTAGGCACGTTTTCAAAGCCTTTTTGCATCAAAAAGTATTCAATTTACTAAGGAACTGACCACTTTTGTTTTACTCGTTCATGGAATGTGAACATCTCTGGCAAGGGCAGCATTTATTGCCCATCTCTAATTGCCCTTGAGAAGGTGGTGGTGAGCTGCCTTCTTGAACCACTACAGTCCTTCTAGTGTAGGTGCACCCACAGTGCTGTTAGGAAGGGAGTTCCAGATTTTTGACCCAGCGACAGTGAAGGAATGGCGATATAGTTCCAAGTCTAAATGATGTGTGGCTTGGAAGGGAACTTGCAGATGGTGGTGTTCCCATGTGTCTGCTGCCCTTGATGTTCTAGGTGGTAGAGGTCGCGGGTTTGGAAGGTGCTGTCGAAGGAGGCTTGATGAGTTGCTGCAGCGCATCTTGTAGATGGTACACACTGCTGCCAATGTGCTGCTGAAGGTTGTGGATGGGGTGCCTATCAAGCGGGCTGCTTTGTCTTATATTGTGTATTGTGTCGAGCATCTTGAGGGTTGCTGGAGCTTCACTCATCCAGGCAAGTGGAGAGTATTCCATCACACTCCTGGCTTGTGCCTTGTAGATGGTGGACAGGCTTTTGGAAGTCAAGAGGTGAGTTACTCACCGCAGAATTCCCAGTCTCTGACCTGCTCTTGTAGGCACAGTATTTATGTAGCTAGTCCAGTTAAGTTTCTGGTCAATGGTAATCCCCAGGATATTGATGGTGGGGGATTCAGTGATGGTAATGTCATTGAATGTCAAGGGGAGATGGTTAGATTCTTTCTTGTTTGAGGTGGTCATTGCCTGGCACTTGTGTGGCGCGAATGCTATTTGCCACTTATCAGCCCAAGTCTGAATGTTGTCCAGGTCTTGCTGCATGCGAGCACAGGCTGCTTAACTAACCAATGAAATTATTAAATGGTTCAGTATCGTTTTTTGAAAGTCATTATCAGTGATCAGCCCATTTTCAGCTGCATTAATAAAACTGCACCAGGTTACAAATCTCAAACACATCAAGGGATATTTTTTAGTGGAAGAAAAAAATTATATTCTATGAAGCTGTCCAATTGCATTGATTCATTTTACATTTGTGATTATGTAATCAATTTTAGCAGAAACTGAACTGCAACCTAACAAGTACATTTCGGGTGCAGTTACCTGATTGCATCCAAAATGGAAACTCTAGCCCTCTCCATGTGAAAACATTGTTTCTAACTTCATTCTCCCAGTGATGATCCTCTGTCTGTTACCCATTCACAAACCAGTCCAAAGAATCTCATCATTTACGCTCTCAAAACTTTCTATCATTTTGCAAGCCTACATGAGATCACACTTAACCTTCGCCGCACCTGTGTAAAAAGCCCCAACTATTCAAGTCTTTCATCATTAACTACAACCTCCCATTTCTGGCATCACTCACGTCAATCTTTGTTGACCCCTTTTCCAAGGTTTTAATACACAGAGGGTTGTGGATGCTCCATTGTTGAGTATGTTAAAGGATGAGATAGACATATTTTCGGTCTCCCAGGGAATCAAGGGATATGGGGAACAGGCAGGATTTGAGGGGGCGGGGGGGGGAGATCAGCCATGATCGTGTTGAATGACGGAGCAGGCTTGAGGGGCTGTATGGTTCACCCCTGCTCCTATTTCTTACGTTGTTAGGTTCTTCCGATGGTTGGGTGCCCAAGACTCCACACAATACTCCAACTGTGGCCCCAACCAATGCCTTGTATAAATCCATACTTGGACTGATATTCAGTATTCAACCCAGAATCCCATTTGTCTTCTTGATGCCATTTTCTAACTGCTTTCCCGTATTTGAAGATCTGCACCTCTGGATCTCTCGCAACCTCCTCCCTTATTGGTTGGTATCTACTATCCCCCATTGTTCCTTTGCTCAGAATGTCCGACTTCACATTGAACTAGATCTTACCCATCTGATCCCTGTCTGACCCCAACCTCCCCCTGTTTGCCCACTGTCTGCCCCCTTCACTAACCTGTCCTTGCCTTCTTCTGCGGTTCTTCACATGTTGCCGCACTTCCTTATTTAGCATCACCTACATGCATATCAAGGCCATATATTGCCAGCCACAAAGGAATACAGCTCACGTCCATTCTCTTGGAATTATCGATTGTGAAACAGAGAATTTATTCCATCTCTGCTTCACTGGTCTGCGATGAACTGTATAAAAATCAAACCACTGTGTTCGTACCTCAAAAATTAAAGCATCTTTAGAAATCAGCATGTTTTGAGCCTCATGAATCTGTTTCTGAAAAATAACAACATAAACCCAAAGGGTGCGTTAATTACATAAAATGCTTTGGCTACACATAGTGGTATCACTATTCTGGGCAGAATGGAGATAATTGGGTCATTCTACCGTTAATTACGCCAGGAGACCACAATGCTCCAAGGAATTGGGGTTGATTTTACGCAGAGAATTTGTGCTTCATAACTATCCTCCACTCACTGTATTTTGAAATAATCCTGCTTTTATTGGGAGACTTTGCTGTAGTTTTGGACATGAGTTCCATTTGCTGCAGCGCGTAGAGATTCTTTTAAATAGACTCTGTAGACTGTTTGCTGCAAGACCCACCCTGCCTCCAACTCATTGGATAACACAGTGGTGTGAGTCCTCACTGCAAAATATTTATGTTCTCTTAATGTATAACAGCGCAGAAACCGGTCTTAGGACTTATGTCTTCATAAGGTTGGAGGGTGTTTCTCTTTCTTTGTATAAATAATAAATCACATTGGAAAAAAACCCCAGCTAAAAGTTGAGTTAGACAGATATTTGATCTACAAGGGAGTCAAGGATGATGGGGGACAGAGAGGAAAGTGGAGTTGAGGCCACAATTAGATCAGCCATGATCTTACTGAATGACGGAGCAGGCTTGAGAGGCCAAATAGCCTACACCTGCTCCTATTTCTTATGTTCTTATGTCTTAAATGTGACCCAATCTTCCTCGGTTGGATATTGCACATTTCCAGCAGTTTTCTTGTCCTGGATATCATGCAGCAAGAGACCAGTACAAGACCAGCTAATACACTCGAATGAAATTCCTCCCTCTGCTATTTTAAGGGAGTCACTGAATGATTCTTTTAAACCAATTCATGCCTTCGCTGAAATAGCTGCTTGAGGAATTGAAGGTGAAAGCGTTAAGCGTTGGTTAGGTGGTATTGCACTCAGTAATTTCTAGCTTTATGTTTTATTTCCGACTTCCAGTTTTTCTTTCATATTTCAGAGCATGAAGGACACACAAAGCAGATGTCTCCTTCAACATAAATATCTGTAAAGCTCCAAGCCAATAATTGTCAGACTCCAGATGCTGCCGTAGATCTTCCTGTGCTGAGAGAGCTCTGGAAATATGAAGTGTGAGTGAAATTGTCCTCCTCTTACTTTTGGTTTATGACACTTCATTTAAACAAGGTAGAGATAAAAGGAAGAATTGTGAACACTGAGAAGCTGAAATAAAAACTGACATAATAGAAATTCGCAGACAGATCAACAGTTGAAACAGAAGGTTAGTCAGCCATAGCTCAACGACTATCTCTCTCTCTCTCTCATACACCTCTGAGTCTTGAGTCTGAGCCCGACTTTGGAAACGTGAATATATAATCCAGACCGATACTCCCACTGCAGTACTGAGGGAGTGTTGCATTATCTGAAGGGCAGTACTGAGGGAGCGGTGCGCTGTCAGAGGGGCAGTACCTAGGGAGTGCTGCACTGTCAAAGGGGCAGTACTGATGGAGCGCTGCATTGTCTGAAGGGCAGTAGTGAGGCAGCAGTGCGCAGTCAGAGGAGCAGTACTGTGTAAGTGCTGCACTATTGGAGGGACAGTACGGAGGGAGCGCTGCACTGTTGGGGGGACAATACTGAGGCAGCATAGTACTGTCAGGGGGGCAGTACTGAGGTAGCGTTGCGCTGTTGGAAGTGTAATCTTTTGGATGAGACATTAAACTGTCTGCCCTGTCATGTGGATGTAAAAGATCCCATGACACTATTTGCATAAGAGTAAGGGAGTACTCCCAAGTGTCCAGGGCCAATATATATCCCAACAAGCCTTATTAATAACAAATTATGTGGTGATTAATCACATTTGTTATGTTTTTGTGAGCTTACTGTATGCATGTTGGATGCTGGGTTTCTGCATTGGTAGTGTCAGCCTGGATTTTGTGCTCAAGTGTTTTGTGGCTAACAAAAGAAGTTAAAAATTGCATTAGGTCATTTCGCCAGAAAAAATGGCAAGCCCGAGGATTGGGAGCAATTTAGAGTCCTACAAAGGAGGACTAAGAAACTGATAAAGAAAGGGAAAGGAAACTATGAATGTAAGAACAAAGAGAACAAAGAAAATTACAGCACAGGAACAGGCCCTTCGGCCCTCCAAGCCTGCGCCGATCCAGATCCTCTATCTAAACATGTCGCCTATTTTCTAAGGGTCTGTATCTCTTTGCTTCCTGCCCATTCATGTATCTGTCTAGATACATCTTAAAAGACGCTATCGTGCCCGCGTCTACCACTTCCGCTGGCAACGCGTTCCAGGCACCCACCACCCTTTGCGTAAAGAACTTTCCACGCATATCCCCCCCTAAACTTTTCCCCTCTCACTTTGAACTCGTGACCCCTAGTAATTGAATCCCCCACTCTGGGAAAAAGCTTCTTGCTATCCATCCTGTCTATACCTCTCATGATTTTGTACACCTCAATCAGGTCCCCCCTCAACCTCCGTCTTTCTAATGAAAATAATCCTAATCTGCTCAACCTCTCTTCATAGCTAGCGCCCTCCATACCAGGCAACATCCTGGTGAACCTCCTCTACACCCTCTCCAAAGCATCCACATCCTTTTGGTAATGTGGCGACCAGAACTGCACGCAGTATTCCAAATGTGGCCGAACCAAAGTCCTATACAACTGTAACATGACCTGCCAACTCTTGTACTCAATACCCCGTCCGATGAAGGGAAGCATGCCGTATGCCTTCTTGACCACTCTATTGACCTGCATTGCCATCTTCAGGGAAAAATGGACCTGAACACCCAAATCTCTCTGTACATCAATTTTCCCCAGGACTTTTCCATTTACTGTATAATTCACTCTTGAATTAGCTAGTAAGCTAGCTAGAAACATAAAGGTGGACTGTAAAAGCTTCTTTAGGTATGTGAAAAAGAAATGATTAGCAAGGACAAATGTGGGTCCAGTGCAGGCGGAGACAGGAGAGTTTGTGGTGGTGAAGGAGGAAATGACAGAGAGACGAAACTATTACTTTGTGTCTGGCTTCACGGAGGAAGACACAGAAAATCTCCCAGAATTACTAGGGAACAGAGGGACTTATAAAAATGAGGAATTGAAAGTAATTCGTATCAATAAAATGGTTGTACTTGAAAAATTAATTGGATTGAAAGTTGATAAATCCCCCGGACCAGATGCGCGACATCCCAGAGTGTTGAAGGACGTGGCTGTAGAGATAGTGGATGCATTGGTGGTTATCTTACTAGTGGGTACTGCAAGGATCAGTCTGAGGCCACAGCTGTTTACAATCTATATAAATGATTTGGATATGGGGACCAATTGTAATATTTCCAAATTTGTGGATAACACAAAACTAGGAGAGAATTTAAGTTGTGAGGAGGATGCAAGGAGGTTTCAAGGGGATTTGGACAGGCTAAGTGAATGGGCAAGAACATGGCAGATGGAATATAATGTGAATAAGTGTGAAGTGATCCACTTTGGTAGAAAAAACAGAAAAGCAGAGTATTTCTTAAATGATGAGAGGTTGGGAAGTGTTGTTGTCCAAAGAGACCTAGGTGTCCTTGTTCATGAGTCACTAAGAGCTAGTATGCAGGTGCAGCAAGTAATTAGGAAGGCAAATGGTATGTTCGCCTTCATTGCAAGGGGATTTGAGTACAGGAGTAAAGATATTTTGCTTCAATTGTATAAAGCCTTGGTGAGACCGCACCCGGAGTATTGTGTACAGTTTTGGTCTCCTTATCTAAGGAAGGATATACTTGCAAAAGAGAGAGTGCAACGGAGGTTCACCAGACTAATCCCTGGGATGGCGGGATTGTCTTATGAGGAGAGACTGCAGAAACTGGGCCTGTATTCTCTAGGCTTTTGAAGAATGAGAAGTGATTTCATTGAAACTTATAAAATTCTTACAGGCCATGACAGGGTGGATGTGTGTAGGATATTTCTTCTGGCTGGTGAGTCTAGAACCAGGGGACACAGTCTCAGAATAAGTAGCAGGCCACTTAAAACTGAGATGAGGAGGAATTTCTTTACTCAGAGGGTGGTGAATCTGTGGAATTCTCTACCCCAGAGGGCTGTGGAAGCTCAATCATTGAGTATGTTCAAGACAGAAATCGATAGATATCTGGATGCTAATGGCATCAAGGGATATGGGGATAGTGGGAAAAATAGCATAGAGGTGGATGATCAGCCATGATCTGTTTGAATGGCAGAACAGGCTCGAAGGGCTGAATGGCCTGCTCCTGCTCCTATTTCCTATGATCCATTAAGACTCAAGAGTGGAGCTTGACCCCATGATCTTCGAGTCAGAGACGAGAGTGTTACCCACTGAGGTATGGCTGACATTGTAAACATTGTCTGTACATCCACTTTGATTTCGTTAAGTTGGCCTGCTCTTTGCAGCAGCCAAACCCAGAAAAATGAGAATAAATTGCCAAAAAGGTGCCGATTCCAAATGTTGCAAATCCACCTTTCTTAACGGGTAGTGTTTGACGCCAGTTTATTTACTTACTGTCAGGTCAGCGTTTTCTGTTAATAGTTCATCTATCCTATATTTCAGCTGCCGTTTGTCCCCCTTGATCTTTTCGTTCTGCGGAGCAAACACAATGCTGTTTAAAGCATTCAACATTCTATATATTAGTATAAGATTTAGACAGTGGGGAGTCTCCTATTTGGACAAGATAAAATTAGTAACCTCAGAAAGCAAGAGACAAATGAATATTTGTTCACCCACAGGTGTAGCCTCAGTGTAAAGTACAATGACACTAAAGTTGGGCTCAGGATCCGAGGACTTGGGAGTGATGCAGATTGACACTCCCTCTTCCATGTATTCTCATTCCGCTTTACTCTGGAACCAGGTCAGGCCATTACTCTGCACTAAGGTGTCCTGGAGTCAATATTTATCCCTCAATCAATATCACAAAACAGATTATCTGGTCATTATCACATTGCTGCTTGTGAGAGCTTGCTGTGCACAAACTGGCTGCCGTGTTTCCTACATTACAACACTTCAAAAGTACTTCATTGACTGCAAAGCTCTTTGGGGTGCCCAAAGCGCCATATAAATGAAAGTCTTTGTTTTAACTGTATTTAACTATAAATGTGCTACTGTGAAAAGTGCAAAGTGAAATCAAGACAATAAGTAGAGTCTAAATTCTTTATGACTCTTATATTTATGACACGTCCTTTTGGACTCCCTCACAAGTGGAAACATCGTCTCTACATCTACCTATCAAACCTTTCCATAATTTTAAAGACCTCTATCAGGTCCCCCCTCAGTCTTCTCTTTTCTGGAGAAAAAAGCCCCAGTATGTCCAATGTACCCTGATAGTTATAACCTCTCCATTCTGGTATCATCCTTGTAAATCTTTTTTGCACCTTCTCCAGTGCTTCTACTGGAACAGTTCACAGTACTCCAAGTGAGGTCCAGCCAAGGTTCCACATAAATCTAGCATAACTTCCCTGCTTTTCAATTCAATCCCTCTGATAATGAATCAAGGAGAATGTCCCAGTGAGACTGAAATAAAAGCAGCCTTTACATCACCACACTGACTCGAGTGTTTACTGGGTAGAACAGTACTCAACGTTTCGAACTGTTAAAGGTATGCCTTCTGCCACAACAACAACAAGTCAGTACTAGAGCTTCTCTGACTATGAGTGGATTGGTATGAGGGAACCAGGTGAAGGTAGTCCCAACCAGCTGGACACCGGAGGAGAGATGTTGGAGGAAGATGGTGTGGTCAACCACATCAAAGGCTGCAGACAGGTTGAGAAGGATGGTGGGGGGGTGGTGGGGGGGGGAGCGTGTACTAGATCATTACACAGTGACTTCGGATGTAATTTGTGATTTTGGTTGGGGCTGATTCGGTACTGTGGAAAGATGGATGGTTCTACCATGAATGATTCCAACTCATGGGTGACTGTTGCAGTGTTCAGTTTCATCTGTAACCTCCTCCAGCGCAACAACCCTCTAATATCTCAGCACTCCTCCAATTCTGGCCTCTTGTCCATCCCCGATTTTAATCACTCCCCCACTGGTTGCCATGCTTTCAGCTGCCTGTCCCTAAGCTCTGGAATTCCCTCCCTAAACCTCTCCGCCTCTCAACCTCTCTCTCCTCCTTGAAGGTACTCCTTGAAAGCTACCTCTTTGAAAAAGCTTTTGGGAACCTGTCCTAATATCTCCTTTTGCGGCACAGTGTTAAATTTGGCTTGATAATGTTCATGTGAAGTGCCTTGGGATTTTTTACTATACTAAAGCTATTGTTGTTGTAACCTGGAGCTCCACAATTGACACAAAAGGAAGATGAACTCTTCTGACAAGTGTCATTCAGAGGGATTGATTCACTGAGAAGGGGTTTTGAAAAATCGATGGTACATATAAGAGGCTGTTTTGACACATCTCATGGTTGATTATTTTTATCTTCTTTCATCTTCTTCTTCGTCTCCTGTCTCTTGTTTATTCTGTGACTACTTTTCCTAAGGCAGCCTTTAGAAAGGGCCAAAGACAATCCACAACAAATAGAAAGATAGTCCTTTGGTAGTACAGAACTTGAGTATTGCTGAAAATAGAGACATGTTGTCGAAGCTTTTCGTCTTGCACTCATCAGGACAATCCGCAAGAATACCAATTTAAGGGAAAACAATACTTTTATAATGTATGAGAAGAGAGTGCTGCAAGTGAACACTGATTGGTTGAAGCGTTGCCATGGAGAATGCACCAGTTTATGGTGACTGACAGTTAACTGCCAAGCTTTGTTTGAAATTTAAATCAGATAGCTTGACTCTGATTAGTCAAGCCATTGCCCTGAGGGATGAACCAGCGAATGGCTGTCACTTATTTTGTTCAGCTGAAACAGGCGCAATGTTTGTCCATATTCTTTCTGTCTGCAAAGAACAGGGCACTGCGTATTAATATATGTAGCTTCCGGTACGCGCAAATGCATCACACTGCGAGCCCGACTGACAATCTTAAATTGGTTGTCAGTGTAATTCTTAGCACACTGGGGATTATTTAGCAAATGTTGTCTAATCGTGGAATCACATCTAATGTTGGAAACTGTGTTTTCAGTTTTGCAAGCATGGGCTGGTTGGGTACAGCCTGTACCTTGCCCGTTGCTAACAGTGGAAGGGACATGTTGTTTGATACGATCTGCCAGTCTTTGGGTCGTACAACCTATATACCTAGCAACATACTGGCATTGAAATTCGTATATCACATTACTCATTTGTGTGATAGGCAGAACGTCTTTTTGGCTTGACGGTAGCATTCTGTTAGTGGTGAACACCGCATGTGTTGCTACTGCATAGTAGCAGAGTGAAATAGCTAGCTTCTCCTGTTGCTCAAATTTTGGGGAATGCATTACCCTTCCTGGGTAATTTGAAGTGGACTGGACACTTTTCAGAGCCGAAAATGACAGCCTTAGGCCCGTTCATAAGTTTGCGCGATACACAGCGAGAAATAATCTGATCAGGGTAGCCATTGTTAAGTTCTGTCTACCAAACGACTAATTAGAAAGATGTCTCCACTTCTGGGGAAGACCAGAACTAGGGGCCATAAATATAATATAGTCACCTATAAATCCAATGCAGAATTCAGGAGAAACTTCTTTACCTAGAGAGCAGTGAGAATGTGAAACTCACGACCACAGGGAGTGGTTGAGGTGAAAGGTACAGATGTATTGCAGAGGAAGCTGAATAAATTTATGAGGGAGAAAGGAATAGAAGGTAATGCTGATAGCGTGAGATGAAAAGGCTTGTGTGGAGCATAAACTGCCAAGAACCAGTTGGGCCATGTGGCCTGTTTCTGTGCTGTAAAAACTATATAATTCAGTTACTGTCCAAGATAAGGGTCTGACAATGCAGATGAGATTTAAGACAGCTTGTCCAGATACTACTAGCAGGCCATATGGTGAACTTATCCAAAGGCAGAAGAACAGAGGACACCTCAACAAAAGGAGGATCCTCACCCCAATGTCCAAGAAGCCAACACCAAGTTCTGGATCATTCCTAATCACCCGTATATAGACTATAATCCACCCAATAGACCAGCTACTTAATGCTATTAACAACAACAACTTACATTTATGCAGCACCTTTAATGTAGTAAATATTCCCAAGGCACAGGAGCATTAGCAATGTTTTTTTATTCATTCATGGGATGTGGGCGTCGTTGGCTTGGCCAGCATTCATTGCCCATCCTTAATTGCCCTTGAGAAGGTGGTGGTGAGCTGCCTTCTTGAACCGCTGCAGTCCATGTGGGGTAGGTACACCCACAGTGCTGTTAGGAAGGGAGTTCCAGGATTTTGACCCAGCGACAGTGAAGGAACGGTGATATAGTTCCAAGTCAGGATGGTGTGTGACTTGGAGGGGAACTTGCAGGTGGTGGTGTTCCCATGCATCAGCTGCTCTTGTCCTTCTAGTTGGTGGAGGTCACGGGTCAGGAAGGTGCTGTCTAAGGAGCCTTGGTGCATTGCTGCAGTGCATCTTGTAGATGGTACACACTGCTGCCACTGTGCGTCGGTGGTGAAGGGAGTGAATGTTTGTAGATGGGGTGCCAATCAAGCGGGCTGCTTTGTCCTGGATGGTGTCGAGCTTCTTGAGTGTTGTTGGAGCTGCACCCATCCAGGCAAGTGGAGAGTATTCCATCACACTCCTGACTTGTGCCTTGTAGATGATGGACAGGCTTTGGGGAGTCAGGAGGTGAGTTACTCGCCTCAGGATTCCTAGCCTCTGACCTGCTTTTGTAGCCACGGTATTTATATGGGTACTCCAGTTCAGTTTCTGGTCAATGGTAGCCCCTAGGATGTTGATAGTGGGGGATTCAGCGATGTTAATGCTGTTGAATGTCAAGGGGAGATGGTCAGATTCTCTCTTGTTGGAGATGGTCATTGCCTGGCACTTGTGTGGCGCGAATGTTACTTGCCACTTGTCAGCCCAAGCCTGGATATTGTCCAGGTCTTGCTGCATTTCTACATGGACTGCTTCAGTATCTGAGGAGTGACGAATGGTGCTGAACATTGTGCAATCATCAGCGAACATCCCCACTTCTGACCTTATGATTGAGGGAAGGTCATTGATGAAGCAGCTGAAGATGGTTGGGCCTAGGACACTACCCTGAGGAACTCCTGCAGTGATGTCCTGGACCTGAGATGTTTGACCTCCAACAACCACAACCATCTTCCTTTGTGCTAGGTATGACTCCAGCCAGCGGAGAGTTTTCCCCTGATTCCCATTGACCTCAGTTTTGCTAGGGCTCCTTGATGCCATACTCGGTCAAATGCTGCCTTGATGTCAAGGGCAGTCACTCTCACCTCACCTCTTGAGTTCAGCTCTTTTGTCCATGTTTGAACCAAGGCTGTAATGAGGTCAGGAGCTGAGTGGTCCTGGCGGAACCCAAACTGAGCGTCACTGAGCAGGTTATTGCTAAGCAAGTGCTGCTTGATAGCACTGTTGATGACACCTTCCATCACTTTACTGATGATTGAGAGTAGGCTGATGGGGCGGTAATTGGCCGGGTTGGACTTGTCCTGCTTTTTGTGGACAGGACATACCCGGGCAATTTTCCACATTGCCGGGTAGGTGCCAGTGTTGTAGCTGTACTGAAACAGCTTGGCTAGGGGCGTGGCAAGTTCTGGAGCACAGGTCTTCAGTACTATTGCCGGAATATTGTCAGGACCCATAGCCTTTGCAGTATCCAGTGCCTTCAGTCGTTTCTTGATATCACGCGGAGTGAATCGAATTGGCTGAAATCTGGCATCTGTGATGCTGGGGACTTCAGGAGGAGGCCGAGATGGATCATCAACTTGGCACTTCTGGCTGAAGATTGTCGCAAATGCTTCTGCCTTATCTTTCGCACTGATGTGCTGGGCACCCCCATCATTGAGGATGGGGATATTTGTGGAGCCACCTCCTCCAGTTAGTTGTTTAATTGTCCACCACCATTCACGGCTGGATGTGGCAGGACTGCAGAGCTTAGATCTGATCCATTGGTTATGGGATCGCTTAGCTCTGTCTATCGCATGCTGCTTACGCAGTTTGGCATGCAGATAGTCCTGTGTTGTAGCTTCACCAGGTTGACACCTCATTTTAAGGTATGCCTGGTGCTGCTCCTGGCATGCCCTCCTGCACTCTTCATTGAACCAGAGTTGGTCTCCTGGCTTGATGGTAATGATAGAATGGGGGATATGCCGGGCCATGAGGTTACAGAATGTGGTTGAGTACAATTCTGCTGCTGCTGATGGCCCACAGCGCCTCATGGATGCCCAGTTTTGCATTGCTAGATCTGTTCTAAATCTATCCCGTTTAGCACGGTGATAGTGCCACACAACACGACGGACGGTATGCTCAATGTGAAGGCGGGACTTCATCTCCACAAGGACTGTGCGGTGGTCACTCCTACCAATACTGTCATGGACAGATGCATCTGCAACAGGCAGATTGGTGAGGACAAGGTCAAGTATGTTTTTCCCTCGTGTTGGTTCCCCCACCACCTGCCGAATACCCAGTCTAGCAGCTATGTCCTTTAGGGCTCGGCCAGCTCGGTCAGTAGTGGTGTTACCGAGCCACTCTTGGTGATGGACATTGAAGTCCCCCACCCAGAGTACATTTTGTGCCCTTGCCACCCTCAGTGCTTCCTCCAAGTGGTGTTCAACATGGTGGAGTACTGAGTCATCAGCTGAGGGAGGGCGGTAGGTGGTAATCAGTAGGAGGTTACCTTGCCCATGTTTGACCTGATGCCATGAGACTTCATGGGGTCCGGAGTCGATGTTAAGGACTCCCAGGGCAACTCCCTCCCTACTGTATACCACTGTCCCGTCACCTCTGGTGGGTCTGTCCTGCTGGTGGGACAGGACATACCCGGGGATGGTGATGGCAGTGTCTGGGACATTGTCTGTAAGGTATGATTCCGTGAGTATGACTATGTCAGGCTGTTGCTTGACTAGTCTGTGGGACAGCTCTCCCAACTTTGGCACAAGCCCCCAGATGTTAGTAAGGAGGACTTTGCAGGGTCGACAGGGCTTGGTTTGCCGTTGTCGTTTCCGGTGCCTAGATCAATGCTGGGTCGTCCGTCCGGTTTCATTCCTTTTTATTGACTTCATAGCGGTTAGGTACAACTGAATGGCTTGCTAGGCCATTTCATAGGGCATGTAAGAGTTATGTGGGTCTGGAGTCACATGTAGGCCAGACCAGGTAAGGACAGCAGATTTCCTTCCCTAAAGGACATTAGTGAACCAGAGGGTTTTTACAACAATCGACAATGATTACATGGCCATCATTAGACTAGCTTTTAATTCCAGATAAATTGAATTCAAATTCCACCTTCTGCTGTGGTGGGATTTGAACCCATGTCCCCAGAGAAATACCCTGGGTCTCTGGGTTACTAGTCCAGTACGCCACCTCCTACCCCTCTAAGCCACATTAAGCAATATTGAGACAGGTGAAAAGCTAATAGAATGTTACCATTTATTGCGAGGGGAATTGAATACAAAAGTAGGGAGATTATGCTAGGTATACAGGCATTGGTGAGACCACATCTGGAGTACTGTGTACAGTATTGGTCTCCTTATTTAAGGAAGGATGTAAATTCGTTGGAAGCAGTTCAGAGAAAGTTTACTGGACTAATACCTGGAATGGGCGGGTTGTCTTATGTGGAAAGGTTGGACAAGCTCGGCTTGTATCCACTGGAGTTTAGAAGAGTAAGGGGCGACTTGATTGATATATATAAGATCCAGAGGGATCTTGACAGGGTGGATGTGGAAAGGATGTTTCCTCTTGTGGGAGAATCTAGAACTAGGGGTCACTTTAAAAATAAGGAGTTGCCCATTTAAGACAGAGATGAGGAGAAATTATTTCTCTCAGAGGGTCATGAGTCTTTGTAACTCTCTTCCTCAAAAAGCAGTGGAAGGAGAGATAGGTTCTAAGGAGACTCTTAAAGGTGGAGGGAGAGGTAGAGAGGCAGAGGTTTAGGGAGGGAATTCCAGAGCTTAGGGTCCAGACAGCTGAAGGCACGGCCGCCAGTGGTGGAGCGATTAAAACTGGGGATACACAGGAGGCCAAATTGGAGGGGTGCAGATATTTCAGAGGGTTATAGGGCTGGAGGAGGTTACAGACACAGAGAGGGGTGAGGCCATGGATTGATTTGAAAACAAGGATGAGAATTTTAGGTGATGAGAGTATATAAGGAATTTAATCCTAAATGCACGCCATCGATTTATATCAGTCTCAGACACCTGATCTTGAATATTTCTTGATAATCAGAAAATTAGTTAAAAGTGAATTACTGTGATCCCATTGGACTGCTTTTATAACCTCTGTCAACACATGCAGGAAATGCACCTACCTTTTCAAACACTGCCCACAGCTGTGCAACAAGAGCCTCGTTCTCCTTCTTCTACACAAAAATAAATCAAGCAAAGTTTCAGTTATATTACGGATCAAATAAACTTACATTAATGCTCAGATACTGAAGCAGTCTGTGTCCACTGCTAAGTAGCAAGTAACATTGGCACCACACAAGTGGCAGGTGTTACGACCAAGTGAGAAGGGGTCTGGGGGTTCCCTCTTAGCCTTTGCCTAGAAACATGGTGTTTTTAGCTCCCTCTCAGTGAATCCTTGTTCACTGCTCCAATTGTAAGGCAAAAAATCAGACAGGTTTCCTTAGACTTAAACAAGAATGGTGGAAGGTTATTAATCTAATCCGGTTAACAACTGTGAATATGCAACGCGACCACACTAGCATGCATACATGATAACACACACGCAGATAGAGACAGAAAAAGTAGAAAAGAATAAAGGGGAAAATTTTAAGGCAATATCGGAATTATAATTACAGTCCTTTATGTTCAATGTGGAGTCTTTGGTTGTCGGTAAGTCCTGCAATTCGTTGGGGCCCAGTGCACACTTCAACTTGTTTCGATGTCGGAGTCTTTTCTCTCTTTAGGTTCGCGTGTCTTCCTTGGGTCCGGTGGCTTGGGAGAAAGCGAGAGAGAGATAGCCAGGAGAGACGCTTTCTTGTTCCAGCTTCAGTTGCAAACTCTAGTCTGAATTCAAACTGTCCTGTATCTCATTCAAAAGCCTGCATCAGCTGGTTAGTCATGTGACCAGCTGGTTTAACCACTCCTACGTTTGTGGATTTCAAAGTCCTCGGTGGGGGGTGGGGAAGGTGTAGGGCTGTCTCTTATCCCAACAAGATGTGGATCACCATTGCCCAGCCCAATCTCTGTTAATTGAATCAGTGAGCAATTATTTTTTCTCTCCAAGCACTGTCTGTTAGTATGCAAATGTCCACCAGCCCAAATGTCTGGTGATCTCTTTAACAAGTCATTTTTTGACTCCAGAAACAGTTTAAAATCAATGTTCATATGATGAAATTAATATGCCTCATTCTTGGCAGGTGGGGGTCAGCATGACACCTCCAAACCCAGCGGAATGAAATGCCATTTGTAAAACAGCATTTCATTAAAAGGGACTAGAGAGAAAATAAGGACAGGAAAACACACATGCATTTCTCTCATTCATTCAATTGTTACTGTCTGTCTTTTCTTGGTAGCAGTGTTGCTTTAAATGGCCCTTTTTGGCATCCCAATAAACATGTGGTTTTTGGGGGAGTTTTTTTCAGTTTGCACATTTCCATGACTGCCTAGGGTCTCTTTGTTCTTGTTGATGTCTGCAGGGGGAGGGTTAGATTTAATTAGCCCTAGGTTGGAGTTCTGCTCAGGGGTGGCAGCAGTGGGTGGTTCCACTCTGAACTCTCTTTCAGTGCTTTGGTGAATCATGCAAGGGCTTTTCACCATAGGAGATGGCTGGTTCCCTATTTTCCTGAGTGTGGGGTGGATTCTTTGCTAATCTTCCCTTTGTCCTCTGGGACACTCCTGCTTGCAGGTATTTGTCCAGATTCTGCTGCACTCCCCTGCGGCACTTTGACTAGGTGAGGCATCACGCTCTTGGTTTCTCTGCCCTCTTGAGGACATTCTTTATCTCTGCAGGTTCCTGTAAATGCTGTTAGTCACTCTGGTGCTTCTAGTGTCTGCATTTATATAAGAGGATATAGGGTCTAACTTTTCAAACGTTTTGGGGTTGGCTGACTGGACAATAGGGGTTTTCCTTTAACCTGCCCTCTTGGTCCCTTTTTCCCCTTTCCTTTCTAACCTGTTGCCAGCCCTGTGCCTGTCTGTCCCCTTTTGTTCTTGGCAGGAGTCCCTTACAGTTCACCAGCCCTCTGTTGGAGGATCCACCAAACACCAATACAGGACTTAGGGGTGGAGATTTCTCTGTAGGTTGGGGTTTCCCCTCAGCCTGGCACATGTGGCAACTCCTGCAGTATTCCACCGCATCTTTGTTGAGTTTTGGCCAGTCAAACTGCTGTCTTATTCTGGCTTTGGTTTTTCGTATACCGGCATGTACAGCCACTGTAATCTCATGGGCCATTCTTACTATTTCTATCTGGTACCTCTGTGGCACCACTAACTAGTGAACCACTGTCCACTCCTTGCTCTCAGGTCTATGAGGAGAACTCCACTTCCTCATCAGTACCTCATTCTTTAAATAGTTGCAATCAGGGACTCCCTCTGCTTCACTTTCAGACTGGGCAGCCTGTGCTAACTCTCGCAATACTGGGTCGGCTCGCTGAGCCTCAGCTAGGGAAAATCCATTTAATTCATTCCCTGGGTCTCCTAACTTTCCAAAGAACGTCTTGGATAGACAGACCTCATAGTCATCTGCCTGCAGTGTCATTGCAGTCTCCTTTGGCGGAGCTGGTTTGATCATGGCCTGACCCACTACACATTCAGGGACTCTGCAGGAGACCGTCTCCTGCCACTGCATTGTCTCTCTTGGACCTCCTGCGGTTTCTCTTTCACTACTGGAGAAGCTACCACCTTCATCCCTGCCAGATCATTACCGAGGAACAGGTCAACCCCGTCCACAGGCAAACTAGGCACAATCCCTACAGTCACCGGTCCCGCAACTAGGTCGCACTCCAAGTGCATCCGGTGTAAAGGTACAGGCACACACTGCCCTCCAATATCATTCACCACCATTCTGGAGTTTACTGCACTCTCTGGAGGAAAGGTCAGGCCTCTTCCCAGTAAAAAGGATCTAGTGGCCCCTGTGTCCCTGAGAATTACTATGGGCTTGCTCGCCCCACTCGAGCGGAATGGGGTACTTTCCCTTCAGACACAAAACCCTGATAAACTTCAGGAATCCTATTAAATTTTCCTGCACTTGCACTAGGCTTCCTGGGTCTCACTCTTATTGCAGTTAAAGCCACAGCTTGTTCTGCTGTTCTTTCCATCAGGGTCCCTTCTTCACTGAGCGGGTGTGCCCTGATTAACACTACAGGTTTTCCCTTTAGTTTCTAGCAGTCAGCTCTTAAATGCCCTGCTTTATTACAATGGAAGCACACAGGTCTCCTGGTCTCACTCCTACTTACAGCACCTTCCTTTTTGGCTGGAGGAGGGCCCCCTGTGTCTCCTGTTTTTCTTCCCCTCCCAGGACTGCTTGGGCTTCTATCACTTTCCCACCCTTTGTCCTTTTCGGATTTGTGGGGGTGATTAGGAAAGGTTTCCCCTTGGGAAACCGACTTATAATTGAGAGCAAATTCATCGGCCAGGACTGCTGCCTGCCGGGCTCTATGAACTTTCTGTTCCTCTACATGTGCCTTTATGGAGAGTGGGAGAGGGTGTTTAAATTCCTCTAGCAAAATTACTTCTCTGAGATTTTCATAGCTGAGTTGCACTTTAAGAGCCCTCAGCCACTAGTCAAAAGCCAGCTGCTTATTTCTCTCAAACTCCAGATAAGTTTGATCAGCTTGCTTCTTGAGGGTTCTAAACATTTGGCGATAGGCTTCCGGTACTAACTCATATGCCCCGAGGATAGCATTTTTTTGTCAGTTCATAATCTGATGAACTCTCATCTGGCAACATGGAATAAACCTCATGGGCTTTTCCTGTTAGCTTACATTGTAGCAGGAGAGTCCAAGCCTCAACTGGCCACTTTAACTGCCTTGCCAGTTTTTCAAAAGACACAAAAAACGCTTCCACGTCTCCCTCATTGAATTTTGGGATCAGTTGGGAAAGGTTTAACAATTCTGTATCCAGCCCTGAATTACTCTCCTCCATATCGACCATGCTTTCACTGGGGTTACTCTGTCGCCCCCTAGTTAACTAGAGCCGACCAGCTTCGCATTCTTTCTGGAAGGTACTTTCTCTCTCCTCCCTCTCTTTTTCTTTCTCCTGTCTTGCTTTCTCTCTCTCCTCTCTCTCTGTATCTGCACGCGTTCCTTCTGGAAGGCTCATTCTTCCTCTCTCTCCTGTCTCTCTCTTTCTCTTTCCCTGTCTTCTATTCAAGTTTCCTCTGTTCCAATTGTATCTTTGCTAACAATACCCTGTCAGATTCTGCTTCTAACCCTGTTTCTGCCTCTTCAGATTCAAGGGAAAAATGATTGGCCACTCGTTTTAGGAGGTCAGACTTCCTAGCCTTGCCACATACAGTGATCCCACACTGCTCTGCCATTTTCCTCAACTGCTCCATAGACAGTGCTTTTACCTTATCCCAAGTTATTTCACCATTGCTTGGGGAGCTACTAGTTTCAGTCTCGGACATGTTAGTGCTCTAGCACACACAACCACGAGAAAACCTGTATTGAAATCTTTTCTCTTTGTTTGGGATCAATTTGCCTTCCCACTTCCAATTTCTTGTTTGTCTGTGGGTCAAATCCAGGACACTGGCCCCCAAATTTCTGCTATGAGCAGGTTAGAAGGAGTCTAGGGGTTCCCTCTCAGCCTTTGCCTGGTTTAACCGTAACAGGGTTTAATTTTTAAACACCGTGTTTTTAGCTCTGCCTCAGTGAATCTTTGTTCACTGCTCCAATTGTAAGGCAAATAAATCAGACAGGTTTCCTTAGATTTAAACAAGAAAGATAGAAGTTTATTAATCTTAAACTCTAATCCAATTAGACGACCATACTAGCAGGCATGCGTGATAAACAGACACGCAGACAGAGACAGAAAAAGAAGAAAAGAATAAAGGGGACAATTTTAAGGCAATATCGGGATTATAATTACAGTCCTTTAAGTTCAATGTGGAGTCTTTGGCTGCTGGTAGGTCCTGCAATTTGTTGGGGCCCAGTGCATACTTCAACTTATTTCGATGTCGGAGTCTTTTCTCTCTTGAGGTTTACGTGTCTTCCGTGGGTCCGGTGGCTTGGGAGAAAGTGAGAGAGAGATAGCCTGGAGAGAGGCTTCCTTGTTCCAGCTTCTTTTGCAAACTCTAGTCTGAATTCAAAACTGTCCTGTGTCTCATTCAAAAACCTGCATCAGCCGGTTAGTCACGTGACCAGCTGGTTTAACCACTCCTGCATTTGTGGATTTTTTTGTTACCCCGACAAGATGTGGATCATCATTGCCCAGCTCAATCTCTGTTAATTAATCAGTGAGCAATTTTTTTGTCTCTCCAAGCACTGTCTCTTAGCATGCAAATGTCCTCCAGTCCAAATGTCTGGTGATCTCTTTAACAAAGTCATTTCTTCACTCCAGCAACAGTTTAAAATCAATTTTCATATGACAAAATTAATATGCCTCATTCTTGGCAGGTGGGGTCTGCATGACGCAGGCACTGACCATCTCCAACAAGAGAAAATCTAACCATCTCCCCTTGACATCCAATGGCATTGCCATCGCTGAATTCCCCCACCATCAATTTCATGGAGGTCATCATTGACCAGAATCTTAACTGGAGACCAGCCATATTAATACTGTGGCTACAAGTACAGGTCAGAGGCTGGGAATTCTGCAGTGAGTAACTCACCTCCTGACTCCACAAAGCCTGTGCATCACTTACAAAGCACAAGTCAGGAGTGTGATGGAATACTCTACACTTGCCTAGATGAGTGCAGCTCCAACAACACTCAAGATGCTTGATACCATCCTGAATTATATAGCCCACTTGATCAGCACCCCATCCACCATTAAGAATCTTCACTCCCACCACCACTGATGCACAGTGGCAGCAGTGTGTACCATCTACCAGAAGCACTGCATCAACTTGCCAGGGCTACTTCGACAGCACCTTCCAAACCCGCGACCTCTACCAACTAGAAGGACAAGAGCAGCAGATACACGGGAACAGCACCATCTGCAAGTTCCCCTCCAAGTCACACACCATGCTGACTTGGAACTATATCACCGTTCCTTCACTGTCGCTGGGTCAAAATTCTGGAACTCCATCCCTGTGGGTCTACCTACACCACATGGGCAGAAGCAGTTCACAAAGGCAGCTCACCACCACCTTCTCAAGGGCAGTTAGGGATGGGCAATAAATGCTGGCCTAGCCAGCGACACTCATATCTCGAGAATTAAATAAGATCTTCACACAACAAGTTGAGGCTGTAAAACAATGGATTACCTGCAGTGCCCAAACTGGTGGGCATCTCGTGGTTATATTCAGCTCAGAATGCAAAGACACTCCTCGCCCACCTTTTAAATATTCAATCAACAACTTGTTGAAAATCGTATCTTTTAAATAGATACAAGCTTTTTTGACAGGACTGTGCTGTAAGCTCGTTAACAAATGGAACTTACTCACATAGTGAGTGATATGATGAGGGTCTTCAGTTATGTGGATAGATTTAGGGGAGATTTAAAAGACTTTCAAAATTATGAGGGGTTTTGATAGAATTTTTTTATTATTCTTTCATGAGCTTTGGGCATCGCTGGCAAGGCCAGCATTTGTTGCCAATAGATGAGGAGAAATTGTTTTCAGTGGAAGAAGGATTGGTAACCAGAAAGTACAGATTTAAGATAAGAACAGAATATAAGAGCTAGGAGCAAGAGTAGGTCATACGGCCCCTCGAGCCTGCTCTGCTATTCTTTAAGACCACGGCGGATCTTCGATCACAACTGCACTTTTCCTCCCAATCCCCATATTCCTTAGTGCCAAAAAATCTATTGATCTCAGTCTTGAATATGCTCAACGACTGATCATCCGCAGCTCTCCAAAGATTCCAAAGGTTCACAACCCTCTGAGTGAAGAAATGTGTCTTTATAATTGGCAAAAGAAACATTGAGAAGATGAGGGGACTTTTGTTACAAAGCAAGTTGCTAAGATCTGCTTTTTACTGATTAAGACTGCCAATTTGTGTCAATTTATGAACCGTTTGTGGTGCTGTGATCCAAATATTGGATCGGTTCTGTCCATACCAGTTCTTTGTAACGTATCTGCAACTGACAAACTTTCTCCTGTGCATCACTTGCACTGCTCCTCGCATCTTCCAAATCTTCCATCATAGTTTTTACACTGCGATGTGTCCTTTGAGAACTGAAAATCACAACACACAATTTTAATATTTTATAGTTTGAAGAATCTCAAATCCATTTGTTTAATCATGGACACTGTACTCCCATCCAATCCTGAGATGGTGACCCATGTTTGAAATTAAGATTCCCTGGTCCCAGGATGGCCATCCCTCATGTGTGAGCTTGGGTTCATGAATGTAGATGGACTACCTGAATGTAGGTGTGTTCGGTCCTGGGCCCTGCACCTCAGGAAGGATATAGTAGCCTTGGAGAGGGTGCAGCACAGATTCACCAGAATGATCCTGGGGCTAAAAAGGTTAAGCTATGAGGAGGGGTTGCATAAACTAGGCTTGAATTCCCTTGAGCATAGGAGATTAAGGGGTGAACTAATTGAGATGTTGAATATGATCAAAAGAGTTGATGGAGTAGATAGAGAGAAACTATTTCCTCTGGTGGAAGAGTACAGAACAAGGGGGCAAAACCATAATAAATTAGAGCTAAGCCATTCAGGGACAATGTCAGGAAGCACTTCTTTATACAAAGGGTAGTGGAAATCTGGAACTCTCTCCCTCAAAAAGCTGTTGAGGCTGGGGGTCAATTTGAACTGTTGAAGCTGCGATCGATAGATTTTTGTTGGGTAAGGGTATTAAGGATTACGGAACCAAGACGAGTAGATGGGGTTAAGATACAGACGAGCAATGATCTATTTGGATGATGGAACAGGCGCGAGGGACTGAATGCCCCTCCTACAGTTCCTCTATAGATGGCAATGCAGTCAAGTTTGGTAATGTCCACAACCCATTTCCAAAAGAACGTTTGATTATTGACCAGAAAAGGAACCATGGATTATTTTTCATTTGGCTCGCCCTAGATATTGAGGTCAGTTATGACAATTGAACCATTGCCTCGACTAAACATATTATAGAGATCGATCTTGAGCTTTTTTTGTAAGCTAAGACTTAGTACCATATTTAATGGTGGATTTACTTGCTGACGAAGTGACTTCAACCAAACATCAACCTGTCTTTTCTGCTTTCAGCTGCTAATGAACCTGTTCTGTTCTCCCTTTCAATTGGCTCAACGGGTAGCACTCCTGCATCTGAGTCAGAAGGTGGCGGGTTCAAGTCCCACTCCACAGACTGGAGCACCTAATGCAGGCTGACACTCCCAGTGCAGTACTGAGGGAGCGCCGTACTGTTGGAGGTGTTGTCTTTTGGATGAGACACAAGGTCCATCTGCCCTCTCAGGTAGATGTGAAAGATCCCACGGCACCATTTCAAAGAAGAGTAGGCGAGTTCTCCCCAGTGTCCTACCCAACATTTATCTCTCAATCACCATCACTAAAACAGACCATCAGGTCATTATCACATTGTTGTTTTTTGGAGCTTGCTGTGTACAAATTGCCTGCTGCGTTTCCTATATTACAACAGTGACTACACTTCAAAAGTACTTCATTGGCCGGAAAGCACAACGAGCCATCCTGATGTTGTAATAGATGCTATAGAAATGCAAGATCTTCTTTTCTTACTTTCAACCCAATACAAACGGATTCATTTCAACTTCAGAATGAAAACATTTTCCTTGACGTACTTTGTCAGTTGGTTCTTCAGCTTTGAAAGTTCTTTCGTCAGCTGCAAGTTTGTCTCATCAGACATCTCCATGGCCTTCTGGAGGCTGGCATTTTGCTCTCGCAACTTCTGGTTTGCATATTTCAGATCCGCAACATTACTGATTAATTCATTGGTTTCTCTTTAAAGAAACGAAGAGAAATATATGAACATTTAGACCAACAGTGAATGACCTGAGCTAGTACTCAAGGATACTTGGAGGAAATTGTTTAAATTAGGGTTTATAAAACACCAACTAGGGAGCATTGTGTCCAATTTTGGGCACCATATTTTGGGAAGGATGTTAAGGTCTTGGAGAGGGTGCAAGGGAGATTATCTAGAATACTACCAGGGATGTGGAGAGTTAATGTAGAGAGATCAGTTGTGGTTGTTCTCCTTAGAGCAAAGAAGATTAAAAGAAGATTTGATAGAGGCACTCAAAATTACAAATGTAATAAATAAAGAGAACTTGTTTCCAGTGGCAAGTGGATCGGTAATCAGGACTCAAATTTTTTTTTTATTCGTTCATGGGATGTGGGTGCTAAAGCCTGGCTCGGGTATAAAATTAAAACCCAATCCGGGCCCGACCCGACAACAGCCAACCCCAACCCGACCCAAGCCCAAGTCCTTTAATTTTTTTAAATGCCTGACCCGACCCAAACCCGGCACATGTATTCGTGTGTGGTCAGGGAGCCAGGCTTTAGACCAGTGATCAAGTATTGGTGCCAGTTGTTGATGTACACGTGTTCAATTAACAGCATAAAAATTTTTTTAAACCACTGATTTCAAACAGATGAAGCTCCACAAACCTGAGCACGTGCGGGAAAAAAAGTATCCGCTTCAGGAAATCATGCAATATAGCAAACAAGCTTCTGAACTGTATCGAGTTCCAAGGTCATTAACAAAAAAAATCTCCACGGAGAACTCAGGTTGGGAAGTTTAATCTCCCTATTTCCAGATCATTTTAAATCCTTGGGCCAAGTATCGATTAAAGCAGGAGTTCTGTTGATGTTTCTGTACTTACTGCAGTTACCGGTATCTTCCCCGGGCTTGTCAGTTTTTCCTGGACTTGATAGATTTCAGAGTGTAAGGGGTTGGGTTAATTTCACTCGGGTGTTTTATGTTGGAACTTGTAGCTGTTTCTTTCCCCTCCTTCCACCCCGCCCCCAACCTTCTCACCTCTGATTTCTGTTTGTCCTGATCTCTATCCACGTCCAGCCCGACCCGACCCAAGCCCAAATTTTGGACCCGGAAGAGAGACCCAACCCGACCCGAACCCGACACATGTCTTCAGGTCCCGTCAGGTTCGGGTCGGGTAGCTGTGCTCTAGTGGGTGCTGCTGGCAAGGCCAGCATTTATTTCCCATCTCTAATTGCCCTTGAGAAGATGGTGGTGAGCTGCCTGCTTGAACCACTGCAATCCTTGGGGTGTAGGTACACTGTTAAGAAGGGAGTTCCAGGATTTTGACCCAGCGACAGTGAAGGAACGGCGATATAGTTCCAAGTCAGGATGGTGTGGGGCTTGGAAGGGAACTTCCAGGTGGTGGTGTTCCCATGCATCTGCTGCCCTTGTCCTTCTAGGTGGGAGAGGACAGGGGTCTGTAAGATGCTGTCGAAGGAGCCTTGGTAAGTTCCTGTAGTGCATCATGTAGATAGTACACACTGCTGCAACTGTGCGTCTGTTTTGCAGGGAGTGAATGTTTGTAGATGGGGTGCCAATCAAGTGGGCTGCTTTGTCCTGGATAGTGTCGAGCTTCTTGAGTGTTGTTGGAGTCTATTAGCAACAGGTTATAGAATGCTGTACCCACCCAGGCAAATGGAGAGTATTCCATCACACACTGACTTGTGCCTTGTTGTACGTGTGGACAGGCATTGGGAAAACAGGAGGTGAGTTATTCGCCGCAGAATTCCTAGCCTCTGACCTGCTCTTGTAGCCACAGCATTTATGTGGCTGGTCCAGTTCAGTGGTCAATGGTGACTCCCAGGATGTTGATAGTGGAGGATTCAGCAATCATAATGCCATTGAATGTCAAGGGGAGATGGTTAGATTCTCTCTTCTTTGAGATGGTCGTTGCCTGGCACTTGTGTGGCACAAATGTTGCCTGCCACTTATCAGCCCAAGCCTGGATATTGTCCAAGTCTTGCTGCAAATGGACATGGGCTGCTTCAGTATCTGAGGAGTAGCGAATGGTGCTGAATATTGTGCAAACATCAGTGAACGCCCCCACTTTTGACCTTATGACTGAAGGAAGGTCATTAATGAAGCAGCTGAAGATGGTTGGGCCCAGAACACTGCCCTGAGGAACTCCTGCAGTGATGTCCTGGAGCTCAGATGATTGACTTCCAACAACTACAACCACCTTCCTTTGCTGTAGGTATGACTCCAACCAGCAGAGAGTTTTCCCCTGATTCCCATTGACTGCAGTTTTGCTAGGGCTCCTTGATGCCATACTCGGTCAAATGCTGCCTTGATGTCAAGGGCAGTCAATCTCACCTCACTCGTGGAGTTCAGTTCTTTTGTCCATGTTTGGACAAACGCTGTAATGCGGTCAAGAGCTGAATGGCCCTGGTGGAATCCAAACAGAGAGTCAGTGAGAAGGTTATTGCTGAGCAAGTGCCACTTGATAGCACTGTCAACGACACCATCCATCCCTTTACTGATGATTGAGAGTAGGCTGATGGGGTGGCAATTGGCTGGGTTGGACTTGTCCTGCTTTTTGTGTACAGGACATGCCTGGGCAATTTTTCCACATTGCTGGGTAGATGTCAGTGTTGCAGCTGTACTGGAACAGCTTGGCTAGGGGCGTGGCAAGTTGTGGAGCACAGGTCTTCAGTACTATTGCCGGAATATTGTCAGGGCCCATAGCCTTTGCAGTATCCAGTGCCTTCAGCCCTTTCTTGATATCACACGGAGTGAATCAGATCGGCTGGAGATCATCCACTCAGCACCTTTTGCTGAAAATGCCTTGTCTTTTGCACTGATGTGCTGGGCTCCCCCATTGTAGAGGATGAGGATTTTTGTGGAGACTCTTCCCCCTCCTGTCAGTTGTTTAATTGTCCACCACCACTCACGACTGGATGTGGAAGGATTGCAGAGCTTAGATTTGAGGTGATTGGCAAAAGAATCAGTGAAAACCTTTTTTACACAATGGGTTATGATAATCTAGAATGCACTGCCTGCAAAGGCAGTGGAAGCAAATTCAATAGCAACTTTCAAAAGGAAATTGGAGAAATACTTGAAGGGAAAAACATTTGCAAGGCTATGGGGAAAGAGTAGGGGGAATGGGACTAATTGGCTAGCTCTTTCAAAGAGCCAGCACAGGCACAATGGTCAAATTGCCTCCTGCTATGCTGTATTCATTCCAGATCATAACAACTCACTTTGTAAATACATTTCTCCTCATTTCCCTCCTGGTTCTTTTGCCAAATCTGTGTCCTCTGGTTACTGACCAGCCAGCAACTGGAAACAGTTTCTCCTTATTTACTCTATCAAAACCCTTCATAATTTTGAACACCTCTATTAAATCTCCTCATAACCATCTCTGCTCTAAGCAGAACAATCCCAGCTTCTCTAGTCTCTCCACTTAACTGAAGAACCTCATTCTTGGTACCATTCTTGTTCAATTTCAAATAGAGGTACAGTTAACCCAGAGGCCTGGGCTAATAATCCAGAGAATGCGAGTTCAAATCCCACCAGGCCAGTTTGAGAATTTGAATTCAGTTTTTTTTTTAAATCAGGAAATAAAAACCTAAGATCAGTAAAAGTGATCATAAAGCTGTTGAATTGTCTTAAAAACCCAACTGGTCTACTTATGCCCTTTAGGGAAGGAAATTTGCAGTCTTTACCCAGTCTGGGCCTATATGTGACTCCAGTCTCACACACAAACATGACTGACTCATACCTACCCTCTGAAGTGGCCAAGCAAGACACTCAGTTGCATTACCACTTTATTAGGGCAACTAGAGATAGGCATTAAATGTCAGCCTTGCCAGTGATTCTCACATCCCAAGAATGGAAAAATAAAACTGAGGGAACGTCCTTTCATTGCATTAGAAAACTTTTCAACATGAGTCTCTTTTTCTCTTGCAATGTAGATGAACCGAACTTGATCACAAAAACCACACCATACTTTCAGACAAGTATTTAGACAGATATGGGTGGAAGGGATTTTCCCCATCTTGGGTCCAGACCTGAGTCACCTGTGAATATCACAGAATCAGGTGAGTCGGAGTGATGCCAGGTTTCCCAAGATTCACCGTTCCCAGTAACACATCGCAGACTTGGAATGTCTTGCGTGTAGACAGGGAAAAAAACTGAGCAGCGATTGTGTCTCTGCCATATCGAGCGGTGTGACTGAAACAAAGGGTTGGCTTTTATGCAGGAGGTGGGGCCTAGACGCCAGGCCAAAAAGGCAGGGGATATCCCACCTCTGCATTTTTGCCCCCTGCACCCGCCCCCCCCCCCCCCCCCCGGGAGCGATCTTCCAGTGCTTTTAAATGTAAGTTTCAGGAGGTGGGACCGGGATCCTACCTCCATGAGCTACTGACCAATCAGAGGGCCAGCAGCTCAGCAGTATCGGCAGTGCCACCGGAAGGGATGGGCACTGCCGACACTGCAGAGGCCTCGGACCCAGGTCCAGCGCTGGAACCCCGGAGAAGAGATAGTGTGGCGGGTGCGGGTGAGGGAGGGTGTTCTTGCAGTCTGGGGGAGGGGTGTCCTGGAGGGTGAATTGGTTCCTAGTGGGGGTCCTCCATGGGCCACAAGTTGCCATGGAGGAGGGACCCCCCCCCAACCCCACCACGCCCACATGGAGGGCACCTCGGTTTACAAGGAGTCCTCCCCGTGTGGCGGAGGCTATCCCCAGCCGCTGGTAAGATCACAGCGGCATCTGGAACAGCCCCAAAATGGCCGTTAATAAGCCACTTAAAGGCCTCAATTGGCCTCTGGGCATGAAGGCTGTTGTCAGCCTCTCCCGCCCCCGGGAGGATCGCTGGGCGACAGGCCCTCCAGCCTGCCAATCCCTCTGCTACCCGTCGCGATACTCCATGCCCCCTGCCTCTGACCCCACCGTGGTGGGAACCTGTACAGTGCAGCCCATAGAGTGAGGTCAGAACAATGGCCACCTGACCTCCTCACAGTGTCACCATTGCAAAGAATCAGCAGGCTCGACAGGTCACATGACTCAATCCAGAGCACTCAGAGCTCGTCCTCCGAAACACATAATCTTCCCCTCCTTGGAATGTCAAGTAGCACCCGTCTCTCAACCTTAGCTCAGGCGCCTGGAATTGGGATCTTCTCCACCATGAGGAGAGCAAAGGGCCAGGAGAGACCGGAATGCCTGATCCATCAGGCACGCTCTGGGAAGAGCATCCTACAATGGGCTGATCCCAAAATTCCATCTATTTTCTTACCTGGCAGAAAAGGATCCAGTTCTCTTGGCACAACTGTGATCACTTTGAAAGTATCTACAAAAACAGTAGAAAAGTTCACAGAGTAAACACAATAGAAAACAAGAAACATACCTTACTTTGAGAACTGTGAGCTTACAATGTTACAAAGAGGAGCCATATCGATCTATAATAGGTTAAGGGATTTACTAGACGTGTTCAAAATCCTGAATGGTTTTGATAGAATAAATCATAGAATCATTTATGGCACAGAATGAGGCCATTCGGCCCATTGAGTCCATGCTGGCTCTTTGCGGAGCAATTCATTCAGTCCCACTCCCCCTCTTGATCCCCGTAGGCCTGCGTTTATTTCCTTCAACAGCCAATCCGATTTCCTTTTGAAGTCATTGATTGTCTCCGCTTCCACCACCCTCGTGGGCAGCAAGTTCCGGGACATTACCACCCGCTGTGTAAAAAAGTTCTTCCTCACATTCTCCCTGTATCTCTTCCCCAAAACCTTCGATCTGTGTCTCCTAGTCCTTGTATTATTAGTTAATGGGAACACTTTCTCCTTGTCTAACTTATCTAAGTCTGTCATAATCTTATACACCTCTATCAAATCTCCCCTCAATCTCCTTTGCTCCAGGGAGAACAACCCCAGGTTCTCCAACCTAACCTTGTAACTAAAATCCCCCATCCCTGGAACTATTCTGGTAAATCTCCTCTGTACCCTCTCAACGACCCTCACATTCTTCCCAAAGTGTGGTGACCAGAACTGGATGCAATCCTCTAGTTGGGGCCTAACAGAGCTTTATAAAGGTTCAGCATAACTTCTCTGCTTTTGTACTCAATGTCTCTATTCATAGAACTCAAGATCCACATGCTTTGCTAACCAGTCTCTCCACTGCCACCTTCAAACATCGCCGCACATGCACGCCCAGGTCCCTCTCTTTTTGCACACTCTTTAAAACTGTGCTATTAAGTCTATATTGTCTCACCCTATCCCTTCTGCCAAACTGCATCACCTCACACTTGACTGTATTAAATTCCATCTGGCACTTGTCTGCCCATTCCTCTCGCCTATCTATGTCCTGTTGCAGGCGGTTTATATCGTCCTCACTGTTTGCCACTCCTCCAAGTTTGGTATCATAGGCAAATTTTGAAATCAGGAGGAATGGTAACAAAAGGACACAGATTTAAGGAAATTGGAGATGAGGAGGATTTCTATCACACAGCGAGTTGTTGTGATCTGGAACGCGCTGCCTGAAAGGGCGGTGGAAGCAAATTCAATAGTAACTTTCAAAAGAGAATTGTATAAATACTTGAAAAAGATTTGCATGGCTATAAGGAAAGAGCTCGGGAGTGAGTGTAATTGGGTAGCTCTTTCAAAGAGACAGTGCAGGCACGATGGGCTGAATGGCCTTCTTCTGTGCTCTAAGATTCTATGAATTGAGTTGTGTTACAGTAAGCTGTGCACAAAACATCACTAAATCCTTTAATAACAGCAAAATACTGCAGACGCTGGAAATCTGAAATAAAAACAAAAGGTGTTGGAAATCCTCAGCAGGTCTGGCAGCCTGATGGGCAGAATGATTTCCTGTTCTGTGTGATTCTATGGTTGTATCAGTAGTTTTGGTTTCCAGTCAGATACAGAGAGATGCACACATTATGGACAAAAACACAGACAAAATGGTAAATCCTTTACCTCAGTTTAGCCATTTAAAAACTCCCGCACTGGCAGGACCACGCACCGCATGAGGACATCATGAGTTGAGCATATTTGGACTAATGTCTTCTTCAGCCAGTTTCATAATCAGCATGAATTGCGAGAAGGGCAGATAATATACATGCCAGTGATGTGACATGGGGTCACACATGGTCAGAGAGCAGATTAAGACACAATTCATGGAAACATAAAATGGTACAGCACAGAAACTGGCATTCTGGTTACTCCTCAGCAATAACTTGCACTTACACGTGCTCTTAACACAAATAAATATATAACTCGGCACTGAACTAAGGAGGAGAGATTGGAGGGGGTGAATTGTGACCAAAGTCCTTCTCAAAGAAGTAGAGGCATCTGAAAGGAGGAGAGAAATGTAGAGAAGTGGAGAGGTTTCAAGAGAGAATTCCAGAGTTTAGGGACATGCAGCTGAAGACACGGCCACCAATGGTGGAGCGATTAAAATCAGGAATACTCAAGAGTCCGGAATTAGAAGTGGACAGAGCCCTTGGAGGATGACAGAAGCTCACAGCAAATCTTTAAAAGCCTTGTTGTATTCTAAAAAAAAAAATTGCTTGCATTAATTTCTCAGTTCATGGTTAAAAGCTATTCTCATTTCTAGTTCCCTTGTAGATTTATTGACTTCTTTTTAAATTGTGCAATAAATGGTGCCTGTTTTTGTCTATAATGTGCACATCTCCCTGCATCTGACTGGAAACCAAAACTACTGATAGAATCATAGAATCACACAGAACAATGCCTGTGCTGGCTTCCAATTAGCCTCAATCCCCTCCTGGTCTTTTGTCATACCCCTGCAAATTGTTCCTCTTCACATACACATCCAATTCCTTTTTGAAAATTATTACTGAATTTGCTTCCACCACCCTTTCAGGCAGCGCATTCCAGATTCCCTTCATCATTTTAGCAACCTCAATCATATTCCCGCAAACTCTATCGCTTGTCAATGAAAAATCAAAGTTTCTTCATCGTAACTAAAAGCCCCCAAGACCAGTTAGGAATATCTCAGGTGTGGCCTGCGATACTCAGATCCCATTCCCGATCCATTCCAGTCAGAATTATAATGAGAGGGCTACCATCTGAGGGAGAAAAAGTAAAAAGCAGACCGTTTCCAGTTTGCTGCAAAATAACACAGGATTCGTAATCTCTTGAAACAAAAATACTTACACATGGAGACTGTTTATAGAAGTTTTGCCTGATTTTACTTCTTAAACCTTTTAGTTGAATAAATACGTACGTTTTAGTGCTGCCCATTTCTTCCTCCAGTGCCCCTGGCACCACATGAGAAATTTCATCTCCTTTTAAGAAAAAAAAGTTATAAAAATTCAGAGGAGACACCAAACCATAAACTTCAAATTAGTTTGTGCAAATTGAATAGTTCCTGGAGCTTGGCCTTAAAACATTTTAATATGACTGTTCATGAACCTCTGAAATTATACCCTTCAAACAGAAACTGGCCAACAGGACTATTTAAATGCCACAATCTAACACTTTACAACACTGCTATTTCCGTGGGTTATCATGACTAACATTTATTAATTACTATCAATATGTTTCATCTTTTGGCTTCCCACAACTATGTGCTGGAAAACTAATTCATCCTTCATGGAAAAATTGGTTTCGCTGATCTTCGAAGGTGACAGGATAAGTTGAGATTTTAAAAAATCATACAGCATCCTGGGCTTTATAAAGAGAGGCATAGAGTACAAACACAAGGAAATTATGGAGTATTGTATCCAATTCCGGGCACCACACTTTAGGAATGACATCAATGCCTTTGAGAGGGTAGAGGAGATTTACCAGAATGGTACCAGGGATGTGGAGCAAATGGGGAAGCTAGGACTGATCTCCTTAGAGCAAAGAAGGTCAAGGGGAGATTTAATGGAGGTGTTCAAAATTATGAAGCATTTCGATAGAAAAACTTTTTCCACTGGCACGAGAGTCAGTAACCAGAGGACACAGATTTAAAGGACTGGCAAAAGAACCAGAGGGGGGGGATGAAGAGAAATATTTTTACACAGTGAGCCGTTGTGATCTGAGGTGCACTGCCTGAAAGGATGGTGGAAGCAGATTCAATAATAACTTTTAAAAGCGAAGTGACTAAATACTTGGAGAGAAAAATTGGTCGGGTAATGGGGAGAAAGTAGGGGGAGTGGGATTAATTGGATAGTTCTTTGAAAGGGTTGGTGCAGGCATGATGGGCTGAATGGCCTCCTTCTGTGCTATATTATTCTATGACCTGCTGAGGCACAGCAAAAGTGGGCCGTCAAGGTTGGATCACATGGTCGATTGTGTTTTGCAGTCTCAGGATGCTGCTACGGGAAGGTTCCATCAGAGATGCAAATCGTCTCCACAGGATGGGAGAACGTCAATCAGGAGACAGTCAACCATGGCCTACTCTTGTCTACCAACTGACAACTGTGTCTTGGCGGCACTGCAAGAAACTAGGGAGCAGATGGTTACTTAAATAAAGTTGAAAGTTTTTAGTTTTAGAGATACAGCACTGAAACAGGCCCTTCGGCCCACCGAGTCTGTGCCGACCATCAACCACCCATTTATATTAATCCTACACTAATTCCATATTCCTACCACATCCCCACCTGTCCCTATATTTCCCTACCACCTACCTATACTAGCGGCAATTTATAATGGCCAATTAACCTATCAACCAGCAAGTCTTTGGCATGTGGGAGGAAACCCAGAGCACCCGGAGGAAACCCACCCTCAATTTTAAAATTCTCATTCTTGTTTTCAAATCCCTCCATAGCCTCATCTGTTCCTATTTCTATAATCTCCTCCAGCCCCACATCCCTCTGAGATATCTGTTCTTCTCCAATTCTCCAACTCTTATGCCTCCCCGCTTTTAATTGCTCCTCTATTAGCAACCTGGGCCCAACGCTCTGGAATTCCCTCCCTAAACCTATCCATCTCTCTACCTCTCGTCCTTTAAGATGCTTCTTAAAACCTACTTCTTTGACCAAGTTTTGGCCAGCTGTCCTAATATCCCTCGAAGTGGCTCAGTGTCAAGTTTTGTTTGCTAATGCTCCTGTGAAGCATCTTTGGATGTTTAAGGTGCTATACAAGTGCAAGATTTTGTTGGGAGTGTTTCCAGGGAATAGATGCCATGGAATCCTTTATGTCCACCTTAGAGAGCAGACGAGGCCTTAGATTAAAATCTCATCGGAAAGATGGCACCTCAGCACTGCCCCCCCGCCCCCCACCCCCCCCCCCCCCCCCCCCATCCCGACAGTGCAGCACTCTCTTGGTACTGCCACTCCAAAAGTGAAGCATTCCTGCAGTACTGCTCCTCCAACAGTGCAGCACTCCCTCAGTACTGCACTGTAGTGTTAGCCTGGATGATACACTTAAATTTCTGGAGTGGGACTTGAACCCACAAACCTCTGACCCAGAGATGAGAGTGCTGCCCACTGAGCCATGCTGACAGTGAAAGAAGTGGGCTGGTGGGATATGAATGATGAAGGATGCAGTCCTTTAATGAGCTGCCAGTTGTGGTGAAGCATTCCATATAAAGGCCGGCTCAGGTCTGCAAACGAAACCTGACCCGAGCCCGACAGAACCACATCCGACCCCGAGCCCGTGTCCTTCCATTTTTTCCCGTGCCCGACCTGACTCAACCAGACCATCAGTTAACCTACCTTCTGTTTTTCACTTTGTTGCTGATCTGCATTAGCTTAAAATAACTGTAAGAAACCCACCTTTCTAGTCCAAAAATTAAATTAACATTGCAGTCACTTACCTGAGGTTGTGATAGAGTGTGTCTGACCTGACCCGAGCCCGGACGCCAGATCTGGAAGTGCGACCCAACCCGACCCCAACCTGACACATGTTGTCGGGTCCCGTCAGGTAGCCGGCTTTTAATTCCATATTCTAAAAACCAGTGTTAATCCGTGCCCGTGTGAATTTGTCAACCACATGAAAACAATCTTTTAGCATTTGCTATCTGAAAACCTTTTATATAATTTAGTAAATCTCACTTAGATCCTCACTTAACCTTCTTTGAAAAAAGTCCCAGTTAATGTGAGCACAGTGGCATCTACAAAGTTTTACTTACCGTCTATTGATTGAATATAAGGCTGATCTCTCATATCCGCATGTGCGTTATCATCAAATGTCCTGTAAAACATAAAACACAGCCGGATTATATAAGATATTCACTAATAAATCCAATAGGGAATTCAGGAGAAACTTCTTTCCCCAGAGAGTGGTGAGAATGTGGGACTCGCTATCACAGGGAGTGGTTGAGATGAATAGTATCGATACATTTAAGGGGAAGCTGGATAAACACATGAGGGAGAAAGGAATAGAAGGAGATGCTGATAGGGTGAGATGAAGAGGGGTGGGAGGGGGCTCGTGTGGAGCATAAACACCAGCACAGAGCAGATGGGCCAAATGGCCTGTTCCTGTGCTGTAATAATACTAGTTTTTATTTTCTCCCAGTTTTGTACCTCACTGCACCCCACTCTGCCCCGGAATGTACTGAAGGATACTGGGTTAGTGTACTGAAGATTTTTTTTTTATTCATTCATGGGATGTGGGCGTCGCTGGCCAGGCCAGCATTTATTGCCCATCCCAAATTGCCCTAACTGAGTGGCTTGCTAGGCCATTTCAGAGGGCATGTAAGAGTCAACCACATTGCTGTGGCTCTGGAGTCACATGTAGGCCAGACCAGGTAAGGACAGCAGATTTCCTTCCCTAAAGGACATTAGTGAACCGGATGGATTTTTACAACAATCGACAATGGTTTCATGGCCATCATTAGACTAGCTTTTTAATTCCAGATTTTTTTTATCAGTTGAATTCAAATTCCACCTTCTGCTGTGGTGATATTTGAACCCATGTCCTCAGAGCAATACCCTGGGTCTCTGGGTTACTAGTCCAGTGACAATACCACTACGCCACCGCCTCCCCCTTTTATTGAGTGTCTCCAGCCCCTGAAATAAGTTAATAGCCTTCAGAGCATGAAGGGACACCCATTTTACTTTTATTTTTAGTTATTTTTTTAGTTTTTTTATTTTATCTTAGTTTGTTCAGTTTGCTTACCAACCATTTTTTTCATGTTTGTACTTGCAGCTGTTCAATTTTCAGTCTGTTAACACCCTATCTGTACTGTCTTTCAACACACCATTAACATATTGTTTGCCTTTGCTCCATGACCTGCTGGTCAGCTATTCTGTGACCTTGTCCTATCTACACCTTCGCTTTTGTTATCTCTTGCCCCACCCCCGCTTTACTTGCTTATAACCTTTTACATTTCTAATATTTGCCAGTTCTGAAGAAGGGTCACTGACCTGAAACGTTAACTCTGCTTCTCTCTCCACAGATGCTGCCAGACCCGCTGAGTATTTCCAGCATTTCTTGTTTTTATTTCAGATTTCCAGCATCCGCAGTATTTTGCTTTTATAATAGTCTTCAAGTGTCAGCCTAAACAGTCCTTGGCTAGAATTCCCTTGAGTTTAGGAGATTGATGGGAGATAGAGTCATCGAGAGATACAGCACTGAAACAAGCCCTTTGGCCCACCAAGTCTGTTCCAACCAACAACCACCCATTTTTTTATATACTAATCCTTCATTAATCCTATATTCCCTACCACATCCCCACCTTCCCTCAATTCTCCTACCATCTACCTACACTAGGGGCAATTTACAATGTCCAATTTACCTATCAACCTGCAAGTCTTTGGCTGTGGGAGGAAAGTGGAGCACCCAACGGAAACCCACGCAGTCACAGGGAGAACTTGCAAACTCCTCACAGGCAGTACCCAGAACCGAACCCAGGTCGCTGGAGCTGTGAGGCTGCGGTGCTAACCACGGCACCACCGTGCTGCCCAAAGATCTGACCAAAGTGATTTAACAGAGTAGTTACAGAGAAGCTACTTCCTCTGGTGGGGTGGGGGGGGGGGGGGGGTGGGGGGCAGAATCTAGAACAAGGTAGCATGACCTTAAAATTAGGAGTAAAATCATGAAGCACTTCTTTACACAAAGTATAGTGGGTATCTGGAATGAGCTGCCAGAGGAGGTGGTGGAGGCAGGAACAGCAGCAACATTTAAGAGGTATCTGGATAGGTACTTGAATGAGCAAGGCATAGAGGGATATGGAATTAATGCAGGCAGGTGGGATTAGTATAGATAGGCATTATGGTCGGCATGGACGCGGTGGGCCGAAGGGCCTGTTTCTATGCTGTACGACTCTATGACTCTAAAAGGCTGTGAATGCTAGGAGTCAACTGAGGCTTTCACAACTGAGATCGATAGATATTTGCTGGGTAAGTGTGTTAAGGATATAAAGCATAGGCACATAAAGAGATAGAGAGAAACTGTTCCCATTGGCAGAAGGGTCGAGAACCAGAAAGCACTGATTTAAAGTGATTGGCAAAAGAATCAAAGGCGGCATGAGGAAAAACATTTTTTACACAACGAGTGGTTATGATCTGGAATGCACTGCCTGAGAGTGTGGTGGAAGTAGATTTAAACGTGGCTTTCAAAAGGGAATTGTTTAAGCACCTGAAGGAAAGAAAATTGCAGAGTTATGGGGAAAAGGTTGGGGAATTGGGACTTGCCCGTCCAGAGAACCAGCATGCTCATGTTTGTCCTTTTGTCCTCCCACTAGATTTGCAAGATCCTTCTAAGACAGTGTTGATGATGTTGTTTTAGGACCTTGATATGACGTCCATAAGTTATCCAAGCTTCAGCATCATAGAACAACATCATCAATGTTCTCTGAGAAGGATTTTACAAATCAAGTGGGAGGACAAAAGGACAAACATGAGCATCTTCCAAGACACAGACAATATCCCTGTGGAAGTATGGAAACAAGGAGGAGACATACTGATCTCTCGGATACATGCCCTATTTGTGAAGCTCTGGCAGGATGAAGAAATTCCAAGTGACCTTTCAGACACCATGATGATCACAATCTTCAAGAAAAAAGACAAGTCAGAATGGAGCAACTACAGGGGTAAAGCATTGCTCTCAACTGTTGGCAAAATCCTAGCTAGGATACTTCTTAATCACCTCTTGTCAATTGCAGCGGAGATCCTTCCAGAGCTCCAGTGTGGCTTCCAACCCGCCAGAGGAATAACCAACATGATCTTCACAGCATGCCAACTTCAGGAAAAGTGCAGAGAGCAGAACATCCATTTGTACATGGCTTTCTTCGATCTCACCAAAGCCTTCGACTTGGTGAATCGACCTGCCCTTTGGAAGGTGCTACAGCAATGTGGATGTCCATCTAAGTTCACAAACATCATCCCTCTCCGATGTGACAATAAGCAAATAACAGTACAATGCAATTGGCTCCATTGCAGACCCCTTCCCTGTCAAAACAGGCATCAATCTTTCTTGCAGCAATGCTGCAGCTTATTAATGACAGGCTCCTCCCTGGTGCGGTACAGGTTGGACGTCCAAATTCCAGCACCCTTGGGACCGAGATTGTGCCAGATTTTGGATTTTTCCAGATTTTGGACAATAAAATCAGGTAGCCTAACCTAGGACAAATCTCCCCTGCAACAAGTGAGCTTCCACTGTGCCTGATTCTAAAGGCTCCGTTCAGTGTGGGAGGCGGTGGGGTAGTGGTAATGTCACTGGACTGGTAGCCCAGACTAATAGTCTGGGGACATGGGTTCAAATCCCACCACAGCAGATGGTGAAATTTGAATTCAATTAATAAATCTGGAATTAAAACGCTAGTCTAGTGTGACCATGAAACCATTGTCAATTGTTGTAAAAACCCATCTGGTTTACTAATGTCCTTTCGGGAGTGAAGTCTGCCATCCTTACCTGATCTGGCTTATATGTGACTCCAGATCCACAGCTTAAAATGGGCAATTAGGGATGGGCAATATCCCTATGAACCCACATCCCATGAACGAATAATAAAAAAAAAGTACTGTCACTATCTCCTTTTCTCTTCAAATTCTGGCTGTGTTCAAAAATCTAATTCCTAAAAGTAAGGTGCTCTATAAGAGGATTCACGGTGTATGAAATTGTCAAGATAGTAAGTGATATGTCCGGAAATGTCTTTTTATATAATATGCAGGCTGCAGTATTCTTGGAATGGCAAGTGTGACTAACAAGGGGACAGTAAGTGCAAATAACTATCGTAAGCTAAAACTCCTAAAACTAAGCAAGGAGTTAATCTGGGAAAAAAATCTTTAAAAGTAATTTCAAACTCTTCGGGTGTCCAGGCCACTTGCTGAGCTTGGATGCTTCCCGAGGGAGCCACATACACCATTGTAGAAGATGGTGTAACTCCAATCATTTGGTTTACTAACCATAACTACTATTTTCAAAAATGTCCGGTTTTCGGACAGCCAGATTCTGGGCGTCCAACCTGTAATAACTTATCGACTGATGGTAAACCTTTCAACTGCAATTGGCCAAAACCAAGACAACAACCACTTGTGTAATAGAACTACAGTATTCTGACGACGCACAAGTTAGTGCTCACTCTGAAGAAAAACTACAACAGATAGTTGGCACATTCACTGAGGCCTACAAGAGCTTGGGACTTTTCCTGAACACCAGGAAGACCAAAGTCCTCTACCAGCCCACACCAAATGGATCAAATCCAATACCTTCAATTGAGATTCATGGTGAAGTGTTGGAAAATGTCGCTCACTGCCCACATCTTGGAGTCTACCTATACCAAAAAGCTGACATTGATGAAGAGGTACACCACCAAATCCAATGTGCTAGCTCAGCTGATGGTAAATTACTTGCATTTCTATAGCACCTTTAACACAGTAAAACACCCCAAGGCACTTCACAGGAGCAATTATCAGACAAAATTTGACACTGATGCACAGAAGGAGAAATGGCAGATGATCAAAGCTTGCTCAAAGAGGTAGGTTTTAATGAATGTCTTATAGGAGAAGAGAGAGATAAAGAGGTGGAGAGATTTAGGGAGTGAATTCCAGAGCTTATGGCTCATCAGCTAAAGGCACAGCCTCCAATGGTGGAGTAATTAAAATAGGGGATGCTCAAGAAGACAGACTTGGAGAAGCGCAGCTATCTCGGAGGGTTGTGGGGCTGGTTGTAGCAACCCGTGTCAAAATAGGGGCCATCACACACATCTATTAAACATGTGTCCACTATTGTCAAAAGAAAGGAATACTTGCATTTATATAGCGCTTTTCATAACAACATGACATCCCAAAGCACTTCACAGCCAATGAAGTACTTTTGAATTATAGTCCCTGTTGTACTAGGGGACAAAGCTGTAAGGTTTTGGGCAAGAGATGCAGGGGGGATGTGAGGAAGAACTTTTTTACATATCAAGTGGTAATGACCTGGAACTCGCTGCCTACAAGGGTGGTGAAAGCGGAGACAATCAATGATTTTAAAAGGAAATTGGATAGGAAATGCAGCAACCAATTTGTGCACAGCAAGCTCCCACAAACAGCAATGTGATTATGACCAAATAACCTGTATTTTTGATTGAGGGATAAATATTGGCCAGGATACTGGGGAGAACTCCCTTGCTCTTCTTCAAAATAGTGCCATGGAATCTTTTACATCCACCCGAGAGAGCAAACGTCTCATCTGAAAGATCGCACAGTCCAGCACTCCCTCAATGCAGCACTAGAGTTGTTGGCCTGGAGGATAAGCTCAAGTCACTGGACTGGGACTTGAACCCACAACCTCATGAATCAGGGATGAGTGTGCTAATATACTGCCCCACAGCTGGCTCACTCAACACAGTGGCTTCTACCTTCCATTTTTAAGGATTTTTTTTTCCAGATTACCCTTCCTGAGAGCAAGTTGCAATCCATCTTTTCATTGTGGAATGGAAACTTTCACGGTCGATAGCAACATCCCTTCTGTCCGGATCAAGCATATTGTGCAGTACGTGCAACCTGCCATACTTGTAGCTTTGTCCCGTCATTTCCTGCAGGTACCGAACGATCACTGATGCGGGAACACCTCCTGTCGGAGAAGATAAAAAGACCTGCCTTCAGACCAGCACTCCCACAGGTAGACCTTCTGTAGCTCAAAGGATATCAGAATAACATTCAAAGCCTGGATCCACAGAAACACACTCCCACGGGAGCCTCTTCCACTGGAAGTACCATTCGAGAATCGTGGGTATGGATGGCAAATCACAAGGAGCAGCACACCTGTACTATCCTGAAATGCACTCGTTGCAACAGGAGGAGGCTATTCAGCCCCTCAGGCCTGTTCTGCCATTCAATTAGATGAAGGTAATTGTAATTCCATTTACCCTCCTTGGTTTTGTAACCCTTAATACCCTTACCCAACAAAAATATATCAATCTCACTGTTTAAAATTTCAATTAATCCCTAGCTTCAACAGCGTTTTGGGGGACAGAGTACCAGATTTCCATTATCTTTTGTGTGAAGAAGTGCTTCCTGACATCGCCCCTGAACGGCCTGCCTCTAATTTTAAGCTTGTACCTCCTTGATCTGGACTCCCCCCATCAGAGGAATCTCTCAATCCTATCAGATCCTTTGATCATTTTAAACATGTCAATTAGATCACCCCTTAGTCTATTCATAAAATCATAGAAAATGGCTACAGCACAGAAGGAGGCCATTCAGCCTATCATGTCCATGCCAGCTCTCTCCAAGAGCAGCTCAGCTAATCCCACTTCCCTAATCCTTTCCCCATAGCCCTGCAAATTTTTTCTCTTCAGGTAAATATCTAATTCCCTTTTGAAAGCCACAATTGAATCTGCCTCCACCACACTCTCGGGCAGTGCATTCCAGATCCTAACCACTCGCTGCGTAAAAAGATTTTTAAAAACACATTAACCTCAACAACCCTCTCTGTTACTTCATCAAAAAACTCAAAGCAAGTTAGTTAAACATGATTTGCCCTTAACAAATCCCTGCAGGCTTTCCTTAATTAATCCACACTTGTTCAAGAGAAGGGAACACAAGCTGAGTCTATGCAAACTGTCCTCATAATTTAAACTCTTTAGCCCCAGTAGCACTCCTGACAACTGATGATCCCTGCTGGAATGTGCATTTGGCTTGTAAATATAAACCACAGGTTTGGGACTAAAAATACATCTCTTCCTTCCTGTGTAGGACAGGCTACAATTTACACCCATTATGAAATCTGGTCATATTTAACCTCATGTAATTCTGTAAATGTTAGCAAGGTATGGGATGTCAGTGAGACTGGAATATATCTCCACTTTGCAGGCTCAGTCTCAAGCATTTCCATATTGGGAGCACAGTCAGATGTAAAGTGAAGCTCCCTCCAATACAGTGCCTTAACCTGGCCAGCAGAACTGCATCGTGAGCACGTTCTCAATTTGGGTGATTGCCAATTTAGATGCCGAGAGTTTGTTAGGGTTTCCCCTGACTGGAGGATAAGGGGTCGGGCATTTAGAACTGAGACGAAGAGAAATTTATTCACTTAAAAGGCCATGAACCTTTGGAATTCTCTTCCCCAGACAGCTGTGAATGCTCAGTTGATGAGAATGTTAAAGTCAGAGACAGATAGATTTTTGGACACTAAGAAAATTAAGGGATATGAGGATAGGGCAGGAAAGTGGAACTAATATAATTCAGTCATGAACTTATTGAATAGTAAAGCAGACTCGAGGGTCTGGATGGCCAACTTCAGCTCCTATTACTTATGTTCTAATCAGTTTGGGGTTTTTTTCAATATTATAGAGGTTTTTAAAATGCTGAGGGGTTTTGATAAGGAAGACATGGACTGGAAGAGGCCATTTAGCCCCTCGAGCCTACTCCACTATTCAGTGAGATCATGGCTGATCTGTGACCTAACTCCATATCCTCGCTTTTGCCCCATATCCATTAATACCTTTGGTTAACAAAAATCTATCAATCTCAGATTTAAAATTAACAATTGACCTGGCATCAACTGGCACATGTGGAAGAGAGTGCCAATATACTATGAGGGAGAAACAGAGACAGAGAAAGAGAAACAGGAGAGAGGCAGAGAGAGAGAAAGACAGAGAGATACAGAGATGGAGAGACAGGGGCAGAGAGAGACACAGACAGGGGGAGAGACAGAGGGAGAGATGGAGTGAAGGAGACAGAGAGAGAGGAACATTTCACACAATTGCACCAAAAGGGGATTCTAATGCTTCGGGATGACGTACCTGTGCCCTCAGTGTTGCAAACTTCGAAGGTGAAGTTCAGCACATCCTCTTCAGAACAGACAGAAACTTGGTCATAGCTTTCCGCCACTTCGTCTGAAGGTAGGGTTTCAAAGCTGCCTGTTGGAAGTTTTTCAAAAGTTAAAAAAATAAGTTACACATCTGATTTGCTAAATGAACTCTTTGCACTAAATTAGAGCAAGCCACTTCTCAAACCTGCCTTAAAACATGGCAACATTGTTCAAAATCATACCATTCAGGGAGAGACTTCAAAAAATGGTCTCTGCAATCTGGAGAAGATTAAGGGAATGGAAGTGTGGTAATTATATAACTGGACTAATAACAACAGATAAACATATGAGGAAATAGAAAGGAATGAAAGGAATAGGAATAGTAATACCATGCTCCTTAAACCATGTACAGCAATATTCTCTGATTTGTGAATGACAGTGTGGGCATGTAATGAATTAGGTTACTGAACTAACAATCCAGAGGACGTGAGTTCAGATCCCACCATAGGGACATAGGAAATAGGAGCAGGAATAGGCCCCTTGAGCCTGCTCCGCCATTCAACTAGATCATGACTGATCTTCTACCTCAATGCCATTTTTCCACACTATTCCCATATCTCTTGATATCTTTAATACCTAGAGATCTATCGATCTCTGTCTTGAACATGCTCAATGACTGAGCCTCCACAGCCTTCTAGGATAGAGAATTCCAAAGATTCACCACCCTCTGAGTGAAGAAATTCCTCCTCATCTCAGACTTAAATGGCTGACCTCTTATTCTGACACTGTGTCCCCTGGATCTAGACTCTCCAGCCAGGGGAACCATCCTTCCTGCATCTACCTTGTCGAGCTCTGTAAGAATTTTGTTGCTTCAATTATATCACCTCTCATTCTTCTAAACTCTAGAGAATACAGGCCCATTCTCCTCAATCTCTCCTCATAGGACAATCCTGCCATCCCAGGAATTAGTCTGGTGAACTTTTGTTGCACTCCCTCTATGGCAAGTATATCCTTCCTTAGGTAAGGAGACCAAAACTGTGCACAATACCCCAGGTGTGGTCTCACCAAGGCTTTATACAATTGCAGCAAGACATCTGTAATCCTGTACTCAAATCCTCTTGAAATGAAGGCCAACATACCATTTGCCTTCCTAATTTCTTGCTGCACTTGCATGTTAGCTTTCAGTGACTCATGAACAATGACACCCAGGTCCCTTTGGACATCAACACTTCCCAATCTCTCGCCATTTAAGAAATAGCACTTTGAAAATCTGAATTCAATTTATAAAATCTGGAAATAAAAAGCTGGTCTGAGTAGAAGTGACCAAGAAGCTGTCAGATTGTCGTAAAAATGCAACAGGTTCCTTAATTTTCTTTAGGGAAGGAATCCTGCCGTCCTTACCCAGTCTGGGTCTAGATGTGACTCCAGTCCCACACCAACATGATTGACTCTTAACTGCCCTTTAATGTGGCTCTCTAATGTGTCTCCTCCACAGAACATCAACATTTGAGGCATTGCCCCATTGCTCCATCAGTTCCTGATCATCTAATCACAAGAGTGTCCTGCGACTGTTGTTCTCTCCCGTAGCAAAGCCCTTGGCCCAACGTCTGAGATGTGTACTTCACCAGGTGAGGAATTACAAATGCAGACTTACATCCTGCCACTCAGTACCAAACCAGCCACTGAGTAGCATTCTGTTGTACCCATTGGCAGAATCACAGTTCAGTTTTGAACCAATCTGGTTCTTGATTATTTGGTGTTCAAACTTACCTTCTGTGCAATAAAGCAATAATGGATGTTCCCAAACCACTACATCATCTTATTTTCCATTTTCAATTAATTGTTCCTTTCAAAAGGGAATTGAATAAATACTTGAAAGAAATAAGTTGCAGGAATATGGGGAAAGAGCAAGGGAGTAGACTAATTGGACTGTTCTTCAAAAGAGCTGGTGTAAACTCGATGGGCTGAATGGCCTCCTCCTGTGTTGTATTATTCTATGATTTTTCAACCAGTGAAAGCCAATTACCCCCCTTCAAACAAAGAATTTGCATTTATATAGCATCTTTCAGGATGTTTCAAAGCACCTTGAACTGCCATTGCTTGTTATGCAAATCCAGCAACCATGTTGCTCACAACCTCCCATTCCCTACCATGGTAACACAGTCATCTCAAAGACTGGAGTGTGTCAAAAGGAAGGCTTGCCACTACCTTCTCAGGGACAGCCTTACGAACGATTCGCACATCCTGAGGAGGAACTAAAAAAATGCAATAAAATCAATGACCCAATAATCTAAAAATCAGAAAATGCTGGAAATACTCAGCAGGTCAGGCAGCATCTGTGGACAGAGAAATAGAGTTAATGTTTCAGGTCAGTGGCCTTTCATCCACAGTATAAACTGACACTTAACCAGATCCAAAATTTCCCTGTCCAGTCACAAGGCATTTTTAAAATTCTTTCTTGGGATGTGGGTGTGGCCAGGCGAAGCTGGAAATTACTGCCCATCTCTGGTTGCCCTGAGAAAGTGGGTAGTGTTTTTTTTTGAACTGTTGGGCAGCTTGATATAACTGAGAGGCTTGTTAGGCCACTTCAAAGAGCAGGTAAGAGTCAACCCCATTGGGGCTGGAGTTACATATAGGCCAAGACTGAGTAAAGCTTCCCCCCCTAAAGAGACATTAGTGAACCAGTTGGGAATTTTATGGTCACTTTTACTGATACCAGTTTTTCCTGTTGTAACTGAGTTCAAATTTAGGGAAGGTCTCTCTCCCTCTCCCACTTTCCCTGCCTCTGTACTGGTTCAAAACCTGTTAAATCTCTCTATCTTTTTCCAGTTCTGATGAAAGCATTAACTCTACTTCTGTGTCCACAGACGCTGGCTGATCTGCTGAGTATTTCCAGCACTTTCTGCTTTTTTTTTAGATTTCCAGCATCCACAGGAAGCCATTTATCCGATTACATCTGTAATCAACTGCAACATGCTAGTCAAACAAAATGTTAAGATCAAATTCCATTGTGTACCATAGAATGTCACAAAACAGAAGGAGGTCATTAAGTCCATTGTACCTGTGGGATATGGAGCTAGGATACAGATTAGCCATGATCCAATTGAACAGAAGGACAGTCTCTAGGGAATGAATGGCCTCTTCCTGTTCCGGCGTTCCCTTTTGAAAGAGTCGCATTCCCCTGTCCTTTCATCATTCAGCCCATTATGTCTGGGCTAGCTCACTAAAAGAGCTCCCCACTCAGTTCCATTCTCCTACCTTTACCCCACAACCTTTATCATTTTGCTTTTTTCAAATATTCATCCATATGCCTTGTAAAGACGATTAAGAATTCTGTTTCTGTCTACTATTTCTGGTCGGGCATTCCATGTCCTAACAAACGACCGTGTAAAAGAATTTCTCCTAACCTATCCCTTGATGAGGGAAACGGTGGAGGCAGTTACTGTTGATTCATTCAAATGAGAACTATTTCTCTCAGAAAATAAAATTTTGGGATCCAGTCTCTGAGTAATTTGAGACATGATGGGCTGGATTTTGTGTAGGAGGCAGGGCTCATGGTCTCAAAGAACAAAGAACAGTACAGCACAGGAACAGGCCATTCGGCCCTCCGAGCCTGCGCCGATCTTGATGCCTGCCTAAACTAAAACCTTCTGCACTTCCGGGGTCCGTATCCCTCTGTTCCCATCCTATTCATGTATTTGTCAAGATGCCTCTTAAACGTCGCTATCGTATCTGCTTCCACCCTCTCCCCCGGCAGCAAGTTCCAGGCACTCACCACCCTCTGTGTAAAGAACTTGCCTCGCACATCCCCTCTAAACTTTGCCCCTCTCAACTTAAACCTATGCCCCGTAGTAACTGACTCTTTCACCCTGGGAAAAAGCTTCTGACTATCCACTCTGTCCATGCCACTCATAACTTTGTAAACCTCTATCATGTCGCCCCTCCACCTCTGTCATTCCAGTGAAAACAATCCGAGTTTATCCAACCTCTCCTCATAGCTAATGCCCTCCAGACCAGGCAACATCCTGGTAAACCTCTTCTGTACCTTCTCCAAAGCCTCCACGTCCTTCTGGTAGTGTGGCGACCAGAATTGCACGCAATATTCTAAGTGTGGCCTAACTAAAGTTCTGTACAGCTGCAGCATGACTTGCCAATTTTTATACTCTATGCCCCCACCGATGAAGGCAAGCATGCCGTATGCCTTCTTGACTACCTTATCCACCTGCGTTGCCACCTTCAGTGACCTGTGGACCTGTACGCCCAGATCTCTCTGCCTGTCAATACTCCTAAGGGTTCTGACATTTACTGTATACTTCCCACCTGCATTAGATCTTCCAAAATGCATTACCTCGCATTTGTCCGGATTAAACTCCATCTGCCATTTCTCCGCCCAAGTCTCCAACCGATCTATATCCTGCTGTATCCTCTGACAATCCTCATCACTATCCACAACTCCACCAACCTTTGTCTCGTCTGCAAACTTACTAATCTGACCAGCTACATTTTCCTCCAAATCATTTATATATATTACAAAGAGCAAAGGTCCCAGCACTGATCCCTACGGAACACCACTAGTCACATCCCTCCATTCAGAAAAGCACCCTTCCACTGCTACCCTCTGTCTTCTATGACTGAGCCAGTTCTGTATCCATCTTGCCAGCTCACCTCTGATCCCGTGTGACTTCACCTTTTTTCCCAGTCTGCCATGAGGGACCTTGTCAAAGGCTTTACTGAAGTCCATATAGATAACATCCACTGCCCTTCCTTCATCAATCATCTTCGTCACTTCCTCAAAAAACTCAATCAAATTAGTGAGACAAGACCTCCCCTTCACAAAACCATGCTGCCTCTCGCTAATAAGTTCATTTGTTTCCAAATGGGAGTAAATCCTGTCCCGAAGAATCCTCTCTAATAACTTCCCTACCACTGACGTAAGGCTCACCGGCCTATAATTTCCTGGATTATCCTTGCTACCCTTCTTAAACAAAGGAACAACATTGGCTATTCTCCAGTCCTCTGGGACCTCACCTGTAGCCAATGAGGATGCAAAGATTTCTGTCAAGGCCCCAGCAATTTCTTCCCTTGCCTCCCTCAGTATTCTGGGGTAGATCCCATCAGGCCCTGGGGAGTTATCTACTTTAATGCTTTGCAAGACACCCAACATCTCCTCCTTTTTGATAATGAGATGACTGAGACTATCTACACTCCCTTCCCTAGGCTCATCATCCACCAAGTCTTCTCTTTGGTGAATTCTGATACAAAGTACTCATTTAGCACCTCGCCCATTTCCTCTGGCTCCACACATAGATTCCCTTCTCTGTCCTTGAGTGGGCCAACCCTTTCCCTAGTTACCCTCTTGCTCTTCATATATGTATAAAAACCCTTGGAATTTTCCTTAATCCTGTTTGCCAATGACTTTTCATGACCCCTTTTAGTCCTCCTGACTCCTTGCTTAAGTTCCTTCCTACTGTCTTTATATTCCTCAAGGGATTCGTCTGTTCCTAGCCTTCCAGCCCTTACAAATGCTTCCTTTTTCTTTTTGACTAGGCTCACAATATCCCGCGTTATCCAAGGTTCCCGATACTTGCCGAACTTATGCTTCTTCCTCACAGGAACATGCTGGTCCTGGATTCTAATCAGCTGATAGTTTGAAAGACTCCCACATGTCAGATGTTGATTTACGCTCAAACAGCCGCCCCAATCTAAATTCTTCAGTTCCTGCCTAATATTATTATCATTATCCTTCCCCCAATTTAGCACCTTCACCCGAGGACTACTCTTATCCTTATCCACAAGTACCTTAAAACTTATGGAATTATGGTCACTGTTCCCGAAATGCTCCCCTACTGAAACTTCGACCACCTGGCCGGGCTCATTCCCCAAAACCAGGTCCAGTAGTACGGCCCCATCCCTAGTTGGACTATCTACATATCATTTCAAGAAGCCCTCCTGGATGCTCCTCACAAATTCTGCCCCATCCAAGCCCCTAGCACTAAGTGAGTCCCAGTCAATATAGGGGAAGTTAAAATCACCCACCACTACAACCCTGTTACCTTTACATCTTTCCAAAATCTGTCTACATATCTGCTCCTCTACCTCCCGCTGGCTGTTGGGAGGCCTGTAGAAAACCCCCAACATCGTGACTGCACCCTTCCTATTCCTGAGCTCCACCCATATTGCCTCGCTGCATGATCCCTCCGAGGTGTCCTCCTGCAGTACAGCTGTGATATTCCCCTTAACAAGTAATGCAACTCCCCCACCCCTTTTACATCCCCCTCTATCCCGCCTGAGGCTTCTAATCCTGAAACATTTAGCTGTCAATCCTGTCCTTCCCTCAACCAAGTCTCTGTAACAGCAACAACATCATATTTCCAAGTACTAATCCAAGCTCTAAGTTCATCTGCCTTACCTGTTATACTTCTCGCATTGAAACAAATGCACTTCAGACCACCAGTCCCGCTGTTCTCCGCAACATCTCCCTGCCTGCTCTTCCTCTTAGTCTTACTGGCCTTATTTACTAGTTCCCCCTCATTTATTTCACTTGCTGTCCTACTGCTCTGGTTCCCACCCCCCTGCCACACTAGTTTAAACCCTGCCGAGTGACGCTAGCAAACCTTGCAGCCAGGATATTTGTGCCCCTCCAGTTTAGATGCAACCCGTCCTTCTTGTACAGGTCCCATCTGTCCCTGAAGAGATCCCAATGTCCCAAGAGATCTCAGGCTGAAAAGGTAGGGGGAACCCTGCCTCTGCTTTTTCCTGCCCCCACCCCTCCCCCAACCCCGAGTGATCCTCCAGTCTTTTTCGACCAAAGTTTCTGGAGCCGGGATCTCTGTCCCTTTAAAGACGGGGATTCCGCCTCCATGAGCTGCTGGCCGATCTGAGGCTGGCAGCTCAGCAGTACTGGCAGTGTCACTGGGAGCAGTGGCCACTGCCGGTACTGCAGAGGCCTCAGAACCAGACCCAACATTGGAACCCCGGACCAGAGATAGGTGAGGCGGGGTTGCCAGGGCCAGTTCGGAAGGCTCTGGCGAGGTGGGAGGGGCGAGTGACGGGGGTGGTCATGCAATCCAGAGGGAGGGGGATCCTGGGGTGGGTGAAGTGGCTCACAGATTGCCTACGGAGGAGAGACCCCGCCCCCAAGCCCGCAGGGAGTTCGCCTTGTGTTACAAGGTGGCCTCAGTATGGCGCAGGAACCCCCACCACCCCCCCCCCCACCTCGCTTGACGACAGGCCCTCCACCCTCTGTCGTGATTCTTCATGATCCTCTGGCCAGCCTCAGGGTGGGGTGCCCATAAATTTTAGCCAAATGTGTGGTGAGTGTAACATGCTTGGGAGGATCAGGTGACTTTGGGACTAAGGTTCCCTAAAGTTCTCTATCACTGGGGGTTTGCCTCACCTCATGTCTGGGTCTGTTCTAGATTCATTGATAGAGATTGATCGCTGTGATTGGGCAATAACTCCACTATCATTGGAACATGTGACTACCAGGATAGTAGAAGGCGAACTACAACAACAATAACAAATTGCATTTATAACATCTGTAGCATAGTAAAACCTCCCAAGACACTTCACAGGAGTGTTATCAAACAAAATTTGGCACCGAGCCCCATAAGGAAATATTAGGGCAGGTGGCCAAAAGCTTGGTCAAAGAGTTAGGTTTTAAGGAGTATGTTATAGGTGGATAGAGAGATTTCGAGAGGAAATTCCAGAGCTTTGGGCCGGAATTCCAGAGCTTTGGGCCTAACTAGCGAAAGGCACGGCCACCAGTGGTGGAGCTATTAAAATCAGAAATGCACAAGAGGCCAGAACTGGAGGACTGCAGAGATCTCAAAAGGTTGTAGGGCTGGAGGAGTTTACAGAGATAGAGAGGGGCGAGCCCATTTGAAAACAAGGATGAGAATTTTAAAATTGAGGTTTTGATAGATCTTGGTCTCATGAGTGTAGTAATTCTGACGATTTAAAAATTTTTGCCCTCCAGTTAGCCATTTACCAACTAGCAGAACTAGTTTATTCTGATTTACTGTATCAAAACCCCTCTATTAGATATCCTCTTGATCTCCTTTGAACTCATTAAAGGAGACTCAGTCTCTTTCCTCAGCACTAAAGCTTCACATTCCTGGTGTCACCTCAGTCAATCACTTCTGCACCCTCACCATGGCTGTTACATCATTCCTAATGTGTGGTGGCCAAACACTGGCAGAATATTCCAACCAATGATTGGTGCAGGTTTAGCATTGCCTTGTTGCTTTTATTCTCTATGACTCCATTTATAAATCTTAGGATACCAAAATGTTTTATACAGCTTCATTAACTTGTCATAAGAACATAATAAATAGGAGCAATTCAGTCCTTGAGCCTGCTACATCATTCAATATGATTGTGCCTGATCTTCTGCCTCAATTCCACTTTCCCACCCAATCCCCATGGATGTAATCTCATCGTCTCCAGTCCGCTGAGCGTGTTCGAGTGACTTACGGCCTTTATTGATGAATTCCATTCGTCCTCCAAAGGCTTCACAAACTGAACCCCCTCCTGGCTTATGCAAGCTCATGGTAAATGAGAGACATTCAGTCACATTGGTGTCATCATTCACATTCACAGACGAACAAACTGTCCCATCACCCAATCCTGAGTCTAAACGTAAGACAGAATTCAAGCCCTGGATCTCTCTGTGTTCGTGATCAACCGCTTGGCTCCTCAGGAGAGATGGCAAGTTGTTGTGACACGTAGAATACTGAATGTTATCGGGCTGTATTTTGGAAGTCATTTTAATTTCAGAAAACCTGCAAAAAATTAACCAGGAGAGGAGGGTACATTATGTAAATGACATTTCCAAAATGTATGAGTAAGTTTTGTTCAGTAGCAGAGTGATGTCCAGAACTGCAACACTGCACAACAAGAAGGTCTAACTGGAAATACATTAGTATCATCAATTGCAACAGCTCCAAATATCAAGCCATGATATGAAGTTTGTCGCACAATTTGAACCACGGAATATACTGGCTTTAGAGGGCTGCAGTCCAGATTAACCAGAATGATACTGGGGTTAAAAGGGTTAAATTAAGAGGACAGGTTGCATAAACCTGGCTTGTATTCCCTCGAAGATTAAGAGGAGATCTAATTGAGGAGTTTAAGATGATACAGGATTTGATAGCGTAGATAAAACCTTTTACCCTATATAAGAAATAGGAACAGGAGTAGGCCAATCGGCCCCATGAGCCTGCTCTGCCATTCAATAAGATCAAGGCTGATCTACCTCAACTCTACTTTCCTGCCTGATCCCCAAATCCCTTGATTCCCAAGAATCCAAAAACCTATCTATTTCAGCCTTGAATATACTCAATGACTGAGCATCCACATCTCTCTGGGGTAGAGAATTCCAAAGAGACGCAATCCTCTGAATAAAGAATTCCTCCTCATCTCAGTCTTAAATGATCGATCCGCTATCCTGAGACTGTGCCCTCATGTTTTAGACTCTTGAGCCAGGGGAAACAACCTCTCAGTGCCTACCCTGTCAAGTCCCTTCAGAATACTATATGTCTCAATGAGATCACCTCTCATTCTTCTAAACTCCGGAGAGTATAGACCCATTCTACTCAACCTCTTATCACGGGACTTTGGTGGGAAGAGTCCAGAACAAGGGAGCATAACCCTAAAATTAGAGTTAGGTCATTTAGGGGCGATATCAGGAAGCACAGAGGGTCAGTGAGACCTTGGTGGACTGTCCATAGATTACTAAAGGCAGCAGCACAGGTAGATAAGGTGATTAGGAAGGCCTATGGGATACTTGCCTTTATTAGCCGAGGCATAGAATATAAGAGCAGGGAGGTTATGATGGAGCTGTATAAAACACTAGTTAGGCCACAGCTGGAGAACTGTGTACAGTTCTGGTCACCACACTATAGGAAGGATGTGATTGCACTGGAGAGGGTGCAGAGGAGATTCACCAGGATGTTGCTTGGGCTGGAGCATTTCAGCTATGAAGAGAGACTGGATAGGCTATGGTTGTTTTCCTTAGAGCAGAGAAGGCTGAGGGGGGACCTGATTGAGGTATACAAAATTATAAGGGGCATTGATCGGATAGATAGGAAGAAACTTTTTCCCTTAGCAAAGGTTTCAATAACCAGGGGACATAGATTTAAGGTAAGGGGCAGGAGGGTTAGAGAGGATTTGAGGAAAACTTTTTTCACCCAGAGGGTAGTTGGAATCTGGAACACACTGCCTGAAGGGGTGATAGAGGCAGGAGCCCTCACAACATTTAAGAAGTATTTAGATGAGCACTTGAAATGACATAGCATACAAGGCTACGGGCCAAGTACTGGAAAATGGGATTAGAATAGATAGGTGCTGGATGGCCGGCATGGACACGATGGGCCAAAGGGCCTGTTTCTGTGCTATATCACTCTATGACATTTCTTCACATAAGAGGTTGTGGAAGTCTGGAACTCTCTCCACCAAAACGCTGTTGAGTCTGGGGCTCTATTAAAAATTCCAAAACTGAGACTTTTGTTGTAAAAGGAAATATAGAACCAAGACAGGTAGATTGAGTTAAGATACAGATCAGCTATGCCTTATACTCAAGGGACTGAATGACCGCCTCCTGTTCCAATGGTCCAGATCTGGGAAAGACTGGACTCAATGCCTGGTCTGATAGTTGAAGATATTGGTCCAGTTTTGGCCGCTGTCATATGATGGGTGATATTGAGGCTCTGGAATAGTTTCAAAGGAAGGTTGGTAGATTAATACCAAGCTGAAAGGCCCTTATTACCACAGTAAGCTAAGAAATTGAGGCCTGTTACTTTATAACAACACAGAATTTGGGGAAATCTGATATAGGTCTTTAAAATAATGAAAGGACTAGCCTCTGTGCACATATGAACATACAAAACTGAGGGCAAAAAATGTCCAACTGGTCCATGGAGCCTATGATAGCCAGAGTATTGTGACTAGAACACTTCCTACTCCCAGCTCGCAGCCTTGTAATCTCCTGGGAGAGGAAAAGAAAACAGATAAAATCCCAGGGCCAATAAGGGGAAAAAGACTGAAAAATTCCTCTCCAACCCTTTCAGGGATTGAAACGCAGTCCAGGAGATCACACAGACCAAGGGCTGAATTTTCAGGTCCTGTCAGGGAGTGGGGTTGGGGGTGGGGGGGGGGGGGTACGGGGAAACAGAGGCGGGTGGTGGGTCAAAAATACCAGCGCCGGCCGGCATACTGATTTCTCCAATGCTGTTCCTGGCACCGGTGAGTTTCATCAGGGCAGGGGAAGGGCAGCCCCAAAATCCCGCCGATCCACTAAGAAGACCAATTAACATTGTTGAAGAGCTCAATGAGAGCTCCTTAAGGGGCATGTTCTGATTTTGACCGGGCGCATGGGCTGCACACACCGGCTGGGGCAGACCAGCTGAATGGAGGCAGACACACAGTCATGGGCACCATAGAGAATTAGGTGGGTCCCATGAAAGGGTGAGCAGCGCAGAGGGGGACTTGGCCATTGGTGCACAGGTGCCATCGGGTCAGCGCAGGTTGCGGGGAGAGTAAGCCCTTGGACAATGCAGGGGGTCAGCACTCTCCTGCCATTGTGGGGGCATAAGAGGAGGAGGCAAAGCTACCAAACACAATTGGGGAGGCCGCCTTAGCACAAGGAAGGCAGCAACTGGCAATGGGTGCACGACTCAGATTTTGGTCCAATGGCGATGAGGAGCAACATCCTCCGCAGGAAGGGCATCAGGAGAGTGGAGGAGAGGAACAAGGGACAAGAAGGACACGGAGGCTATATCCCCACCATCGGATCTACTGCTGAAGACAGAGCGACTCCGAGAACCAGTGCCGCAGGAGACTGTGACTCTCCAGGGAGATGGTTACAGAGATCTGGGGCTTTGTTGCACTGCTTGCCATGCCCTGCCAGTAGCCATCAAAGTCACAGCGGCCTTGAGCTTCTTCACTTCTGGCTCCTTCCAAGGATCAGCTGCGGATCTTGGTGGCATCGCGTAACGGCTGCACACCACTGAATCTCGCACGTCACTGATGCCCTACTTTCGAGAGCTGGACAGCACATTCAATTCCAGACAGATGTGGCCTGGCAGGCACAGAGGGCAGTGGATTTCACCTCCACCACTGGATTCCCAGAGGTGCAGGGCAGCACTGATTGCACCCATGCGGCCAACAAGGGACCCAGTGACCGGCCAGTCAAATTCATCAACAGGAAGGGCTTCCACTCCCTCACCGTTCAGCTGGTCTGTGACACCTCTGTACAAAATACACCCAGGTAAGCAGACCTGTTGCAAGAGCTAAAGGTCTCTGGAGACTTGATTGGGATATTACTGTCAACAAGCATCTATATACTCTTGAGATAAGCAAAAACATAACAAGAGACATTAAGAGGCTTTTACCTTTTAAATACATTTCAGGCCACAAACGTCACAGATCTCCCGAAAACAACACTCAACTCCAGGCTTATGAATTTTCTCAAATTAAAATAATTTTTAACATTAACAAAATATAGCACATTACAATTTTAGCACAAGTCTTCCTTGTTCGGAACATATATCGGTTATTATTAAAAGAAAGTTGCCAGGATTGATGATTGTACTGCATTTGTCGATGAATGCAGGTGTCGTATTGAATGAATCAAACCTCACTTCAAAACCAGCTGACAAGGACAGCTCCACTCTCTCTTGTTCCAGCCAATCCTTCTGGGTTAAGGCTACCAAAATAAATTATGGTTCCAAACCATGGGAACAGGGGGAGGCCATTCAGCCCCTTGAGCCTGCTCTGCCATTCAATTAGATCATAGCTGATTAGATCACATGCGTTCAAATCCTCTGAAGAAGGAATTTTCCTCCACACAAGATCAGGGGGCAGGTTGTTCAACCTTGCCCGTCTAAGAGCGAAGTCCAAAGTACGGAAAGTCCTCATCAGAGAACTCCTCTTTGCTGACGATGCTGCTTTAACATCTCACACTGAAGAATGCCTGCAGAGTCTCATCGACAGGTTTGCGTCTGCCTGCAATGAATTTGGCCTAACCATCAGCCTCAAGAAAACGAACATCATGGGGCAGGATGTCAGAAATGCTCCATCCATCAATATTGGCGACCACGCTCTGGAAGTGGTTCAAGAGTTCACCTACCTAGGCTCAACTATCACCAGTAACCTGTCTCTAGATGCAGAAATCAACAAGCGCATGGGTAAGGCTTCCACTGCTATGTTCAGACTGGCCAAGAGAGTGTGGGAAAATGGCGCACTGACACGGAACACAAAAGTCCGAGTGTATCAGGCCTGTGTCCTCAGTACCTTGCTCTACGGCAGCGAGGCCTGGACAACGTATGCCTGCCAAGAGCGACGTCTCAATTCATTCCATCTTCGCTGCCTTCGGAGAATACTTGGCATCAGGTGGCAGGACTATATCTCCAACACAGAAGTCCTTGAAGCGGCCAACATCCCCAGCTTATACACACTACTGAGTCAGCGGCGCTTGAGATGGCTTGGCCATGTGAGCCGCATGGAAGATGGCAGGATCCCCAAAGACACATTGTACAGCGAGCTCGCCACTGGTATCAGACCCACCGGCCGTCCATGTCTCCGTTATAAAGACGTCTGCAAACGCGACATGAAATCGTGTGACATTGATCACAAGTCGTGGGAGTCAGTTGCCAGCATTCGCCAGAGCTGGCGGGCAGCCATAAAGACAGGGCTAAATTGTGGCGAGTCGAAGAGACTTAGTAGTTGGCAGGAAAAAAGACAGAGGCGCAAGGGGAGAGCCAACTGTGCAACAGCCCCAACAAACAAATTTCTCTGCAGCACCTGTGGAAGAGCCTGTCACTCCAGAATTGGCCTTTATAGCCACTCCAGGCGCTGCTTCACAAACCACTGACCACCTCCAGGCGCGTATCCATTGTCTCTCGAGATAAGGAGGCCCAAAAGAAAAAAAAAAAGAAGATCTGTATCTTAACTCCATCTACCCGCCTTGGTTCCATAACCCTTAATCCCCTTAACCCAACAAAAATCTATCAATCTCAGTTTTGAATTTTCAATTGATCCCCAGCCTTTACAGCTTTTTGGGGGGGGAGAGTTCCAGATTTCCACTATCCTTTGCATGAAGAAGTGCTTCTTGTCATCACCCCTGAATGGCCAAGCTCTAACATTGTGGTTATGCCCCTTTGTCCTGAACTCCCCGCCCCCTCCACCCACCGCCCTCCCCCCCGGAACCCTGATCTGCCTCAGTGGAAATAGTTTCTCTCTATCTCAACCTATCAACTCTTTTTAATCATCTTAAACACCTCAATTAGATCACCCTTTAACCTTCTAATGCAGAGATCTCAGAGGCTTGTTTGAATGTTGCTCATCTTGATAAAGTGGTGTTTGGTCACACCTACTATCCAGAGTTTGGGTCTGGAGACTATGTCTGCTGTTACGACCAGGTGAGCAATGTGTCTAGGGGTCTTTGGCTGTCTTTACCTGGTCTTATTGTAACAGGGTTTAATTTTAAACAGACTGTGTTTTGAGCCCCCCCCCCCCCCCCTTCTTGTGAATCCATGTTCACAGTTTTCAATTATAAGGTAAAGAACTGAGCACAAACAGCCTTTCTTTGGTATAAAGCAGAAAGAGGGAATTTATTAAAATCTTGAACTTAAACTCTAATATGGTTCATGCCTACAGCTAGACGCGCTCATGCTAGCATGCACACGCGATATAAACATGCAGATAGGAATAGAAAAGAGAAGAAAAGATAAGTAGAACAGTTTGAGGCAATATCTTGTTACTGTTTTGCAATTCGTTGGGGCCCAGTAATCATCTTAAAACTTTGTTCATGTGGCAAACCCTTCTCTCTTTGAGTTTCACGTGTTTTCATGAGATTCAGTTCCGTAGGAAGAGATGAAGGCAGACAGACAGGAGATAAGTTCTCAGTCCCAGGGGAAAGTCTTTACTCTATGAGCACATGGCTTTTTCTGAGTTCAAATCCCCTTGATGGAAGTTCAAATTCAAAAACTCCAGCCAGCTAGTCATGTGGCCAAAACTGGCCTGACCACTACTGTGTAGTGGAGAAGCAGCTGCTGGATCCCCATTGTTTCAACATTGTCTGTTACCATGGAAATGTCATTCTGGTCAGGGCTCGCAATTTTAAGTTTTAATGTTCATGTGGCGAAATAATGTGTGCCTCAGTCTTGGCAGGTAGGGTTTGCCTGCCACTGCAAAGGTTATTGTTAGTCCAACTGGTTGAAAAGGTAGCTATTAACATTCTAATGCTTTCTTCAAGGCTGATCCAGACATCATGACGGTTTCAGTCTCCAGCAGTCACTATGTATATTCGCAGTACAGGAGGGATCATGATGGGCCGAAGGGCCTGTTTCTGTGCTGTATAACTCGATGACTCTATGACCTGAGCTCTTATTCCAACTTGTCTGGTAACAAAAGTGTGTCCATTTTTTGGAAGGTTAATTCATCAGTTCATTTTTTATAGTTCATAATTGCACCTTGCATGAGCTCAAAGATAAACATCTATCTTTCTTTAAACCTACAAGAAAACCTGCCGTTTGTCTGTTTATTGACCATTAAAACACTCGAGGGTTAAAGCACCATTCTAAATAAAAACACTGTCTGCAGTCAGTTGAGAGGTGAAAGGAAAACCACCTCTATCATTTCCTACACAGCATCCGTGGAAAGAGAAGCAGAGTTAACGTTTCGGGTCAGTGACCCTTCTTCGGAAGGGTTCCGAAGAAGGGTCACTGACCCGAAACGTTAACTCTGGTTCTCTTTCCACAGATGCTGCCAGACCTGCTGAGTGAATCCAGCATTTCTTGTTTTTGTTTCAGATTTCCAGCATCCGCAGTATTTTGCTTTTATCTATCATTTCCTACCTGTTTATAACACTATGAAAAGGCTGAACCGTCTGTGGCTAACTGAGGAAGTTAAGGATGGTTTCAAATTGAAAGAAAACGCATACAATGTGGTGAAGATTAGCAGTAGGCCAGATGATTGGGAAAAAAATTTAGAAAACAGCAAAGAATGACCAAAAATAAATAGAGGGAGAAAATGGATTATGAGAGTAAACTAGCAAGAAATATCAGAAGACAGTAAAAGCTTCAAGTGTATACAAATGAAGATAGTAGCTAAAGTAAACATTGGTCCCATAGAGAATGAGACTGGGAAATTAATAATGGGAAACAAGGAAATGGCAGAGACTTTGAAGAAATATTTTGCATCTGTTTTTACAGTAGAAGTCACAAAAAGCATCCCAATAATAGTTGAAAATCAGGGGGCAAAAAGGATGGAGAAAATTAAAACAATCTTTTTATTATTCTTTCATGGGATCTGAGCATTGCTGGCAAGGCCAGCATTTTTTGCCCATCTCTAATTGTCTTTGAGAAGGTGGTGGTGAGCTGCCTTCATGAACCGCTGCAGTTCATCTGGTGTAGGTACACCTACAGAGTTGTTAGGATCATAGGAAATTGGAGCAGGAGTAGGTCATTCGGCCCATTGAGCCTGCTCCACCATTCAAACAGATCATGGCTGATCACCTACCTCTATACCATAGAGGGGAAGCAACGGCGTAGTGGTAATGTCACTGGCCTAGTAATCCAAAGACCCAGGCTAATGTTCCGGGGACATGTGTTCGAATCCCACCACGGCAGATGGTGAAATTTGAATCCAATTAATACATTTGGAATTAAAAGCTAGTCTAATGAAGACCATGAAACCACTGTTGTAAAAAAAAATACCCATCTGGTTCACTAATGTCCTTTATGGAAGGAAATCTGCCATCCTTACCTGGACTGGCCTACATATGACTTCAGACCCACAGCAATGTGGTTGACTCTTAAATGCTCTCTGAAATGGCCTAGCAAGGCACTCAGTTCAAGAGCAATTAGGAATGGGCAGTAAATGCTGGCCTAGCCAGCAATGCCTGCATCCCATGAACAAATTAAAAAAAAATTCCCCACCATCCCCATATCCTTTCACGTCATTAGTATCCAGAAATCCATCAATTTCTGTCCTGAGTTCCAGGCTTTTGGCTCAGCAACAGTGAAGGAACAGAGATATAGTTCCAAGTCAGGATAGTGGGTGGTTGGAGGGAATTTGCAGGTTGCACTCTACCCATGCATCTGCTGCCCTTGTCCTTCTAGTTGGTAGAGGTCACTGGTTTGGAAGGTGCTGTTGAAGGAAGCTTGGCGAGTTGCGGCAATGCATTTTGTTTCTCATACACACGACTGCCACTGCACCTCAGGGGTGGAGGGAGTGAATGTTTAAGGAGGTGGATTGGGTGCTGATCAAGCAGGCTGCTTTATTCTGGATGGTGTTGAGCTTCTTGAGTTTTGTTGGAGCTGCACTCATCCAAGCGAGTATTCCATCACACTCCTGACTTTTGCCTTGTAGATGGTGGACAGGCTCTGGGGAGTCAGGTGAGTTACTCACCACAGAATTCCCTGCCTCGACCTGGCCTTGTAGCCACAGTATTTATATAGCTGGTCCAGTTCAGCTTCTGGTCAATGGTAACCCCCAGTATGTTGATCGTGGGGGATTCAGCGATGGTAATGCCATTGAATGTCAAGAGGAGATGGTTAGATTCTCTCTTGTTGAAGTTGGTCATTGCCTGGCACTTGTGTGGCACAAATGTTATTTGCCATTTATCAGCCCAAGCCTGAATGTTGTCCAGGTCTTGCTGCATGGAGCATGGACTGCTTGAATATCTGTGTCACAAATGATACTGAACACTGTCCCATCATCAGCAAACATCCCTACTTCTGACCTTATGGTGGGAGGGAAGGTCATTGATGAAGCAGCTGAAGAGGGCTGGGCCTAGGGTACTACCCTGAGCCAGTCCTGCAGTGATGTGCTGGAACTGAGATGATTAGCTTTCAACAACCACAACCAACTTTCTTTCTGCTTGGTATGACTCCTACCATTGCAGAGTTTTCCCCGATTCCCATTGACTTCAATTTTCCTCGGGCTCCTTGATGCCATACTTGGTCAAATGCTGCCTAGATGTCAAGGGCAGTCACTCTTACCTCACCTCTGCAGTTCGGCTCTTTTGTCCATGTCTGTAATGAGATCTGGAGCCAAGTGGCCCTGGCGGAACCCAAACTGAGCATCAGTGAGCAGGCTATTGCTGAGTAAGTGCTGCTTGATAGCACTGTCAATGATACCTTCCATCACTTCGTTGTCGATTGAGAGCAGACTATAATTCTATATAAATTCTAAAGACTAAGTCTATATTACCTCTCCCTTTCTCTTCTGCTAAAATGCACCACCTCAGTCTTCTCTGTATTAAATTTCATACGCCACTTGGCTGCCCATTCTGCTGGCCTATCTACATCTTGTTGCAGTCGACCTCATTCACATGGAGAAAATGTGAGGTTATCCATTTTGCTAGTAAAAGAAAAGTAAAATATTATTTAAATAGAGAGAGACAGTAGAATGCTGGAGTACAGAGGGATATAGGTGACCCGTACATGAAAAACAAACGTTAACATGCAGGTACAGCAAGTAATTAGGAAGGCGAATGGAAAGTTGGTCTTTATTGCAAGGGGTTAGAGTATAAAATAGGGAAGTCTTGTTACAACTGTACAGGGCATTGGCGAAACCACACCTGGAGTAATGTGTACAGTTATGGTCTCCTTATTGAAGGAGGGCTATACTGGCATTGGCAGCAGTTCAGAGAGGGTTCATCAGCATCATTTAGGTGTGTTCATCCACTACAGGATGTAACCTGCCTCATGCCTTTTCCATTTATCCCTATCCCTTGCTGTTCTTATCCATGTGGTTCCGAGGTATGATATCATATCTCTCCCCCTTCTTTTTCCTGTTCTTCCCACCCTCTCTCCCACTGGGTGCCCCCCATCCCCCAATCGCTTCCACCCTCTCTCCCACTAGGTGCACACCCCATCGCTCCCACTGGGTGCTTCCCCCCATCGCTCCCATCTTCTCCCCCACTGGGTGCCTCACTCATCACTCCCACCCGCTCTCCCACTGGGTGCCCCCCCCCATCACTCCTACCCCATCTCCTCCCGGGTGCCCCCCCCCCATCACTCCCACCCTTTCTCCCACTGGGTGCCCCCCCCCATCACTTCCACCCTTTCTCCCACTGGGTGCCCCTCCCTCATTGCATCCACCCTCTCCCACTGGGTGCTTCCCCCATCGCTCTCACCTGCTCCCCCACTAGGTGCTCTCCCCCATCACTCCCACTCTCTCCCCCACTGGGTGCCCCCCACCCATCGCACCCACGTTCTCTCCCACTAGATGCCCTCTCCCATCACTCCCAACGTCTCTCCCACTGGGTGCCCCCCCATCGCACCAACCCTCTCTCCCACTCGGTGCCCTCATCACTCCCACCCTCTCTCCCACTGGGTGCCCTCCCCCATCGCTCCCACCCTCTCTCCCACTGGGTGCTCTCCCCCATCGCTCCCAACCTCTCTCCCACTGGGTTCCCTCCCCCATCGCTCCCACCCTCTCTCCCACTGGGTGCCCTCCCCCATTGCTCCCACCCTCTCCCACTGGGCGCCCTCCCCCATCGCTCCAACCCTCTCTCCCACTAGGTGCCCTTCCCCATCACTTCCACCCTCTCTCCCACTGGGAGCCCTCCCCCATCCCCATCACTCCCACTGGGTGCCCTCCCCCATCACTCCCACCCTCTCTCCCACTGGGAGCTCTCCCCCATCACTCCCACCCTCTCTCCCACTGGGTGCCCTCCGCCATCGCTCCCACCCTCTCTCCCACTGGGTGCCCTCCCCCATTGCACCCACCCTCTCTCCCACTGGGTGCCCCCCATCCCCCGAATCGCTTCCACCCTCTCTCCCACTAGGTGCACACCCCATCGCTCCCACTGGGTGCTTCCCCCCATCGCTCCCATCTTCTCCCCCACTGGGTGCCTCACTCATCACTCCCACCCTCTCTCCCACTGGGTGCCCCCCCCATCACTCCTACCCCATCTCCTCCCGGGTGACCCCCCCCCATCACTCCCACCCTTTCTCCCACTGGGTGCCCCCCCCATCACTTCCACCCTTTCTCCCACTGGGTGCCCCTCCCTCATTGCATCCACCCTCTCCCACTGGGTGCTTCCCCCATCGCTCCCACCTGCTCCCCCACTAGGTGCTCTCCCCCATCACTCCCACTCTCTCCCCCACTGGGTGCCCCCCACCCATCGCACCCACCTTCTCTCCCACTAGATGCCCTCTCCCATCACTCCCACCGTCTCTCCCACTGGGTGCCCCCCCATCGCACCAACCCTCTCTCCCACTCGGTGCCCTCATCACTCCCACCCTCTCTCCCACTGGGTGCCCTCCCCCATCGCTCCCACCCTCTCTCCCACTGGGTGCTCTCCCCCATCGCTCCCACCCTCTCTCCCACTGGGTTCCCTCCCCCATCGCTCCCACCCTCTCTCCCACTGGGTGCCCTCCCCCATTGCTCCCACCCTCTCCCACTGGGCGCCCTCCCCCATCGCTCCAACCCTCTCTCCCACTAGGTGCCCTTCCCCATCACTTCCACCCTCTCTCCCACTGGGAGCCCTCCCCCATCCCCATCACTCCCACTGGGTGCCCTCCCCCATCACTCCCACCCTCTCTCCCACTGGGTGCCCTCCCCCATCACTCCCACCCTCTCCCACTGGGGGCCCACCCCCATCGCACCCACCCTCTCTCCCACTGGGTGCCCTCCCCCATCGCACCCACCCTCTCTCCCACTGGGTGCCCTCCCCCATCTCTCCCACTGGGTGCCCTCACCCATCGCACCCACCCTCTCTCCCACTGGGTGCCCACCCCCATCGCTCCCACCCTCTCCCACTGGGTGCCCTCCCCCATCGCGCCCACCCTCTCTCCCACTGGGTGCCCTCCCCCATCGCACCCACCCTCTCTCCCACTAGGTGCCCTCCCCCATCGCACCCACCCTCTCTCCCACTGGGTGCCCTCCCCATTCGCACCCACCCTCTCTCCCACTGGGTGCCCTCCCCCATCTCTCCCACTGGGTGCCCTCACCCATCGCACCCACCCTGTCTCCCACTGGGTGCCCTCCCCCATCTTTCCCACTGGGTGCCCTCCCCCATCGCACCCATCCTCTCTCCCACTGGGTGCCCTCCCCCATCGCTCCTACTCTCTCTCCCACTGGGTGCCCTCCCCCATCGCACCTCCCCCATCTCTCCCACTGGGTGCCCTCCCCCATCTCTCCCACTGGGTGCCCTCCCCCATCGCACCTCCCCCATCTCTCCCACTGGGTGCCCTCCCCCATCTCTCCCACTGGGTGCCCTCCCCCATCTCTCCCACTGGGTGCCCTCCCCCATCGCACCCACCCTCTCTCCCACTGGGTGCCCTCCCCCATCTCTCCCACTGGGTGCCCTCACCCATCGCAACCACCCTCTCACCCACTGGGTGCCCTCCCCCATCTCTCCCACTGGGTGCCCTCCCCCATCGCACCCACCCTCTCTCCCACTGGGTGCCCTCACCCATCGCACCCACCCTCTCTCCCACTGGGTGCCCTCCCCCATCTCTCCCACTGGGTGCCCTCCCCCATCGCACCTCCCCCATCTCTCCCACTTGGTGCCCTCCCCCATCGCACCCACCCTCTCTCCCATTGGGTGCCCTCCCCCATCTCTCCCACTGGGTGCCCTCACCCATCGCAACCACCCTCTCTCCCGCTGGGTGCCTTCTCCCACTGGGTGCCCTCCTCCATCTCGCCCACTGGGTGCCCTCCCCCATCGCACCCACCCTCTCTCCCACTGGGTGCCCTTACCCATCTCTCCCACTGGGTGCCCTCCCCCATCGCACCCACCCTCTCTCCCACTGGGTGCCCTCACCCATCGCACCCACCTTCTCTCCCACTGGGTGCCCTCACCCATCGCACCCACCCTCTCTCCCACTGGGTGCCCTCACCCATTGCTCCCACCCTCTCTCCCACTGGGTGCCCTCCCCCATCTCTCCCACTGGGTGCCCTACCCCATCTCTCCCACTGGGTGCCCTCCCCCATCGCACCCACCCTCTCTCCCACTGGTTGCCCTCCCCCATCTCTCCCACTGGGTGCCCTCCCCCATCACTCCCACCCTCTCTCCCACTGGGTGCCCTCCCCCATCGCACCCACCATCTCTCCCACTGGGTGCCCTCCCCCATCTCTCCCACTGGGTGCCCTCCCCCATCACTCCCACCCTCTCTCCCACTGGGTGCCCTCCCCCATCTCTCCCACTGGGTGCCCTCCCCCATCGCACCCACCCTCTCTCCCACTGGGTGCCCTCCCCCATCGCACCCACCCTCTCTCCCACTGGGTGCCCTCCCCATTCACACCCACCCTCTCTCCCACTGGGTGCCCTCCCCCATCTCTCCCACTGGGTGCCCTCACCCATTGCACCCACCCTGTGTCCCACTGGGTGCCCTCCCCCATCTCTCCCACTGGGTGCCCTCCACCATCGCACCCACCCTGTCTCCCACTGGGTGCCCTCTCCCATCTCTCCCACTGGGTGCCCTCCCCCATCGCACCTCCCCCATCTCTCCCACTGGGTGCCCTCTCCCATCTATCCCACTGGGTGCCCTCCCCCATCGCACCTCCCCCATCTCCCACTGGGTGCCCTCCCCCATCGCACCCACCCTCTCTCCCACTGGGTGCCCTCCCCCATCTCTCCCACTGGGTGCCCTCACCCATCGCACCCACCCTCTCTCCCACTGAGTGCCCTCCCCCATCTCTCCCACTGGGTGCCCTCCCCCATCGCACCCACCCTCTCTCCCACTGGGTGCCCTCACCCATCGCTCCCACCCTCTCTCCCACTGGGTGCCCACCCCCATCGCTCCCACCCTCTCTCCCACTGGGTGCCCTCCCCCATCGCTCCCACCCTCTCTCCCACTGGGTGCCCTCCCCCATCGCAGCCACCCTCTCTCCCACTAGGTGCCCTCCCCCATCGCACCCACCCTCTCTCCCACTGGGTGCCCTCCCCATTCGCACCCACCCTCTCTCCCACTAGGTGCCCTCCCCCATCGCACCCACCCTCTCTCCCACTGGGTGCCCTCCCCCATCTCTCCCACTGGGTGCCCTCACCCATCGCCCCCACCCTGTCTCCCACTGGGTGCCCTCCCCATCTCTCCCACTGGGTGCCCTCCACCATCGCACCCACCCTGTCTCCCACTGGGTGCCCTCCCCCATCTCTCCCACTGGGTGCCCTCCCCCATCGCACCCATCCTCTCTCCCACTGGGTGCCCTCCCCCATCGCTCCTACTCTCTCTCCCACTGGGTGCCCTCCCCCATCGCACCTCCCCCATCTCTCCCACTGGGTGCCCTCCCCCATCTCTCCCACTGGGTGCCCTCCCCCATCGCACCTCCCCCATCTCTCCCACTGGGTGCCCTCCCCCATCTCTCCCACTGGGTGCCCTCCCCATCTCTCCCACTGGGTGCCCTCCCCCATCGCACCCACCCTCTCTCCCACTGGGTGCCCTCCCCCATCTCTCCCACTGGGTGCCCTCACCCATCGCAACCACCCTCTCTCCCACTGGGTGCCCTCCCCCATCTCTCCCACTGGGTGCCCTCCCACATCGCACCCACCCTCTCTCCCACTGGGTGCCCTCACCCATCGCACCCACCCTCTCTCCCACTGGGTGCCCTCCCCCATCTCTCCCACTGGGTGCCCTCCCCCATCGCACCTCCCCCATCTCTCCCACTTGGTGCCCTCCCCCATCGCACCCACCCTCTCTCCCATTGGGTGCCCTCCCCCATCTCTCCCACTGGGTGCCCTCACCCATCGCACCCACCCTCTCTCCCACTGGGTGCCTTCTCCCACTGGGTGCCCTCCCCCATCTCGCACACTGGGTGCCCTCCCCCATCGCACCCACCCTCTCTCCCACTGGGTGCCCTTACCCATCTCTCCCACTGGGTGCCCTCACCCATCGCACCCACCCTCTCTCCCACTGGGTGCCCTCCCCCATCGCACCCACCCTCTCTCCCACTGGGTGCCCTCACCCATCGCACCCACCTTCTCTCCCACTGGGTGCCCTCACCCATCGCACCCACCCTCTCTCCCACTGGGTGCCCTCACCCATTGCTCCCACCCTCTCTCCCACTGGGTGCCCTCCCCCATCTCTCCCACTGGGTGCCCTACCCCATCTCTCCCACTGGGTGCCCTCCCCCATCGCACCCACCCTCTCTCCCACTGGTTGCCCTCCCCATCTCTCCCACTGGGTGCCCTCCCCCATCACTCCCACCCTCTCTCCCACTGGGTGCCCTCCCCCATCGCACCCACCCTCTCTCCCACTGGGTGCCCTCCCCCATCTCTCCCACTGGGTGCCCTCCACCATCGCACCTCCCCCATCTCTCCCACTGGGTGCCCTCCCCCATCGCACCCACCCTATCTCCCACTGGGTGCCCTCCCCCATCTCTCCCACTGGGTGCCCTCCCCCATCTCTCCCACTGGGTGCCCTCCCCCATCGCACCTCCCCCATCTCTCCCACTGGGTGCCCTCCCCCATCGCACCCACCCTCTCTCCCACTGGGTGCCCTCCCCCATCTCTCCCACTGAGTGCCCTCCCCCATCTCTCCCACTGGGTGCCCTCCCCCATCGCACCCATCCTCTCTCCCACTGGGTGCCCTCACCCATCGCACCCACCCTCTCTCCCACTGGGTGCCCTCCCCCATCTCAACCACTGGGTGCCATCCCCCATCGCACCTCCCCCATCTCTCCCACTTGGCGCCCTCCCCCATCGCACCCACCCTCTCTCCCATTGGGTGCCCTCCCCCATCTCTCCCACTGGGTGCCCTCACCCATCGCACCCACCCTCTCTCCCACTGGGTGCCCTTCCCCATTGCACCTCCCCCATCTCGCCCACTGGGTGCCCTCCCCCATCGCACCCACCCTCTCTCCCACTGGTTGCCCTTCCCCATCTCTCCCACTGGGTGCCCTCACCCATCGCACCCACCCTCTCTCCCACTGGGTGCCCTCCCCCATCGCACCCACCCTCTCCCACTGGGTGCCCTCGCCCATCGCACCCACCTTCTCTCCCACTGGGTGCCCTCACCCATCGCACCCACCCTCTCTCCCACTGGGTGCCCTCACCCATCGCTCCCACCCTCTCTCCCACTGGGTGCCCTCCCCCATCTCTCCCACTGGGTGCCCTCCCCCATCTCTCCCACGGTGCCCTCCCCCATCGCACCCACCCTCTCTCCCACTGGTTGCCCTCCCCCATCTCCTTCACTGGGTGCCCTCCCCCATCTCTCCCACTGGGTGCCCTCACCCATCGCACCCACCCTCTCTCCCACTGGGTGCCCTCCCCCATTGCACCTCCCCCATCTCGCCCACTGGGTGCCCTCCCCCATCTCTCCCACGGTGCCCTCCCCCATCGCACCCACCCTCTCTCCCACTGGTTGCCCTCCCCCATCTCTCCCACTGGGTGCCCTACCCCATCTCTCCCACTGGGTGCCCTCACCCATCGTACCCACCCTCTCTCCCACTGGGTGCCCTCCCCCATTGCACCTCCCCCATCTCGCCCACTGGGTGCCCTCCCCCATCTCTCCCACTGGGTGCCCTCCCCCATCGCACCCACCCTCTCTCCCACTGGTTGCCCTCCCCCATCTCTCCCACTGGGTGCCCTCCCCCATCTCTCCCACTGGGTGCCCTCACCCATCGCACCCACCCTCTCTCCCACTGGGTGCCCTCCCCCATCGCTCCCACCCTCTCTCCCACTGGGTGCCCTCCCCCATCGCACCCACCCTCTCTCCCACTGGGTGCCCTACCCCATCTCTCTCACTGGGTGCTCTCCCCCATCTCTCCCACTGGTTGCCCTCCCCCATCTCTCCCACTGGGTGCCCTCACCCATCGCACCCACCCTCTCTCCCACTGGGTGCCCTACCCCATCTCTCCCACTGGGTGCCCTCACCCATCGCTCCCACCCTCTCTCCCACTGGGTGCCCTCACCCATCGCACCCACCCTCTCTCCCACTGGGTGCCCTCCCCCATTGTACCTCCCCCATCTCGCCCACTGGGTGCCCTCCCCCATCTCTCCCACTGGGTGCCCTCCCCCATCGCACCCACCCTCTCTCCCACTGGTTGCCCTCCCCCATCTCTCCCACTGGGTGCCCTCCCCCATCTCTCCCACTGGGTGCCCTCACCCATCGCACCCACCCTCTCTCCCACTGGGTGCCCTCCCCCATCGCTCCCACCCTCTCTCCCACTGGGTGCCCTCCCCCATCGCACCCACCCTCTCTCCCACTGGGTGCCCTACCCCATCTCTCTCACTGGGTGCTCTCCCCCATCTCTCCCACTGGTTGCCCTCCCCCATCTCTCCCACTGGGTGCCCTCACCCATCGCACCCACCCTCTCTCCCACTGGGTGCCCTACCCCATCTCTCCCACTGGGTGCCCTCACCCATCGCTCCCACCCTCTCTCCCACTGGGTGCCCTCACCCATCGCACCCACCCTCTCTCCCACTGGGTGCCCTCCCCCATTGTACCTCCCCCATCTCGCCCACTGGGTGCCCTCCCCCATCTCTCCCACTGGGTGCCCTCCCCCATCGCACCCACCCTCTCTCCCACTGGGTGCCCTCCCCCATCTCTCCCACTGGGTGCCCTCACCCATCGCACCCACCCTCTCTCCCACTGGGTGCCCTCCCCCATCGCTCCCACCCTCTCTCCCACTGGGTGCCCTCCCCCATCGCACCCACCCTCTCTCCCACTGGGTGCCCTACCCCATCTCTCTCACTGGGTGCCCTCCCCCATCTCTCCCACTGGGTGCCCTCACCCATCGCTCCCACCCTCTCTCCCACTGGGTGCCCTACCCCATCTCTCCCACTGGGTGCCCTCACCCATCGCTCCCACCCTCTCTCCCACTGGGTGCCCTACCCCATCTCTCCCACTGGGTGCCCTCCCCCATCTCTCCCACCCTCTCTCCCATCAATGCCTGTCTTGCTCCTCCCTCCCTCCCCCCTGGTTTCCGCTGCCAGCTCCGTGCCCCGGAAGTTGACGCCGGACCCGGGCCGGGGTCACTGAGGCCGCGATGCTGTCGCGCGGCTCCATCGAGATCCCGCTGCGGGACACGGACGAGGTGAGCCCGGGGTCCGGGGCCAGGGGCCGGGGGGGGATGGAGTGCGGGGACGGGTCGGGGCCCGGGGACAGGAGCACCGTGGCCGGGGAGTGGAGCCGGGAAGGTGGGAGCGGGGAAAACACCCGCGGCCTCTGGCTTGGGCTCCGGCTCCGAACTGAAATCAGCAGCGTTACCCCGAGGCCCTGACGGGAGGGTGTAGAGATCCAGGGGGTGGTGGGGAGAGAGTCCCCGGTATTCCCGGGGCTAATAGTTACTCCTCAACAAACATCACTAAAAACATGATCTGCTCATTATCACATCGCTGTTTGTGGGATCTTGCTGTGTGCGGATTGGCCGTGGGATCTCGCTGTGTGCGGATTGGCCGTGGGATCTCGCTGTGTGCGGATTGGTTGTGGGATCTCACTGTGCGGATTGGCCGTGGGATCTCGCTGTGTGCGGATTGGTTGTGGGATCTTGCTGTGTGCGGATTGGCCGTGGGATCTCGCTGTGTGCGGATTGGTTGTGGGATCTTGCTGTGTGCGGATTGGCCGTGGGATCTCGCTGTGTGCGGATTGGCCGTGGGATCTCGCTGTGTGCGGATTGGTTGTGGGATCTCGCTGTGTGCGGATTGGCCGTGGGATCTCGCTGTGTGCGGATTGGTTGTGGGATCTCACTGTGCGGATTGGCCGTGGGATCTCGCTGTGTGCGGATTGGTTGTGGGATCTTGCTGTGTGCGGATTGGCCGTGGGATCTCGCTGTGTGCGGATTGGTTGTGGGATCTTGCTGTGTGCGGATTGGCCGTGGGATCTCGCTGTGTGCGGATTGGCCGTGGGATCTCGCTGTGTGCGGATTGGTTGTGGGATCTCGCTGTGTGCGGATTGGTTGTGGGATCTCGCTGTGTGCGGATTGGTTGTGGGATCTCGCTGTGTGCGGATTGGTTGTGGGATCTCGCTGTGTGCGGATTGGTTGTGGGATCTCGCTGTGTGCGGATTGGCCGTGGGATCTCGCTGTGTGCGGATTGGTTGTGGGATCTCGCTGTGTGCGGATTGGTTGTGGGATCTCGCTGTGTGCGGATTGGCCGTGGGATCTCGCTGTGTGCGGATTGGTTGTGGGATCTCGCTGTGTGCGGATTGGTTGTGGGATCTCGCTGTGTGCGGATTGGCCGTGGGATCTCGCTGTGTGCGGATTGGCCGTGGGATCTCGCTGTGTGCGGATTGGTTGTGGGATCTCGCTGTGTGCGGATTGGTTGTGGGATCTCGCTGTGTGCGGATTGGCCGTGGGATCTCGCTGTGTGCGGATTGGTTGTGGGATCTCGCTGTGTGCGGATTGGTTGTGGGATCTCGCTGTGTGCGGATTGGCCGTGGGATCTCGCTGTGTGCGGATTGGTTGTGGGATCTCGCTGTGTGCGGATTGGCCGTGGGATCTCGCTGTGTGCGGATTGGTTGTGGGATCTCGCTGTGTGCGGATTGGTTGTGGGATCTCGCTGTGTGCGGATTGGCCGTGGGATCTCGCTGTGTGCGGATTGGCCGTGGGATCTCGCTGTGTGCGGATTGGTTGTGGGATCTCGCTGTGTGCGGATTGGCCGTGGGATCTCACTGTGTGCGGATTGGTTGTGGGATCTCGCTGTGTGCGGATTGGCCGTGGGATCTCGCTGTGTGCGGATTGGTTGTGGGATCTCGCTGTGTGCGGATTGGTTGTGGGATCTCGCTGTGTGCGGATTGGCCGTGGGATCTCGCTGTGTGCGGATTGGCCGTGGGATCTCGCTGTGTGCGGATTGGTTGTGGGATCTCGCTGTGTGCGGATTGGTTGTGGGATCTCGCTGTGTGCGGATTGGTTGTGGGATCTCGCTGTGTGCGGATTGGCCGTGGGATCTCGCTGTGTGCGGATTGGCCGTGGGATCTCGCTGTGTGCGGATTGGTTGTGGGATCTCGCTGTGTGCGGATTGGCCGTGGTATCGCGCTGTGTGCGGATTGGTTGTGGGATCTCGCTGTGTGCGGATTGGCCGTGGTATCGCGCTGTGTGCGGATTGGCCGTGGGATCTCGCTGTGTGCGGATTGGCCGTGGTATCGCGCTGTGTGCGGATTGGCCGTGGTATCGCGCTGTGTGCGGATTGGTTGTGGGATCTCGCTGTGTGCGGATTGGCCGTGGTATCGCGCTGTGTGCGGATTGGCCGTGGGATCTCGCTGTGTGCGGATTGGCCGTGGGATCTCGCTGTGTGCGGATTGGCCGTGGGATCTCGCTGTGTGCAAGTTGGCTGTAACATTTCTTATGTTACATTAGGGACAAAACTTCAAAAAGAATTTCATTGCCTTTCAAGGGCTTTGGGACGTCCTGAGTTTGTGAAAGGTGCTATACAAATGTAAGTTCTTCCTCTTGTTTTTGTTGCGCCCAGGCTCAACTGTCCCATCGAGCTCCTGGCTGGCTGGCCTCCCTCCCTCCATAAACCGGAGGTCATACAAAGCTCTGCCATTTGTGTCCCAACACGTTTTGCAGTAATGCCAACTGCACCGTCTCATAAAGCAGATACAAATTCTTAAAAATTAGAAGATTTCCTGTGTAAAGTTGGAGTCAACGACTCAGCCCATCGAGCCTGATCCGCCATTCAGAAGTTCATAGCTGATGATCTTTCTCAACTCCACTTTCCTGCACTATCCCCATATCCCTTAATTCCGAAAAATTTATCAATCTCTGTCTTGAATATACTCAATGATTGAGCATTCACAGCTCTCTGGGGTAGAGAATTCCAAAGATTCACAACCCTTTGTGTGAAGAAATTTCTCCTCATCTCAGTACTAAATGGCTGACCCCTCATTCTGAACTTGTGACTCCCTGTTCTAGACTTCCCAGCCAGGGCAAACATTTTCTCAGCATCTACCCTGCCAAGCTCTTTAACAATTTTATATGTTGCAATTAACAGTTGGTTTATGAACCTCATCAGTGGTTTATTTGATCTGTAACAAGGTGAGAGCTCTTTACAGAATCTATATTACTACATCTGAAAATGCTTTACAGAAAGCTTCTAAAAAAAGTCCTAGAACACAATACTGCTGCTACTGGAAATCTGAAAGGAAAACAGAGAATGCTGGAAATTCCTCAGCAGGTCAGGTAGCATCTTTAGAGAGAGATACAGAGTTAATGTTTTAGGTCAGGTTCTGATGAAAGGCCACAGACCTGAAATATTAACTAAGTATCTCTCTCTACAGATGCTGCCAGCTTACCTGCTGAGTATTTCCAGCTTTTTCAACGTTATTATGTATCTCAGTTTAAGGTTATAATGGCAGTGATTGGGGTGACAGCTGGACAAAGGTGATTTTATAAGTTTCCAATTGTTTTCTAGTTTATTATCTTTATTAGTTGTTTCCCTCTAAGAAATGGGACACTTTTGTTTGGGGAGAACCGGATGTCTTCTTATTTGTTTGTTAGAAAAAGCAACAATAAAAGATCTTATGCAACTTGCAACTACGGTAATGCACATTGTTTCTTGAGCATTGCATGTGTGCATTGTCCCTTTAAGAATTACAACTTGGGTGGGGGAGTGTAATCGGCTCTTTGCTCATCTGCCACCCTTACTAGACTTAATTTTATTTATTTATCTTAATCTGGTGGGAGGCATGGCGAGGAGACAGCGACAGGTAGCGGATCGGATGATTTCCATACAAAAAAGTCCTGAGATTTGAGAGTTCCATCATGAGATCATGAGTGAGGCTTAATTTTGCTTAAAAATCATGTTGCATGATTTGCAAAAATTGGTATGTCTGCGTTGACTCATCACTCCTCTGCTCACTAACCTGCATTGACTCCCTGTCCAGCAATGTATCGATTTTTAAAGTTCTCACCCTTGTTTTTGAATTCTTCCATGGCCTCATCCCTCCATGGCTCTGTAATCTCCTCCAGCCCCACGACCCTCCAAGATCTCTGTGCTCCTCCAATTCTGGCCTCTTGAGCATCGCTGATTTTAATCACTCCACCATTGGCAGCCGTGCCTTCAGCTGCCTGGGTCCTAAGATCTGGAATTCCCTCCATAAATCTCTGGCTCTCTCTGGTCTCCTTTAAGACATTCCTTAAAACCTACCTCTTTGACTAAGCTTTTGGTCACCTTGTCCTAATAGCTCCTTATGTTACTCATGTCAAATTTTGTTTTATAATTGCTCCTGCGAAGCGCCATGGGAAGTTTTACTATGTTAACGGCACTATACAAATGCAAGTTGTTGTTCTCTCTCTCTCTAACTAATTATATCCTAATTTTTGATTGTCAGTTTTCCACATATCTATGGAATAGCCTAGGATGTTTCTCTTTGACAAAGGTGCTCTATAAATGCAAATTGTTGTGAAGAAATGTACCCCATCTAAAACATTCTCCCGTCTTGTACCCTTACAGGTAACAACGTAACTAAATTTCTATGGTTTTCTGTACTTGTTTCAGATTTCCTGCCTTTTTCCTCTATTAATTAAATTGAAGGAAACCCTCTTCTTTCCAAAAATCCTTCACTAGGAAGGCAAAGGATTTGCCAATAGTTTTATTTGAGCAATATCTCTGTGGCAGAGCAATCTAGTTCTGAGGCAGTTGTTTTTATTTGAATTAATTCGTGAGATGCGGCTGTCACTGCTAAGACCGGCATTTATCTCCCACCTCTAATTGCCCTTGAGAAGGTGTGGTGGTGAGCAACCTTTTTAAATACAACAGTGACTTGCTAGGCCATTTCAGAGGGCAGTTAAGAGTCAACCAAATTGCTGTGGGTCTGGAGTCACATAATGATAGTAGGGGGTGACAGATTTTTTTCCCTAAAGGACATTAGTGAATCAGATGGGTTTTCATGACAATCTGGTAGTTACTGATAATAGTATTTTATTTCAGAGTTATTTAATTGAATTTAAATTTTCACCGGCCGTGGTGGGATTTGAACTCATGTCTCTGGATCCTTAGTCCAGGCCTCTGGATTACTCATCCAATGACATAACCACTATGCTACCATACCAAAGTTGATGTCTTGTGAAGGAATGGTGGATAGTCAAGGCTAACCTACATTTTATCGGTGTTTTTTAGGTCATTGAACTTGACTTTGATCAGCTACCAGAGGGAGATGAAGTCATCAGTATTCTCAAGCAGGAACACACCCAGCTTCACATATGGATGGCCTTGGCGGTTTGTATTTCACTATTTGTTACAGAGATGCAAAGCAGCACAGTTATAAATACACAACAATAATCTGACCATCGAAAGGATAAAATTAGATAAAGGGGAAGAACCTGAAGGATTGGCAGCACTCAGTAGAAGAGTCACCTGGTTTGGATGGGGTGCCTCTGAGGTTACTGAGGGAAGTAAGGGTGGACATTGCAGAGGCTCTTCCAACCCTTCGATATGAGGGTGGTGCCAGAGGACTGGAGGATTGCAAAGGTCAGACATCTGTTTAAAAAAAGAGATAAACCTGGTAACTACAGGCTTGTCAGGCCTAAGGTTGGTTATAGGGAAACTTCTAGAAACCATAATCCGAGACAAAATTTATTGTCACTTGGAAGAATGTGTGTTAATATATGGCAGCCAGCGTGGATTTGTTAAAGGCAAATTGGGTTTGACTAACTTGATTGAATTCTTTGATGAAGTAATGGAGAGGGTGGTGAGGGTCAAAAGGCATTTGAAGAAGCACCACATGTTAGTAAAATTAAACCCCATAGGATTAAAGGGACAGTGGCAGCTTGGATACAAAATTGGCTAAGAGACAGAAAGCAGAGAATAATGGTGAATGGTTGTTTTCAGGCAGGAAGGAAGTATACAGTGGTGTTTCCCAAAGGTCTGTGTTGGGACCACTGCTCTTTTGATACCTGTTAATGACTTGAATTTGGGTATACAGGGCATAACTTCAAAGTTTGCAGATGGCACAAAACTTGGCAATGCAGAAAACAGACTTCAGGAGGACATAGGCTGGTGAAATGGGCAGACACATGACAGATGACATTTTTAACGCAGAGAAATGTAAAGTGATATATTTTTAGGAAGGATGTCAAGGTCTTGAAGAGGATGGAAGGGACATTTAATAGAATGGTACCAGGGTTGAGGGACTTCAGTTATGTGGAAAGACTGGAGAGGTTGGGGTTGTTCTCCTTCAAGCAGGCAAGGTTAAGGGGAGATTTAATTGAGGGGCTTTGATAGAGTAAATAAAGAGAAACTGTTTCCAGTTGGTGAGGGGTCCATAACCAGAGGACACAAGTTTAAGCTAATTGGAACAAAGGCCAAAGTGGAGATGAGGAGACTTTTTTTTCCACAGTGAGTTGTGATCTGGAATGCACTGCCCCTGAAAGGGTGATGAAAGCAGATTCAGTTGTGACATTCAGAGGAGAATTGGATGAATACTTGAAAAGGAAATATTTACAGGGCTATGGGGAAAGAACAGGGGAGTGGGACTAATTGGATAGCTCTTTCAAAAAGTCAGCACAGGTATAATGGGCTGAATGGCCTCCTTCTGTGCTGTATGATTCTAATAGTTTTTTAATGCGTTCTTGGGATGTGAGTGTCATTGGCAAGGCCAACATTTATTGTCCATCCCTAATTGCCCTTGAGAAGGTGGTGGTGAGCTGCCTACTTGAACCACCGCAGTCCATGTGGTGTATGTACATTCACAGTGCTCTTAGGAAGGGAGTTCCAGGATTTTGACCCAGTGACAGTGAAGGAACGGTGATATGTTTCCAAGTCAGGATGGTGTGTGACTTGCAGATGGTGCTGTTCCCGTGTATGTGCTGCCCTTCTTGCTCTAGGTGGTAGAAGCCACGGGTTTGGAAGGTGCTGTCGTAGGCAGCTTGGAGAGTTGCTGCAGTACGTCATGTAGATTGTACACATTACTGCCACTGTGTGTGGTGATGGGATGAATGAATGTTTAAAGTGGTGGATAGGGTGCCTATCAAGCAGACTACTTTATCCTGCATGGTGTCAAGCTTCTTGAGTGTTGTCGAAGCTGTACTTGGTCAGGCAAGTTGGGAGCATCTGCCCATTTTAACATCACTTGTGAGGACATAACCGAAATCTGTCATCGGAGACAGAGTGAGAAAGTGGACAAGTACCTGATCAGAGAGAATTGGCATGGATTTTTGATGGATAAGTCATGTCTGACTAAATTGCTTGAGGAGCTCACTAAAGTTAAACTGCTCTTGTTGGTGGCGGGAATCTAGGACAAGGGGACATAACCTTAAAATCAAGAGTTGGACCATTCAGGAGAGAGGTTAGGAAGCACTTCATGCAAAGGGTGGTAGAAGTGTGGAACTCTATCTCACAAAAGGCAGTGGATGCTAGCTCATTTAATAATTTTAAACCTGTGATTGGTAGATTTTTTTTGTTAGCCAAGGGTATTAAGGGATTGGACGCCAAGGCAGGTAGATGGAGTGAGGATGCAGATCAGCCATGATCTCATTGAATGGCAGAGGCTCAAGGGGCTGAATGGCCTCCTCCTGTTCCTATGTTCCAAGTGTGCTGCTCTCAGTGTGATTCTCAGACTTGTAAATCTCAAAGCTCTTTTTTGGTTTTTTAGATTAGATTAGAGATACAGCACTGAAACAGGCCCTTCGGCCCACCGAGTCTGTGCCGAACATCAACCACCCATTTATACTAATCCTACACTAATCCCATATTCCTACCAAACATCCCCACCTGTCCCTATATTTCCCTACCACCTACCTATACTAGTGACAATTTATAATGGCCAATTTACCTATCAACCTGCAAGTCTTTTCTTGCATGCAAATTGAAAATATTCATATCTTAAAGCTCGAGTACTTCAAGCAAGGCAAGACGGAAGATTTCGTGAAGCTGCTGGAAGCCGCTCGTATCGATGGAAATTTGGATTACCGAGATCATGAGAAAGACCAGATGACCTGTCTGGACACTCTCGCCGCTTACTATGTACAGCAGGCTCGGAAAGAAAAGAACAAAGATGCGAAGAAAGAGCTCATCACGCAGGCCACCCTGCTGTACACCATGGCCGACAAAATCATCATGTACGACCAGGTAAGGTCACAGCAGACGTGAGGTGAGGGATGGTATGGAATGTTATGGTGAAGTTAGGTATGTCATGTTACAGCGATGTGAGGTATACTGCGGTGAGGTTCATTGTTTTATTCATTCATGGGATGTGGACGTTGCTAGCTAGGACAGCATTGATTGCCCGTCCTAATTGCCCTTGAGAAGGTGGTGGTGAGCTGCCTTCTTGAACTGCTGCAGTCCATGTGGTGTAGGTACACCCACAGTACTGTTAGGAAGGGAGTTCCAGCATTTTGACCCAGCGACAGTGAAGGAACAGCGATATAGTTCCAAGTCAGGATGCTGTGTGGCTTGGAGGGGAACTTGCAGGTGGTGGTGTTCCCATGCATCTGCTGCCCTTGTCCTTCTAGGTGGTAGAGGTCGCGGGTTTGGAATGTGCTGTCAAAGGAGCCTTGGTGTGTTGCTGGTGCATTGTGGTGGGGTAACGGCGTGGTATAGTGGCGATATGGCAAGGTATAGTAAGCAACTCAGCGAGGTACGATATGGCATGGTACAATGTACATCGCCCTGTGCCCTCTCTCTGAAAGTGTTCTCCCCTTAGTCCCATTCCCTATCCTTTCCCCATTTGGCCATCACCTGTGTCAACTCTTCTAAGGCCCAAGGCTACAATAATGCTTTAGAATTTCCAATTGTCAGTGACTACCCTGCCTAGTGACACATTGTGTTAGGTTAGTACTGTGCCATTGCACTGTCTATATAAACACACAAGCTTGGGTTTCCTGCTCTATATCTTGCTGCTAGCAGTTTATTTAAAACAGGTAAATGTTAGTGTTTAAAAAATATACCAATTAGCAAAACTTAGTATTGTAATACTAATTGATTCAACCGCCTTTGCGATAACTAGCGAACCAGAACCTTCTGGTCATAATTAACTAAATGTGTTGCAGTCTCAACAGTGTCTTGCCTCTTGGGTCGAGCAGTGCAACAGGTTGGGTTTAGAATCCACAGTTTGTTTCCTCATCTGGTCCAGTTTTGTACCACAGGAGTCTGTGCTCTACGGGCTGTTCCCAGGGACGCACGCCGAGACAAGCATCAACTGCTGTTGGAGGACTATCAATTCGGTGAAAGATGCCCTTTGGTCTGCCCGAAACTTGCTGGTCTTCCAGCGCAAAGAGTTGTCCACCACCGAATGATGCAGACTGGCACATTCCAAGGTCCAGGACTACGTGCTGAGGGACGCACTAAAGCTTGGGGCAGCCGCAGCAGAGGCTCAATGGGGAAAGACCACAGTGTAAGGTCCCCCCACCAAGCTGAACTGAGGGGCTGGATCCATGGGAAACCCCTCAAACTGTATCGGGAAAATTTTGTGTGCTGTAAATGTAAAAATGTATATGGCATGACAATGAAATGGAAGAGTTGTGAGGCAACTCATGATTGTATAGAAGGAAACTGATCACCTTTGCACTGTTTGTATTTTTTGACTTGATGCTGTTTTAAACGGTTTGGGAATGTAATTTTTACAGATTTTTATGAATAAAGTATATTTTGGGGGGGAAAAATCTGGTCCAGTTTTACAAAGATTACTCTGGGCAAAACTGGGCCTCCTAGGAATATTGGAATTGCTGCTTAAAAAAGACCCAAGGTCCATCTGGTTCACCTACCATTCTGGTAGTCACGTGATCCAACGATAATGGTGTTGTTGATTAATCAATCTCTTATCAATGAGTCTACAACAGACTCAGACATGAGGTGAGGAAAATCCCCAGTGATAGAGCTTTGGGAGCTATAGGTCCAAAGTCACCTGTTCTTCGCAAGCCAGTTACACTCACCATACATCATGTCTCAAATTATTCATAGACTGGATCCCAAAATATTACTTTCTGAAAGGAATCTCTAATTTACATTTGAATGAACCAACACCAACTGTTTCCAGTCATGGAATGAGGTTGAGAAATACTTGTCCTGGTTATTCTGAAAGTTTAGTACTATATCCCCATTTGAGGAGTGTTTAAAATTATGAAGAGGTTTTATAGATGTAGAGAAGATGCCTCCATTTGTGGAGGGAGACCAGAACTAGGAGCCATAAATATAAGATAGCCACTAATAAAGTATTCAGGAGAAACATCTTTAGGCGGAGAGTGATGAGAATGTGGAACTTACTACCACAGGGAGTAGTTGAGGTGAATAGCATAAGTGCATTTAAGGGTAGCTAGAGGGAGAAGGAAATGAAGGATATGTTGATGGGGTGAGATAAAGTGAAGCATGAACACCGGCATGGACCTGTTGGGTGGAATGGCCTGTTTCTGTGCTGTAAATTCTATGGAATGAATTTGTTCTCTGCTTGAAAGGTGTTTTACTTGATCATCTTCTCTATGCTTGTCTTTAGAACCATTTGCTGGGAAGAGCCTGCTTCTGCCTGCTGGAGGGGGATAAAATGGACCAAGCTGAGGCACAGTTCAACTTTGTGCTGAATCAGTCGCCAAATAACATCCCTGCACTCCTGGGTAAGAACTCTCTGAATGCGAGGTATACAATAGGATCTTGTTTCTGAATGAGAGAAGAGGCAGGTCCTTCGCACTACAGAACAAAAGAATTAAAATTAGTTATTGAGCAGTTAAGTCAGGGAAATGTCCTAGAATCATAGAAGTTTACAGCACAGAAGGAGGCACTTTGGCGCATCGTGTCTGCACTGGCAGACAAGTAGCCATCCAGTCTAATCCTACTATCCAGCTCTTCGTCCGTACCCTTGTAGGTTACGCACTTCAAATGCAATCCCAAGTACTTTTTAAATGTTATGAGGGTTTCTGCCTCTACCATCCTTTCAGGCAGAGTGTTCTAGATTGCCACCATCCTCTGGATGAAAAGATTTCCCCTCGAATCCCTTTAAACCTCTGTCATGCTAGGCCCCCACCTGCCAAGAATGAGGCACATTAATTTTGTCATGAGCATTGATTTTAAACTGTTACTGGAGTGAAGAAAGGACTTGTTAAACAGATCAGCTGTGGCTGGAAAGGACATTTGCATATTAACAAACGGTGATTGGAAGAACAAAGGACCATTCCCTGACACATTCAACCCACAATGGACCTTGATCACTAGGTATTGTGTGTAAGAGGAGCATTCCAGAGACTGCTGTAATCCAAGACGTGGTCAGAGCAGTTAGTCACATGACTAACCTGCTTTGCAACTTGGGTTTTTCTGAATCGTACAAATAGTTTAAACTCCGAGTGTCTGTTTGCTCCTGGACTGAGAAGATCTCTCCTGTCTGCTCCCATCTCTTTCTCGCAAGCCTTTGAATCCACTGAAGACACATGAACCCCAAGAGAGAAACGTCTCCTACAGCAAAAAAGGTTTAAGAAGAATACTGGGCCCCAACGAAAAGCAAAATCTACCTACAATCAAGGACTCTACAGTGAGCTCGAAGAACCATAACAAAAACTCTTCAGATATTGCCTCAAACTTTTCCACTTTATTTTTCTTCTGCTCTTTTCTGTCTCTATTTACATGTTTGTATCACATATGCATGCTAGCGTGGGCGCGTCGTGTATCTGTAGGCATTAACCGAATTAGAGTTTAAGTTTAATAAATTTCAGCTTTTCTTCTTTAAACCTAAGAAAGCCTGTTAGTGCTGGTTTCTTTCCCTTATAATTGGAAAGCGGTGAACAAGGATTCACCAAGGGGGAGCTAAAAACATGGTGTGTTTAAAATTAAACCCTGTTACGGTAAGACCCGGTGAAGGCTGGAAGGGAACCCTAGACCTCTTTTTCACCTGGTTGTAACAACCTCCTACCTCTTAGCCTAAATTTATGCCCCTAGTTATGGACCCCTCAACCAAGGGGAATAGGGCCTTCCTATCCACTCTCTCTAGACCTCTCATAATTTTATACACTTCAATTAGGCCTCCACTCAGCCTCCTCTGTTTCAAAGAAAGCAACCCGAGCCTATCCAGTCTTTCCTCATAACTAAAATTCTCCAATCCAGGCAACATCCTCGTAAATCTCCTCTACCCTCTCTAGTGCAATTATGTCTTTACTATATGCGGTGACCAGAACTGCATGCAGTACCCTAGCTGTGGCCTAACTAGTATTTTATACAGTTCCAGCAAAACCTCCAAGCTCTTTTTTTTCTGTGCCTCGGCGAATAAAGGCAAGTATCTTGTATGCCTTCTTGACCACCTTATCTACCTGTCCAGCCACCTTCAGGGATCTTTGGGCATGCACCCCAAGGTCCCTCTGTTACTGTACACTTCTCCATATCCTACCATTTATTGTGTATTCCCTTGCCTTGTTAGCCTTACCCAAATGCATTATCTCAAACTTTTCCAGATTGACCACTGTCCAAGCTTTTTGTCTTTGTGAGTCGCGAAAGTGCCTACTGTGGAGCCCCAAGGGGCTACATGTAAAACTTACTAATTTGCAGTTGATTCTAGCTGTTATGAAAAGAATTTGCATTTATGTGGCATCTTTTGCATCCTCTGGTAGTCTCAAAGTGCTTCACAACCAATTAAGTACTTTTGATATGTGGCTACTGTTGTAATGTAGGAAGTACAGCAGCCAATTTGCTCACAAGCTCCCACAAACAACAATGAGATAAATGTCCAGATAATCTGTTTTAGGTTTTAATTGAGGAATAAATATTGGCCAGGACACCAAGGAGAACTCCCTGCGCCATTTAAATAGTATTGTTGAATTTTTTATGTCCATCTCGTTATTTGTTTATTAATTGTATTTATGCACAGGTGGTGGGCATTAACTAGGGATTCAATTGTGCTCCTATAAATAGGACCAGACAAACTGGTTGGTAGGTTAACAGTGCATGTTTGGAATGTGTTTTTCTGCAAACTAATACTTATAAAAAGTGTGTAAATATTGGCTCCAGTTCTATCATTTACCACCTGGCTTTCTGGAACACACCTGAGAGGAGAGACAGGTCCTCAGTACAATGCTTCATCCAAAAGACAGCATCTCCAACAGTGCAGTGCTCCCTCAGTACTGCACTGGGAGTGTAATCCTTGATTACGTGCTCAAACCCACAACCGTCTGACTCAGAGGCACGAGTCCTACCCACAGAGCCACAGCTGTTGGTACTAAGAGATCTTGCTGTTCTGGTTTAGGATTTATCTGACTCAGGATTTAGCTGCCAATGAGGCAAAGGTGTTGAGAGCATCTTTTCTTAAATCTCCGGCCCACAAACACGGACGGACAAACCAGCAAAGTAGTAAACACGAGTTGATGGGGCTTCAGTGGCTGGATTGCTGAGCCTCAGGTGACTCAGGAGCCACAGTTTGAACACCCTCTGAGTTGAATAATCAAGTTAATTGTCTGACCTGTTGAATGTCTCCTTATTTTTCCTCTGCAGGTAAAGCTTGTATCTCCTTTAACAAGAAAGATTACAGAGGTGCTTTGGCCTATTACAAAAAAGCCCTTCGGACCAATCCTGGATGCCCAGGTGAGGAGTGGCTCCATGCACCCAGCTATAGACTCAGTGAGAATTCATAGACTTGATTAACAGCAGCGTAACCCCCAACGGTCTTCTCCTAAAGATGCCATTGAATTTGCCTTCAACGATTGTTGTTCAAGGGTTTAGACTGTAATGAAATATACGGGTTTGAAACATGAATTGCAGTGCTAGTAGAACTCTAAGATCAAGTATCAGCTGTGTTGAAACATCTTGCACTATAACTAGCGTCACACCTGTCCTTGCCAACTTCTCCTGGCTACCTATTCCCAAATGTATCAACTTCAGAACCCTCATTCACAAACTCCCACCCACAGGCAGGTACAGTATTGTGATTATGTTATTGGACTAATCATCCAGAGAACATGAGTTCAAATCCCACCATGGCAGTTTGTGAATTTGTATTCAGTTCAAATAATCTGGAAATTAAAAACTAGAATCAGTAAAAGTGACCACAAAGCTGTCGAATTTTTACGAACCAATTAGTTCACTCATGTCCTTTAGGAAAGGAAAACTACTGTCCTGACTGCTTAGGGCTCATATGTGACTTTGGGCTTATATGTGACTCCAGTCCCACATCAATGAGGTTGACTCTTAACTACCCTTGGAAATGGTCTGGCAAATCACTCAGTGGTATCAAACTGTTACCAGCCATTGAATAAGACCCACCTTCTCAGGACATGTAGGGATTAGCAATAAATGGCCAGCCTTGCCAGTGATGTTTATATCCCGAGAACTAATTTTTAAAATTTACAGAATCATAGAATTTGTTACAGCGCAGAAGAAAGCCATTCGGCCCATCGTATCTGAACCAGCTCTCCTAATAAGCATTTCAGCTAGTGTCACCCCCCGCCTTCTCCCCATAACCTTGTACATTCTTCCTTTTCATATAACAGTCTAATTCCCTTTTGAATGCTTGAATTGAATCTGCCTCCACCACATTCTTAGGCGGTGCATTCCAGACCTTAACCACTTGCTGTGTGAAAAAGTTTTTCCTCATGTCACTTTTGCTTCTTTTACCAAATACTTTAAATCTGTGTCCCCTCGTTCTCGATTGTTTCATGACTGGGAACAGTTTCTCTCTATCTACTCTGTCCACACCCCTCTTGATTTTGAATACCTCTATCAAATGTCCTCTCAGCTTTCTCTTCTCCAAGGAAAACAGTCCCAACTTCTTCAATCTATCTTCATAACTGAAGTTCCTCATCCCTGAAACCATACTTGTGAATCTTTTCTGTACTCTTATCTAATGCCTTCACATCCTTCCTAAAGCGTGGCGCCCTGAACTGATCGCAATACTCCAGCTGAGGCCAAACTAGTGTCTTATACAAGTTCAACATAACCTCCTTGCTCTTGTACTCTATGCCCCTATTAATAAAGCCCAGGATACTGTATGCTTTATTAACTGCTCTCTCAACCTGTCCTGCCACCTTCAATGACTTATGCACATATATACCTAGGTCCCTCTGCTCCTGCACCCCCTGTAGAATTGTACCCTTTGTTTTATATTGTCTGTTCATTTTCTTCTTCACAAAATGAATCACTTCACATTTCTCTGTGTTGAACTTCATCTGCCACTTGTCTGCCCATTCCACCAACTTGTCTCTGTCCTTTTGAAGTTCTACACTATCTTCCTCACAGTTCACAATGGTTCCAAGTTTCTTATCATCCACAGACTTTGAAATTGTGCCCTGCACACCAAGGTCTAAGTCATTAATATATATGAGGAAAAGCTCTGCCTCTGCAACCGCCTTGTGTCCTTTCTGATTCTGATCCACTGTTTCTTCCCACCCGCCGCGCAACAACCCGGCACAACCTTCTACCAACTTGCCCTGCAATCTGGAACTCTTCTTTGCTACCTCTCCCTGACCTTCCAGCACCACCATGAAACCTCCCTCTTCAACCATGCCTCCCTCCCCCAGTGTTTTGCCCATTTGTGAAATTGTCTTGCGGTAAAAGTGGTTTCAGCTAGTAATCTTCAGCTGTCCCAAAAGCTGGATTGTAGTATGTGTTGTACATCATTTGATGCAGATTTCTACATTAATGTGTGGGAATCACATTGACAGTAAAAATAATCACAACTTTATTTAGTAAAACCAATCAGGTAGCTTACAGTATCTTCTGTACATGTGTTCTGTCAGTGGTTATGCACTGATGGTGTTTAAATTTTTTTTTTTAATTACTCTATTTCCCCATTAAAGCTATGGTTTGACCACATCAAAGCAGCGCTCAAGTTCAGTTCTGGGAGCCACGCCCTAGGAAGGATAGATTGGCCTTGGAGAGGCTGCAGCCCAGATTCACCAGGCTTAAAGTGGTTAATTATGAGGATAGGTTGCACAGACTAGGCTTGTAGTCCCTTGAATGCAGAAGATTAAGGGGTGATCTAATTGATACAAAAGCAAGATATCGGATGGTGGAAATCTGAGTTAAAAGCAGAAAATGCTGGATTTGCCTTGTCAAAATCCCTTAAATGCAACACTTCCAACTTGAAAAACCGAGCAAGAATTTGATGCGATAAATTTATCGGATTGTGACTCTTGTTCCTTCTCTCCACAGCTGAGGTACGGCTGGGAATGGGCCATTGCTTTGTGAAGCTGAGTAAGCTGGAGAAAGCTCGGCTGGCATTTGGAAGGGCTCTGGATCTTAACCCTAAATGTGTAGGGGCGTTGGTGGGGCTGGCTGTCCTGGAACTGAACAACAAAGAGGTGAGTTACCTGCCTGTAATTGTATTCTAATCTGGAGATGGAGCAGGGCTGACATAGAACAGATACAGCAAATCTCCCATCAAACATGGTTACTTTTATCATTGAATTTAAAACAGGCGCAGCAATAACTGGCATTTATACAGCGCCTTTAACATAGGAAAACTTCCCATGGAGTACAATTTAGAAGTGTCTCTACTGGCAACATAATGCAATGCAGTGATAGTCAAAGCTTTCTGCGCGGGGGGCTCCCACAAGACCCCCGTCCTAACCCTAAAAGACATTGTCAGATTCCTGAAGGCAGACCATAGCCCTGCATAGAATCATACAGCACAGAAGGAGGCCATTTCATCCAGCATGCCATTGAAAGAGCTTTCCAGTTACTCCTAATGTCCCGGCTCTTTCCCCATAGCCCTGCAAATTTTTCCTTTTTAAGTCTTTTGTCCCATGCTCATTTGAAAATTACTTAATCTGCTTCCATCCCTCTTCCAAGGAGTGCATTGCAGATCATAATGACTCGCTGTTTAAAAGAATTCCATCTGCTCTCCTCTTTCTTTTGCCATTTACCTTCAGCCATGATTCAATAGATAGTGCTGTCACATCTGAATCAGAAACTTCTGGGTTCAAGTCTCACACTGGAGACTTGAGCACATAATCTAGGCTGACACACCCAGTTCAGTACTGGAGGATTGCTACGCTGTTGGCCGTCTTTCAGATGAGGAGTTAAACCAAGGCCCCGTGGTGGACGCAGTAGGTTCCCTGACATTATTCGAAGAAGTAAAAGCAAAATACTGCGGATGCTGGAAATCTGAAACAAAAACAAGAAATGCTGGATTCACTCAGCAGGTCTGGCAGCATCTGTGGAAAGAGAAGCAGAGTTAACGTTTCGGGTCAGTGACCCTTCTTCGGAAGACCCTTCCGAAGAAGGGTCACTGACCCGAAACGTTAACTCTGCTTCTCTTTCCACAGATGCTGCCAGAATTATTCGAAGAAGAGCAGGGGAGTACTCCCCAGTGCCCTGGGCTGATATTTGTCCATAAACTAACACTGCTAAAGCAGATTATATGGTCATTATCTCATTGCTGTTTGTGGGATCTTACTGTGTACAATTTGACTGCTGCATTTTCTACATTGCTACAGTGACTATATTTCAAAAGTACTTCATTGTCTGTAAAGTTCTTTAGACATCCTGAGGTTGTTAAAGGCGCTATATAAATGCAAGTTTTTTCTTTTTACTTTAAATCTGTGCCCACAGGTTACCAACCCTCCTGACAGTGGGAACAATTTCTCCTTATTTACTGTATCAAAACCCCTCGTAGTTTTGCTGTGGGACTAATTAATGGAAAACAAAGGGTTCAAAGTACAACGAGACATGTTTTTAGGGAGAATGGATTGAGAGAGATGGTGATTAAACAGGCAGGTGAGTTGGTTCTAAGGGGGCACAGATTTGGTTTCATGGTCTCTTCCAATTCCTGAAAATTCATATTCTCTTGTGTCCTTCAATTGAATTTGCAGGATACCCTGAAAACGTGGTATTCTGCTGGTGGAAATGAGAGGCAGGTAGAACCACTGCTGGTGAATCTTGATTTATGCCAGTGATGTGGCCCAGCTAAATGTACTTGCGATCATTATGTACTGAATGGTGAATAAAGTGAACTTACAAACCCTTTGTTGTTTCCCTAGGCTGATTCCATCAAAAATGGCGTGCAGCTACTCTCGAGAGCTTACACAATCGACCCCAGCAACCCCATGGTGTTAAATCACCTGGCCAACCACTTCTTCTTCAAAAAGGTACAAACTCATGCAATATATGTGTATGTAGTGTAGTGGTGATGTTACCAGACTACTAATGTAAGGACCTGGGGACTAATAATCCTGGGGCCCAGGCTAATGCCCTGGGGACACTGGTTCAAATCCCACCATGGCAGCTGGTGGAAACTAAATGCAATTAATTAATAAAAATCTGGAATTGAAAGCTAGTCTCATAATGGTGCCATGAAACTATCATTGATTGCTATAAAAACCCATCTGGTTCACTAATGTCCTTTAGGGAAGGAAATCTGCTGTCCTTACCTGGTCTTGCCTACAATTTGACTCCAGACCCACAGCAATGTGATTGACTCTTAATTGCCCTCTGAAATGGTCTAGCAAGTCACTTAGTTGTCAAGGGCAATTATGGATGGGCAACAGATGCTGGTCTTGCCAGTGACGTCCACATCCCAAGAAAGAATTTTTTAAAAATCCATTGAACATGAGTTCAAATCCCACTATGGCAGTTTCTGAGAATTTGAGTTCAGTAAAAGTGACAATGAGGCTGTAAGATTGTTGTAAAAGCTTAACTGGTTCAGTTATGTCCTTTTAGGGAAGGAAACCTGTTGTCCTTATCTAGTCTGAGCCTATATGTGACTTCCTTTCTTGATGGGTTTTTCTTCCGAGCTATTTCAGTTTGTTGTGTCTTGCACCTTGATGTACCATTTGTTGAGCAGCACAGGGAGGTTAGAGAAGTCTAAGAATGAGAGCGATATATGGTTTATGCTGTAAGATATTTTTGAGGCGTGCATTGAAAGAAGCGTTTTGTTAAATAAAAATGATACCTACAGTTTTCCATGGGCAACAGTTTCAACCTTTTTGTAAATGGTTCTCAATTCTGTTTGATCCTGTTTCTCTCTCAGGTTAGGAATGTTCCAAGTTTATTGTCTCAAAGTTACATAGGTGCGTTCCATGGAACATCAAGAGCTACACTGAAGTATATATCTACATTCCTTCTAATTTACAGATGTCTCAAGTTGCTGGTACTAACAGACCTTGATGTTCTGATTGAGGGTTTAAAAACTACCCTTTCTAAACTTCCAGGCACCCTCCAAAATTCAAACCAGTGAGTGGGAAGAAATAAGGACTGATGTTTTTATTCGTCTCATGTAAATGGTTTGTTTAAACATTACGGGGCGGCACAGTGGCGCAGTGGTTAGCACCGCAGCCTCACAGCTCCAGCGACCCGGGTTCAATTCTGAGTACTGCCTGTGTGGAGTTTGCAAGTTCTCCCTGTGTCTGCGTGGGTTTCCTCCGGGTGCTCCGGTTTCCTCCCACAGCCAAAAGACTTGCAGGTTGGTAGGTAAATTGGCCATTATAAATTGCCCCTAGTATAGGTAGGTGGTAGGGAAATATAGGGACAGTTCGGGATGTAGTAGGAATATAGGATTAGTATAAATGGGTGGTTGATGGTCGACACAGACTCGGTGGGCCGAAGGGCCTGTTTCAGTGCTGTATCTCTAAAACTAAAAAAACTAAAAAATTACAGTACCATGGAGTTCAGATTCTTGATTCCACTTTTTATGTCCCTTTTTAGGATTACAGCAAAGTACAGCACCTGGCTCTTCACGCCTTCCATAACACTGAGGTGGAGGCAATGCAAGCGGAGAGCTGCTATCAGCTGGCCAGGTCCTTCCATGTCCAGGTGAGTTAATGGGAGCTTTTCAATCCAGCCATTGTGTTCCATAGCAATAGGGATATTAACTTGCGTGGACTGAGGTATTAACAAACAGAAAGATAGGAACAGGAGGAGGCCATGTGGCCTCTGGAGCCTGTCCCGCCATTCAATTAGATCTGTATCATAACTCCATTTACCCACCTTGGTTCCGTATCCCTTAATACCCTTACACAGCAAATCTCTGAAGTCTTAATTCCAGGGCCGGGAGTTGTCTGAGTTATCAGGAATGCTTGAAAGAAATCTGGCTTGTTTTTGGTAAATAGGAGATTTCAAGACAGCCCTGTTACAATCTTCCAGTTTATAAAGACCATCAGATGGATTGTTCACTATGATTATCAGGTTCAAAGTGCAGGGGACATAAGTTTAAAACTGAAAAAGCTGGTGAACATTTTTGCACATAAAGGCACAGAATTGTGGAGTAGAAGGCCAGTGGAATTCACATTATAAACTGGTTTAATCGACAAATCGATAACCTTTAGTCAGGATGAAAGAAGGTTGGATGGGGATCAATAGCAAAGGGGAAAAGAGATTCATTGGGCCGAATGAGCCTTTTGCTGTTTCTAAAACTTCTTGCAGAAGTCGTCAAAGAGGACAGGGATTATTTCACTCTGGTTAAAGAACTAGGTCCATTGGGCTGACTGGCCCCTTCCCACAACATCTAGGATTCTGAAAATCATAGGTCAGGTCTATTCTCCAGTTTTTGTGAACTAGGCCACGGATCACTTGTCCATGTGTCACACTTTATAACTTAAAAAACGTGGCTCAATTTCTGTACGTAAGTGCACATTCAAAGTAAAGGCCTGCTACCCCACCCGAACCTGACGGGACCTGGCAACATGTGTCGGGTTCAGGTTGGGTCGGGTCACACATCCGGGTCCGGCATTCGGGCTCGGCTCGGGTCGGGCCGGATCTATCACCGCCTCAGGTAAGTGACTTTAATGTTAATTTACTGTTTGAACTTTAAAGGTGGTTTTGCTGCAGTTATTTTAAGCTTGTGCAGGTAAGGAACAAAGTGAAAAACGGAAGGTAAGTTAACTGATGGTCGGGTCGGGCACAGGAAAAAATGGAAGGACTTGGACTGGGTCGGGCTTGGGGTGGGATGGGGTTCTGTCGGGCTCAGGTTGGGTCTCATTTGCAGACCCGAGCAGGCCTTTAATTCAATGGCTCTTTCATTGTGGGTTGTTGAGTACCTGGAACATGAGCGTAAGCTTGGGATCTCGCCATTGCTGGTAGCACAATCATACTTGTTCATCTTGTGTCCGCAGGGTGATTACGACCAGGCTTTTCAGTACTACTATCAAGCCACGCAGTTTGCTTCCACCACCTTCGTCCTGCCTTTCTTTGGCCTTGGGCAGATGTACATTTATCGAGGGGACAAGGAGAACGCAGCACAATGCTTCGAGAAAGTTCTCAAGGCCTATCCCAACAATTATGAAACTATGAAGATTCTAGGTTCACTCTATGCCACCTCAGATGAGCAGGAGAAGAGGGAAGTTGCAAAGGTATACAACTTCGGATTGTTGATTTTATCAACTTGGAGTTACAGTCATTTACGGCACAAAAGGAGGCCATTCGACCCATCAAGTCTATGCCAGCTCTCCCTAGAGCAATCCAATCTGTCCCATTCCCCTACTCTATCCCCATAGCCCTGCAAATTTATTTCCTTCAAGCACCCATCCAATTTCCTTTTGAAATCCTTGATTGTTCCTTCTTCCACCACCCTTGTGGGCAGCAAGTTCCAGGTCATTGCCACTTACTGTGTAAAAAGGTTCTTCCTTACATTCTCCCTGCATCTCTTACCCAAAACCTTCAAGGTTCAACCCCCTAGTCCTTGTACCATCAGCTAATGGGAACAGTTCTTCCTTGCCTACCTTATTTAAACCTGTCATAATCCTATAGAGCTCTATCAAATCTCTCCTCAATCTCCTTTGCTCCAAGGAGAATAGCTCCAGCTTCTTCAGCCTAACCTTGTAGCTAAAATCCCTCATCCCTGGAACCGTTCTGGTAAATCTCCTCTGCACCCTCTCAAGGACCCTCACATCCTTCCGAGCATGCAGTGACCAGAATTGGACGCAATATTCTAGTTGTGGCCTAACCAGAGCTTTATAAAGGTTCAGCATAACTTCCCTGCTTTTGCATTCAATACTTCTATTTATGAAGCCCAAGATCCCACATGCTTTGCTAACTACTCCTTCAATATGTCCTGCCACTTTCAAAGATCAATGTACATGCACCCTCACCCCAACACCCGCCCCCAGTCCCTCTGACTCTGCACACTTTAAAAATATGCCATTAAGTCTATATTGCCTCTCCCTAACCCTTCTGTCAAAATGCATCACCTCACTCTTCTCTATTAAATTTTGTTTGGGCGGCGCAGTGGTTAGCACCGCAGCCTCACAGCTCCAGCGACCTGGGTTCGGTTCTGGGTACTGCTTGTGCGGAGTTTGCAAGTTCTCCCTGTGACCGCGTGGGTTTCCGCTGGGTGCTCCGGTTTCTTCCCACAGCCAAAGACTTGCAGATAGATAGGTAAATTAGCCATTGTAAATTGCCCCTAGTGTAGGTAGGTGAGAGGAGAATTGAGGGAAGGTGGGGATGTGGTAAGGAATATGGGATTAATGTAAGATTAGTATAAATGGGTGGTTGATGGTCGGCACAGACTCGGTGGGCCAAAGGACCTGTTTCAGTGCTGTATCTCTCTATGACTGATTTGCCACTTGTCTGCCCTGTGAACTTAGTTGGTGCATCACATAATAGCTGCAAAACTCTTAAAATGCATCCTCTTATTTTTAAGGGACATCTAAAGAAAGTGACTGAACAGTACCCAGATGACGTGGAGGCCTGGATTGAACTGGCTCAGATCCTTGAACAATCGGATATTCAGGTACAGAAGCAAAATACTGCGCATGCTGGAAATCTGAGCTAACAGAAAAGCCTGGAAAATGTTCAGCACGTCAGGCAGCGTGTTTGGAGAGAGAAATAGAGTTGACGTTTCAGATTGATGGCCTTTCATCAGAAGTGGAAGAAGTTAGAGATGTAACCGGTTTGAAGCAAGTGCAGAGGCGGGGAAAGACAGGAGGGGAGGAAGGAACAAAAGGGAAGCTCTTTGGGCAGAAAGAAGGAGTGATTAAATGACAAAATGAATGATAGGGCAAGGCAAAAGGAGATGGGAATGGAACAAATAAAGAAACAAAAGACAGGTCTATTGGAGGTGTAAATAACAACAGCAGGATCATTACCAATAGAGCTGTCTGAAAAAATGGGAGCAATGGTTATGATCTGAAGTTACTTAGATAGATCTGTGATCAATATTCAGGTGCATCTGTTTCAGCAATTAGTTACTAGAAAAGGAAAGAACTTGTGTTTATATATCACCGTGTCAGATCCTCATGGTGTCCCAAAGTGCATTACAGCCGGTGAAGTACTTTTGAAGTGTAGTTACTGTTGTAATGTAGGGAAATGCAGCAGCCAGTTTGCACACTGCAAGATCCCAAAAAGAGAATACATGACCAGCTCATTTGTTTATTGCAGAAAGATTTTTTTCCCCAAAACATTCCCCCCATCCCCCCCCCCCCCCCACCACCCTTCGAATAGTGCTGTGGGGTCATCAACATTCACCTGAATGGGTAGCCGGAGCCTCAGTTTAACATTCGCAAGAATGGCTACATGAGCCATGCAGTGCTTCCTCAGTACTGCACAGAAAGTGTTAGCCTAGATTATGTGCTCAAATCCCAACAACCTTCTGTATCTCAAACTGACACTAGTATAGTGAACCTTGACATGGAAACAAATTGCTGCATGAGGTAAACTCGCCAAGGCTTCTTCGCCAGCACCTTCCAACCTCGCAACCTTTACCGACTGGAACTCCCTCTCTAAAAGCACTGTGGGTGTACCTACACCACATGGACTGCAGCCGTTCAAGAAGGCAACTCACCACTACATTCTCAAGGCAATTAGCGATGGGCAATAAATGCTGGCCTTGCCAGTGACGCCCACATCCCCTTGAACGCAGAAGAAACAGTTATTTGTGACTGCTTAATATAGAAAGTTGGGCTCCTGTCAATGATGGCAACAAGGGAGAGCAATTAGCGCAAGCTGCCATAAAGCTTTGATAGAATGAGAGTGCCTCTGTCAGGAAGCGTGCGGTAGGGTGGAGATGTTCAAGCTTGATGTCTCCGTGTTAAATTTTCATCTGCTCTGCGCCTGCCCATTTCACTGGTCTGTCTTTATCCCCTTAAAGTCCTCTATTATCCCCCTCACGTTTCCAAGCTTTGTGTCATCTGCAAACTTGAAAAATATGCTCTATATACTCAACTCCAGGGCATTTAATCGAAATCAACATTTAGGTAAGATAGTAGACAGAAGTTTAAGCAATGAGCTGCCAGGCACATTATCAGTGACGCAGGATAGACTTCAGTGGACCAAATGGCCTTTTCTTGTCCTTGGTTTCCCTTGTATTCCTACAGTGTATCTACACACACACCTTTTGCTGGCACGACCATATTTAGTGATGGGATCTTGTTGAATTCCGTTTGTAGGGTGCCCTTTCAGCCTATGGGACAGCCACACGCATCCTTCAGGAGAAGGTGCAGGCTGATGTACCTCCTGAAATCCTCAACAATGTCGGGGCACTTCACTTCCGACTGGGAAATTTGGGAGAAGCCAAGGTAATCCTCTTCAGACATTTTAAACGGTAGTTTTCCATTTTGCCCCATAGCACTTCGACAACTAACCATAGCGTCATATAGAATTCCACCTTCCCTACCCCTTTCCGTGCCCTTTCCCCTTCCCTTCCCCCTTTTCCCCCTCTTGTCCTTCCCCCTCTTGAACCCAGCTTGCCCTCCTCCCCCCCACCCCCCGCTCGCCCTCCTCCTCCCCCGCCCCGCTCGTCCTCCTCCCCTGCCCCGCTCGTCCTCCTCCCCCACTCCGCTTGCCCTCCTCCCCTCCCCCCGCTCGCCCTCCTCCCCCCCGCCGCTCGCCTTTCGCCCTTCCCTCCCACTCGCCCTTCCCCCTTCACCCTCTCCCCCTTCACCGTCTTTCCCCTTACACTTTCCCCCTTCGCTCTCTTCCCCCCTTACCCTCTTCCACCCCCTCACCCTCTTCCACCCCCTCGCTCTCTCCCACCCCCTCGCTCTCTCCCACCCCCTCGCTCTCTCCCACCCCCTCGCTCTCTCCCACCCCCTCGCTCTCTCCCACCCCCTCGCTCTCTCCCACCCCCTCGCTCTCTCCCACCCCCTCGCTCTCTCCCACCCCCTCGCTCTCTCCCACCCCCTCGCTCTCTCCCACCCCCTCGCTCTCTCCCACCCCCTCGCTCTCTCCCACCCCCTCGCTCTCTCCCACCCCCTCGCTCTCTCCCACCCCCTCGCTCACTCCCACCCCCTCGCTCTCTCCCACCCCCGCGCCCTCTGCCCCCCTCACCCACTTCCCCTCTCACCCACCTTCTTCCACCCTCTTCCATCCCTCTTCCACCCCCTCCCTCTGCCCCCCTCACCCTCTTCCCCCTCACCCTCTTCCCCCTCACCCTCTTCCCCCTCACCCTCTTCCCCCTCACCCTCTTCCCCCTCACCCTCTTCCCCCCCACCCTCTTCCCCCCCCACCCTCTTCCCCCCCCACCCTCTTCCCCCCTCACCCTCTTCCCCCCTCACCCCCCCTCACCCTCTTCCCCCCTCACCCTCCCCTTTCACCCTCTTCCCCCTCACCCTCTTCCCCCTCACCCTCTTCCCCCCTCACCCTCTTCCCCCCTCACCCTCTTCCCCCCTCACCCTCTTCCCCCTCACCCTCTTCCCCCCTCACCCTCTTCCCCCCTCACCCTCTTCCCCCTCACCCTCTTCCCCCCTCACCCTCTTCCCCCCTCACCCTCTTCCCCCCTCACCCTCTTCCCCCCTCACCCTCTTCCCCCCTCACCCTCTTCCTCCCCTCACCCTCTTCCTCCCCTCACCCTCTTCCCCCCCTCACCCTCCCCCCTCACCCTCCCCCCCTCACCCTCTTCCCCCCTCACCCTCTTCCCCCTCACCCTCTTCCCCCCACCCTCTTCCCCCCCTCACCCTCTTCCCCCCCTCACCCTCTTCCCCCCCTCACCCTCTTCCCCCCCCTCACCCTCTTCCCCCCCCTCACCCTCTTCCCCCCCCTCACCCTCTTCCCCTCCCTCACCCCCCCCTCATCCTCTTCCCCCCCCTCACCCTCTTCCCCCCCCTCACCCTCTTCCCCCCCCTCACCCTCCCCCCCCCTCACCCTCTTCCCCCCCCTCACCCTCTTCCCCCCCTCACCCTCTTCCCCCCCTCACCCTCTTCCCCCCCTCACCCTCTTTCCCCCCCTCACCCTCTTTCCCCCCCTCACCCTCTTTCCCCCCCTCACCCTCTTCCCCCCCTCACCCTCTTCCCCCCCTCACCCTCTTCCCCCCCTCACCCTCTTCCCCCCCTCACCCTCTTCCCCCCCTCACCCTCTTCCCCCCCTCACCCTCTTCCCCCCCTCACCCTCTTCCCCCCCTCACCCTCTTCCCCCCCTCACCCTCTTCCCCCCCTCACCCTCTTCCCCCCCTCACCCTCTTCCCCCCCTCACCCTCTTCCCCCCCTCACCCTCTTCCCCCCCTCACCCTCTTCCCCCCCTCACCCTCTTCCCCCCCTCACCCTCTTCCCCCCCTCACCCTCTTCCCCCCCTCACCCTCTTCCCCCCCTCACCCTCTTCCCCCCCTCACCCTCTTCCCCCCCTCACCCTCTTCCCCCCCTCACCCTCTTCCCCCCCTCACCCTCTTCCCCCCCTCACCCTCTTCCCCCCCTCACCCTCTTCCCCCCCTCACCCTCTTCCCCCCCTCACCCTCTTCCCCCCCTCACCCTCTTCCCCCCCTCACCCTCTTCCCCCCCTCACCCTCTTCCCCCCCTCACCCTCTTCCCCCCCTCACCCTCTTCCCCCCCTCACCCTCTTTCCACCTCGCCCTCTTCCCCCCTCACCCTCTTTTCCACCTCGCCCTTGCGCCCCCCCTCCTCCTCCTTTTAAAATAGCTCTGACCCACTCCATACTGTAGTATTGGCCCCTTTGTCCCACTTCTCTGAAAGCTTTCTATGTTGTGAATAAAGTGAATTGCTCTGTCATGACAGAAATACTTCCTGGCGTCACTCGAGCGTGCCAAGGCGGAAGCGGAGCACGATGAGCATTACTACAACGCAATCTCAGTCACCACCTCCTATAACCTGGCCAGGCTGTACGAGGCCCTGTGTGAATACCATGAGGCAGAAATACTATACAAGAATGTTTTAAGAGAACATCCAAATTACGTGGACTGTAAGTCAAGCCTCAGTCCTTTTTTTTCTAGGGTGAGGGATAATTGACACTTTACGTATTTGGTCAAGAATGGAAGTGAACCTGGTTGGTAGGTTTTGAATCGTGTTTGTTGGTACTGTTGCTTGTATAGGCCAATTGTCTACTTAACTGCCATGCGGATTGTGACCATGAGAAGATGGCAAGTGATTTGAGAAAAAGAAATGACCTCAGGACATCCCAAAGTGCTTTACAGCCAATTAAGTACTTTTGAACTGTGGTAGGAAATGCAGCAGCTAATTTGCACACAGCAAGCTCCCACAAACACCAGTGTGGTAAATAACCAGATAATCTATTTTTAGTGTTGTTGGTGGAAGGATAAATATTGGCCCACCTCCTGACTCGCCAAAGCCTGTCCACCATCTACAAGGCACCAGTCAAGAGTGTGATGGAAGACTCTCCACTTGCCTGGATGGGTGCAGCTCCAATAATACTCGAAGCTCGACACTATCCAGGACAACCTCTACCACCTAAAAGGACAAGGGCAGCTGATGCATGGGAACACCACCATCTGCAAGCTCCCCTCCAAGCCACACACCATCCTGACTTGGAACTATATCGCCGTTTCTTCACTGTCACTCAGTCAAAATCTTGGAACTCCCTTCCCAACAGCACTGTGGGTGTACCTACACCACATGGACTGCAGCGGTTCAAGAAGGCAGCTCACTACTGCCTTTTCAAGGGCAATTAGGGATGGGCAATAAATGCTGGCCTAGCCAGTGATGTCCACATCCCAGGAATGAAAAAAAAACTGTGGAGACCTCCCTTGCACTTCTTTGGATAGCCATGGGCTTTAAATCCATTGAAATAATAATCCAGAGAACATGAGTTCAGATCCCACCATCGCACTTTGAGAATTTGTATTTAGTTTTTTAAAAATCTGGCAATAAAAAAAACAGTCTCAGTAAAAGTGACCATGAAACTTTTGGATTGTTGTAAAAATGCAGATGATTAATGAATGTCCGTCGGGGAGGGAAACCTGTCATCCTTACCCGGTCTGGACCTATATGAGAGTCCACGTCCACTCTGATCTGACTAGCTCTAACTGCCCTCTGAAGTAGCCTAGAGAAATACTAAAATAAAAGCAAAATACTGCGGATGCTGGAAATCTGAAATAAAAACAAATGCTGGAAATACTCAGCAGGTCTGGCATCATCTGTGGAGAGAGAAGCAGAGTTAACGTTTCAGGTCAGTGACCCTTCTTCAGAGAAATACTAAGTTGTATCAAACCTGCTACCAGCAGTTCAATAAGAAGACCCACCACCCAACATCTAAAGGTAATAAGGGATGGGCAATAAATGCCAGCCTTGCCAGCAACACCCACAGCAAAGTATAAACTTAATAGAGGTGCTGTTTATGTAGAAAGTATGTCTAAGGACTGATTAAAATACTCATGCTTACAGAAGTACATAAATTGCAGCCTGCTTGGCAATGTGACTTCTCAGAATTTGCATTGAGCTTCTTGGGATTAAGACTTGTGTTCCTGAAATAATTATGTAAGCTACATTTGCAAGAATATTGTGTAAGCATTACGAGATCTAAGTTCTGTGTTATGTTTTGCAGGGAACTAGTTTCTTGAAAGGGCTGTACAGTATTGGGTAAGGTTAGGATGCGTTAATATATGCTGCTAGCATGGTGGCTGATTGCACTTAGTGTTGAAACAATCCTTCTTGATTTTTCCTTGCTTTGTAATGTTCGCAAGAGTGGCCATGTGGAGGTAACGAAGAACCGGATCTCTCTTCCCCTTGTGATTATTCCACAGCAACGGTTCCTTCACAAATAGTCTCCTTTGCAGCATAGAATGGAATGGGAAAGATTTATACCTTATTTTTCTCTCTGAACAATTTCCACACAGGTTACCTACGCTTGGGGTGTATGGCTAGAGACAAGGGGAATTTTTATGAAGCCTCCGATTGGTTTAAAGAAGCTCTACAAATCAACCAGGTTGGTTCAAGTGAAATCAACAAAGGAGTTTGTAGCCACCTCTAAATATAAACCAAGTCTTTTATAACAACAATAGCAACTTGCATTTACATAGTGCCTCAATGTCAAAAATATCCCAAGGTGCTTCACAGCAGTGTTAACAAAAGCCACACAAGGCGATATGAGGGCAGGTGGCCAAAAGTTTGGTCAAAGAGGTAGATTTTAAGGAACATCTTAAAGGAGGCAAGAGAGACAGGTGGAGAGGCTAGGGCCCAAGCATCTGAAAGTATGTTGGAGTGATGAAAATCAAGGATGCACAAGAGACCAGAATTGGAGGAGCACAGATATTGCAGAGGTTTGTAAAGCTGGGGGAGGTACATCTATGTAGTATGGGCGAAATCGGGAACAGGCTACTGAGTTGGATGATCAGTCATGATCATAATGAATGGCAGAGCAGGCTCGAAGGGCCGAATGGCCTACTCCTGCTCCTAATTTCTATGTTTCTATGTATAAAGACAAGGAGGGGTGAGTGCTATGGAGGGATTTGGAAATAAGGATGAGAATTTTAAAACACATTTTATAACCTCACTAACACCATCTACTCTCGCAAGTAAAAACGCATGCTGGATATACAGTCAAATGGTTTATTCTTTGCAGGCATATATCCTCTATTAAAACTTGCCGGCTGTGGTGCAGTTCCAGTATTTTTCTTTTTTGTTAATGTGTCCTTGGGATGTGGACTGACACTGGTGAGGCAGGATTTATTCCCCATATCTGATTGTCCTGAGGGTTTTAGGAGCTAACCACATAAGGTAAACCCAATCCCTGAGGGGTATTAGTTAACCATTTGGAGTTTTACAGCAGCCCAGTCTCTGCCAGCTTTTATGCTCCACTTGAGCCTCCTCCTCTCTTTCCTCATCTAAGCTGTATCAATTTTCTGTTCCCTTCTCACTCTTATGCTTAATTAGCTTCCTCTTAAATGCATGTATACTATTCCCTTCAACCACTCCATATGGTAGCAAGTTCCATATTCTCATAGGTAGTGTCGCCTTCTTCAACTCGGTTAATTTGTACTTAGTAACACTCCTGTGAAACCTCTTGGGATGCTTTACCATGTTAAAGATGCTATATAAATGCAAGTTGTTGTTGATCCTTGTGCTAGCCCATCGTATAGAAGATTTATTGAATTCACTGTCATGATGTAATATTATAATACTAATCCTGTATCATACCGGCTCGGCTGCTGTACTCAGTTACACGTTCTACTTTCTCTTCCACTCCACTACTTTGATGACATCCTGATCTTGATTTATACAGTTACCCCTTACCATGAGCTTTTGTACCTCACTAAATTTAACCAGTTTTACATAGAATTACATTGACGTTACAGCACAGAAACAGGCCATTCAGCCCAAGTCCATGCCATTGTATATGCTCCATATGAGCTTCATCTCACATATCCTACTATTCTTTTCTCATGGTTATCTAGCTTCCCCTTAAATGCAGCTATCCTATTCACCTCAACTACTCCCTGTGGTCGCGAGTTCCACATTCACACCACTGTCTGGGTAAAGTTGTTTTTCTTGAATCGCTGTTGGATTTATTATGACTGTTTTATATTTAGAGTCTTCCTCACAAGTTATGAAACCCCTTTGCTAAGTTTACACTTTTGTTATAGATAGAGGTTGCTGGACTAGATTTCCTTATACCCTGAGTCTCGACCGACATGCACGCATGTGCGCAAACCCACACGTGCATGCACGTTCACACATATGCATGCATTATGCACTGCGTTTCCAACCAAGATGAAAGGGGTGACAGCCTGCACACAGTTCTATATTGCACTGGGATGTGTCCAGCAGTTTGAATTGAGTTCATTGGCTGCCATGTTGCATTTGTTTGTTTTCTCTCTCACTCCTTCCTGATAACGCACCTGAATCTCAAGCTGCGACTATCAAGGAAAAATGCTGAAAGATGCCTACTAGTAAACAGCGCCCAATAACAACATTTTTAAGTTAACCATTTGTTTAATTTTGTCCTCAGGATCATCCAGACGCATGGTCGTTGATTGGGAATCTTCACTTGGCTAAGCAGGAATGGGGTCCAGGACAGAAGAAGTTTGAACGAATCCTGAAACAGCCGTCCACTCAGAATGACACTTATTCCATGTTGGCCTTGGGTAATGTTTGGCTTCAGACCTTGCACCAGCCAACCAGGGACAGAGAGAAGGTAGGAAAGGAATTGCATTTTTATCACAGAATAACAGAATTGTTCCTTTCACAACCTCAGAACGTGCCAAAGCATTTTACAGCCATTGACGTCCTTTTGGAGTGTAGTCACTGTTGTAATGTAGGAAAATGGCAGGCAATTCGCACTCAGAATGATCCCACAAACAGCAATTAAATAAATTGATAATCTGTTTCAGTGATGTTGATTGCAGGATAAATATTGGTCAGGACACTGGGGAGATCTCTCCTGCTCTTCTTTGAAATAATGGTGTGGGATCTTTTATATCCACCTGAGAGGGCAGACAAGGCATCGGTTTAATATCTCATCCAAAAGGTGGCACCTCCAACAGTGGAGAATTTCCTCAGTGCTGGCATTGGGAATGTCAGCCTGTATCATAGCCAAATCTTTGGACTGGAATTCGAACCCAGAGCCTTCTGAGCCAAGGTTGGGCAGAAAGTTTTACTCATAAAAGGAAATGAATAAAATGGCTCCTTCTCTCAGTGAGCAATGTCGTGGGAGACATTGCTAATATATATTAAACTCTTGATAAGTGCTTGCACTTCCTGTCTGTCACCCTTGAGAGGTCATACCCATTCCAAAGCAAATAATTATTAGACACTTGCAGGTAAAGGCCTGCTACCCGACTCGAACCCAACAACATGTGTCGGGTTCGGGTTGGGTCGGGTCGCTCTTCCGGGTCCGGCTTTCGGGCTTGGGTCGGGTCGAGCCGGGTCCACACAGTATTAATGGACTTGAAAGGCTGTTTAAAAAGATGAAGATTGGAGCCATGAAGCCAGTGATTGTTTGGTCACGAGTTAAACAGAAACCCATGGAGTTGTGCCCGGACAGGTTGTACCACACTGTACCAGTATTGCTTAAAATAAACACAGCAATTGCCCGAAGGCTCAGAAAATATCATTATACATTACCTAGACTCCTGCTTTACAGGATGAAATACTTGCTGCAAGTTTATCCAGTGAGCAGCTGAGATGCAGAGACCAGGAAGGTCCTGAGTGATTCATTATTATAAAATATACAGTATATGAAAAATATAAAATGATCACTGTTAAGACTCTAGTCTACACACATACAGTGCACACAGCACCAGAACCATAATGTCTGCGGGCTCTTTCTTGATCTTTCCACAAACAAACCAGGGTTTTGATTTGTGGCCTGAACAGCAACCTACCTATGAAACAACTCATTCAGTATTCCCTTAATATCAGTTTGATTCTGTAGCACACCACTACACCTTGGCAGCAGAATAATGCACTGTCATAGTCATAGAGTTAAACAGCACAGAAACAGGCCTTTCAGCCCCTCGTGTTCGTGCCAGCCATCAAGCACCTATCTATTCTAATCCCATTTTCCAGCACTTGGCCTGTAGCCTTGTATGCTATGGCTTTTCAAGTGCTCCTCTAGATACTTCTTAAATATTGTGAGGGTTCCTGCCTCTACCACCCCTTCCAGATTCCAACCACCCTCTGGGTGAAAACATTTTTCCTCAAATCCCCTCTCAACCTCCTGCCCCTTACCTTAACTCTATGCCCCCTGGTTATTGACACCTCCACTAAGGAAAAAGGTTTCTTCCTATCTACCCTATCTATGCCCCTCATAATTTTGTATACCTCAATCAGGTCCCCCCTCAGCCTTCTCTGCTCTTAAGGAAAACAACCCTAACCTATCCAGTCTCTCTTCATAGCTGAAATGCTCCAGCCCAGGCAACATCCTGGTGAATCTCCTCTGCACCCTCTCCAGTGCAATCACATCCTTCCTCTAGTGTGGTGACCAGAACTGTACACAGTTCTCCAGCTGTGGCCTAACTAGTGTTTTATACAGCTCCATCATAACCTCCCTGCTCTTATATTCTGTGCCTCGGCTAATAAAGGCAAGTATCCCATAGGCCTTCCTAATCACCTTATCTACCTGTGCTGCTGTCTTCAGTGATCTATGGACAAGTACACCAAGGTCCCTCTGACCCTCTGTACATCTTAGGGTCCTACCATCCATTGTATATTCCCTTGCCTTGTTAGTCCTCCCAAAATGCATCACCTCACACTTCTCCGGATTAAATTCCATTTGCCACTGCTCTGCCCATCTTACCAGTCCATCTATATCGTCCTGTAATCTAAGGCTTTCCTCCTCATTATTTACGACACCAATTTTCCTGTCATCTGCGAACTTACTGATCATACCTCCCATATTCACGTATAAATCATTAATGTACACTACAAACAGCAAGGGTTCCAGCGCCAATCCCTGCGGTACACCACTGTTCATAGGCTTCCACTCGCAAAAACAGCCCTCGACCATCATCCTCTGTTTCCTACCACTAAGCCAATTTTGAATCCAATTTGCCAAATTGCCCTGGATCCCATGGGCTCTTACCTTCTTAACCAATCTCCTATGCGGGTCCTTATCAAAAGCTTTACTGAAGTCCATGTAGACTACATCAACTGCTTTGCCCTCGTGCACATCTAGTCACCTCCTCGAAAAATTCAGTGGCATTATTTAGACATGATCTCCCCCTGACAAAGCCATGCTGACTATCCTTGATTAATCCCTGCCTCTCCAAGTAGAGATTAATCCTGTCCCTCAGAATTTTTTCCAATAGTTTCCCAACCACTGATGTTAGACTCACTGGCCTGTAATTACCTGGTTTATCCCTGCTACCCTTCTTAAATAATGGTACCACATTCACTGTCCTTCAGTCCTCTCCTGTGGCCAGAGAGGATTTGAAAATTTGTGTCAGAGCCCCTGCTAACTCCTCCCTTGCCTCACATAACAGCCTGGGATACATCTCTTCTGGGCCTGGGGATTTATCTACTTTTAAGCCCGCTAAAACCGCTAATACCTCCTCCCTTTCAATGCTAATTTGTTTGAGTATATCATGATCCCCCTCCCTGATCTCCACACCTACATCGTCCTTCTCCATAGTGAACACCGATGAAAAGTAATCATTTAAAACTTCACCTATGTCCTCTGGCTCCACGCACACATTGCCATTTTGGTCCCTAATGGGCCCTACTCTTTTCCTGGTTATCCTCTTACCCTTAATATACTTATAAAACACCTTGGGATGTTTCTTTATCTTGCTCGCCAGTGTTTTTTCATGCCCTCTCTTCGCTTTCCTAATTACTTTTTTAAGTACCCCCCTACACTTTCTATACTCCTTTAGGGCCTCCATTGTTTTCAGCCCCCTGAATCTGCCATAAGCCTCCGTTTTTTTCCTGATCCAATCCTCTATATCGCTTGACATCCAGGATTCCCTGGACTTGTTTGTCCTACCCTTCATCTTTACGGGAACATGTTGGCCCTGAACTCTCACTATTTCCTTTTTGAATGACTCCCACTGGTCAGATGTAGACTTTCCTGCAAGTAGCTGCTCCCAGTTCACTTTGACCAGATCCTGTTTTATCATATTGAAATCGGCCTTCCCCCAATTCAGTACCTTTATTTCTGGTTATTTTTGTCCTTTTCCATAACTACCTTAAATCTTACAGAGTTATGGTCACTATCCCCAAAATGCTCCCCCACTGACATCTATACCACTTGTCCGGCTTCATTTCCTAGGATAAGGCCCAGCACCGCCCCTTCTCTTGTAGGACTTTCTATGTGCTGGCTCAAAAAGCTCTCCTGGATGCACTTTAAGAATTCCGCCCCCTTTAAGCCTTTAGCACTAAGATTATCCCAGTTGATAATGGGGAAGTTGAAATCCCCTACTATTATTACCCTATTTTTATACCTCTCTGAGATTTGCCTACATATCTGCTCCTCCATCTCTCCCTGACTATTTGGAGGCCTGTAGTACACACCCAGCCAAGTGATTGCCCCCTTTTTGTTTTTAAGTTCTATCCATATGGCCTCATTTGAGGAACCTTCTAAGATAGCATCCCTCCTCACTGCAGTAATTGACTCCTTGATCAACAGTGCAATGCCACCTCCTCTTTTACATCCCTCCTCACGCCTGAAGATTCTATATCCTCGAATATTGAGCTGCGAGACCTGCCCTTCCCTCAACCATGTCTCTGTGATATCAGTAATATCATATTCCCATGTGTTAATCAATGCCCTCAATTCATCTGCCTTACTTGTAAGACTCCTTGGGTTAAAATAGATGCAATCCAGCCTTGCATTATTCGCTTGTTCCTTAACAGGTCTATATTTGCTCTGCCTTCCAGACTGACTTAATTTTTCTTCACTATTTGGCTGTGCATCCCCCACTACTGTTCCTCCACTCTGTATCCCATCCCCTTGCCAAATAAGTTTAACCCCCACCCCCAGCAACAGCAGTAGTAAACCTCCCAGCAAGGCTGTTGGTCCCGTTCCGGTTCAGGTGCAATCCGACCAACTTGTGCAGGTCCCACCTTCGCCAGAAACAGACCCAGTGATCCAGATAACTAAAGCACTAAAGCCCTTCCTCCTGCACCATGCCTTCAGCCACGCATTCATCTGCTCTATCCTCCTATTCCTATACACAATAGCACGTGGCACTGGGAGTAATCCAGAGATTACAACGTTTGAGGCCCTGTGTTTCACAATATAATGTTCCTGCCCTTATAAACAGCACACCCTCTGTATTTCTGTGAGAAATCCCATGGTAGATTCACCAGTAAAATGGTATAAAGAAAAAGTATATCTAGCATTTATTTGTTCGTCAGTCAGATTCCTACGTCATTCTGTTAAACTAAAGGTATTAAAGAAAGGAAAGAAGTCTTTTTGAGTGAACAGGGAAATTCCCCTGAACAAAACAATGGTCAATATGTCTGCACGCTAAGTATTGCTCTTACCAATCCCACATAAAATATAGACAAACAAACCACTTTACTGTGTTACAGGCGGAATAGTAATTGAATTCTGAACTCAGCAGTATTTACTTGACAACGGTTAGAATTTGTGGGCTTTAAATTTACGATTTTTGTCCTTGTAGTCAAATTCCTCCATAGCCTTGCCCCTCCTTATCTTAGTAACTGCCTTTAGCCCTACAGAGAAGTAGACTTGCAGGGCTACAGGGATTGAGCCGGGGAGTGTGACTGACTGCATAGCTCCATGGAGAGCTGGCATGGACTTGATGGGCCGAATGGCTTCCTTCTGTGTTATATAGGACTCTATTCCTCTGAGATCCCTGCATTTCTCCAATTCTGGGCTCTTGTGCATCCCCAATTTTAATTGTCCCACTATTGGTGGCTGTGTCTTCAACTGCCTGGGCCCTAAGCTCTGGAATTCCTTCACTAAACCTCTCCACCTCGAACTTCTCCATAAAACTTATCTCTCACTGCCATGTTTTCAAGGGCGATTAGTGATAGGCCATAAATGCTGACCTTGCCATTGATGCTCACATCTCGTGAACGAATAAAAAAAAACTGACCAAGCTTTTTGTCATCTGTCCTAATTTCCCTTCAAGTGGCTCGGTATCAAATTTATTTATTTTATTTAGAGATACAGCACTGAAACAGGCCCTTCGGCCCACCAAGTCTGTGCCGACCTACAACCAACCATTTATACTAATCCTATATTAACCCCATATTCTCTACCACATCCCCACCATTCTCCTACCACCTACCTACACTAGGGGCAATTTACAATGGCCAATTTACCTATCAACCTGCAAGTCTTTGGCTGTGGGAGGAAACCGGAACACCCGGCCGAAACCCACGCAGACACAGGGAGAACTTGCAAACTCCGCACAAGCAGTACTCAGAACTGAACCCGGGTCGCTGGAGCTGTGAGGCTGCAGTGCTAACCACCATGCCACTGTGCCTCCCGTAATGCTCCTGTGAAGTGCCTTGGAACATTTTGCTACGTTAAAAATGCTATATAAATGCAAGTTGCTAAAGTAACATTTTAGCAGCAAAATAGTATCTTTTAGGTTGGCATGGTATAAGGCTGCTGTTGCAAAATAATGTATTGTCTGACCGACCATGAGAAACACTACAGAACATTAACTGTATAATTTGAAATATTGAATTTAGCTCAAGTCCTTTGCATTCCAAACATCACAGAGGTGCAACGCAATCTAAGGCAGCCATTTTGTGTTGCATTTTTATGAAGGCAATGAATGGAACTTGATACAACAATCCCCAAATTCAGCGCGAGAGATCATGAGCAGCTAATTTTCCTCGATGAGACTATTTAGACCACTTTGGCAGGGGCGATGGGGGAGTCCTCCCCAAGAGGGAAGGAGAGAATGCCTTTTAAAGGGTTCAGGCCAGGTTGACGACAAAGCCCCATGCCGTTTGAGCAGAGTTCCAGAGCCTAGGTGCAATGTTGCAGGTGATACCTGAGAATATCTGTAAAGCTTTAAATCCATAGCAGAATAATTAATTCAGTGCTTTCGGGTGCTATATAAATGGAAGTTGATGTTGAATTGAGGCATGAGTCTCTTTTTCTGCAGCACCTAAGCAACACGAGACTTCTATTTGTTTATAATTTGTCTGTTTTCCGCTTTACTAGGAGAAACGCCACCAGGACCGAGCACTGGCAATCTACAAACAAGTGCTGAGGAATGATCCCAAGAATCTGTATGCTGCTAACGGCATAGGTAGGTACTGCCTGTGGTTTTAACAAAGAGGGAGAGAGAGTGTCTTTTTGAATTCTACTACAGGATCAGACTGTTCCCATCCCAGGGTTTTAAAGGAAGTAGGTGACAATATTGAAGATGCCCTAACTTTAATCTTCCAATGTTCTCTCGATTCAGAACCATTGCGCTTGTCACTCTGCTGTTTAGGAAAGGCGACAGTGGAAAATCAGGGAATTATAGACTAGTTGGCCTAACATCTGTTTTTGGGTAATTACTGGAGTCTATAATTAAGGATAGGGTGACTGAACACCTTGAAAATTTTCAGCTGACCAGAGAGAGCCAGCATGGATTTATAAAGGGTACTCCATGCCTGATGAACCTGATTGAGTTTTTTTGAAGAGGTGACTAAAGTTGACGGGAATGTCTATGGATGTCATTTATATGGACTGCCAGAGGCATTTGATAAAGTCCCTTATAAGAGACCGTTAGCTAAAGTTGAAGCTCATGGAATTGAAGGCAAATTATTGATGTGGTTAGGAAATTGGCTGAGCGGAAGGAGACAGAGAGTAAAGATAATGGGCAGGTACTCTAATTGGCAGGGTGAGACTAGTGGAATCCTGCAAGAAGGATTTGTGTTGGGGCCTCAACTTTTCACTGTATTCATTAACAACTTAGATGATGGGATAGAAAGCCACATATCCAAATTTGCGGATGATACAAAGATAGGTGGCATTTTAAACAGTGTAAATGGAAGTGTAAAATTACAAACAGATAACAATAGATTAAATGAATGCAAAACTGGCAAATGGATTTCAATGTAGGCCATCCACTTTGGTCATAAAAAAGGTACACATCATTAAAATGTTGTGAACAGGTACAGAAAATAATCAAAAAGGCGAGTGGATTGCTGGCCTTCATATCAAGAGAAATAGAATACAAGGGAGTAAAAGTTATGCTTCAGCTGTACAAAGTTTTGCTCAGACCACACCTGGAGTTACTGTGAGCAATTCTGGGCGCCACCCCTTAGGAAGGACATATTGGCCTTGGAGGGAGTGCAGCATAAAGCGAGATTACACAAAGGTCATCGACCTGAAGTGTTAACACTGTTTTTCTCTCCACAGATGCTGTCTGACCTGTTGAGCATACAAACTGGGGTTGTATTCCCTAGAATTTAGTAGGTTAAGGGGTGATTTGATTGAAATATTTAAGATGTTAAGGGGACCAGATAGGGTCAATTGGATGAAACTGTTTCTGCTAGTTGGGGCGTATAGGACTAGGGGCATAGTCTAAAAATTTGTGCCAGACCTTTCAGGAATGAAATGAAATGCTTTTTCATGCAAAAGATGGTAGAAGTTTGTAACTCTCTTCTGAAAACAGCAATTGGTGCTAGATCAATTGTTAATTTTCAATCTTTGATGGATTTTTGTCAACAGCAGGTATTAAAGGATATGGGCAACGGCAGGTAAATGGAGTTAGGTCGCAGATCAGCCATGATCTTATTGAATGGTGGAACAGGCTTGAGGGGCTGAATAGCCCCCTATTCCTAATTTGATTTTTTTTAAAGTTGAATTTTGAAAACAAAAGGAAACCTCTTGGTGGGAAACAGGAAAAGTAGGAGGGTAAATCGGATGCGGGTTTCAACTGCCTGAAATTACTGTGCTTTTGTTTTGCTAAATATTCTGGTGTTTCACAAAATAAGTCAGAAATTCTGTTGTTGGATGGGCTATGCGCTGGGGAATGGGTGGACATGGCTACTGTAAAAGTTGGAAAGAAATTTCTAAAGGATGTTTTCACAGAATCATTACAGTGCAGAAGGAGGCCATTCAGCTCATTGTGTCTGCACTGGTTGTCTGAAAGAGCAATTCCCTCAGTTCCATTCCCCCGGAATGAAATAAATGGGCTTTGATTCTTGGGATTTTTTTGCGAGACAGATAATCTGGTATGTAACAAACATGCCAAAATTTAAGTTGTATGCATTAAGACTCAAAAATGGTTCTTCCTATCTGAAGTGGAACTTTTTTGAATGAAACAGATTGATTGTTAGCTTATGATGATCACAAAAATCTTAATACTTTAGAAAGCCTAGAGGAGTATAAAAAGTGCAGGGGTGAAGTAGAAAAGGAAATTAGAAAAGCAAAGAGAGGACATGAAAAATTATTGGCAGGTAAAATCAAGGAAAACACAAAGATGTTTTATCTACATTAAGAGCAAGAGGATAACTAAGGAAAGGGTAGGGCCTATCAGAGATGTACAAAGGCACTTATGCGTGGATGCAGAAGATGTGGGCAGGGTTCTTAATGAGTTTTTTTATCTCTGTCTTCACAAAGGAGAGGGTTAATGTAAACATTGTAGTTAAAAAGGGGGAGTATGAAATATTAGATACGATAAGCATAATGAGAGAGGAAGTACTAGAGGGTCTGACATCCTTGAAAGTGGATAAATTGCCAGGGCCGGATGGATTGCATCCCAGGTTGTTAAACGAAGCCAGGGAGGAAATAGCGGATGCGCTGAGGATCTTCTTCAAATCCTCACTAGATACAGGCGAGGTACCAGAGGATTGGAGGTCTGCAAACGTTGTACCATTGTTTAAAAAGGGTGTGAGGGATAGGCCAAACAATTATAGGCTGGTCAGTCTGAGGGACAGGATAAACTGCCACTTAGGAAGGCACAGATAGTCAGCATGGATCTGTTAAGGGAAGGTCATGCCTTACTAGCTTAATTGAGTTTTTTGAGGAAGTAACCAGAAGGATTGATGAGGGTAGTGCATTGGTTGTGGTCTACAGGTCTTCATGGATTTTAGTAAGGCATTTGACGGGGCGGCACAGTGGCGCAGTGGCTAGCACCGCAGCCTCACAGCTCCAGCGGCCCGGGTTCAATTCTGGGTACTGCCTGTGTGGAGTTTGCGAGTTCTCCCTGTGTCTGCGTGGGTTTCCTCCGGGTGCTCCGGTTTCCTCCCACAAGCCAAAAGACTTGCAGGTTGATAGGTAAATTGGCCATTAGCAATTGCCCCTAGTATAAGTAGGTGGTAGGGAAATATAGGGACAGGTGGGGATGTGGTAGGAATATGGAATTAGTGTAGGATTAGTATAAATGGGTGGTTGATGGTCGGCACAGACTCGGTGGGCCGAAGGGCCTGTTTCAGTGCTGTATCTCTAAAAACTAAAAAAAAACAAGGTCCTGCATGGCAGACTGGTCAGTAAAATGAAAGCCCATGGGATACAGGGGAATGTGACAGGTTGGATCCAGAATTGGCTCAGGGACAGGAAACAACGGGGAGTAGTTGACGGATGTTTTTGCGAATGGAAAGCTGTTTCCAGTGGCGTTCCACAGGGCTCAGTGTTGGGTACCTTGCTGTTTGTGGTATATATTAATGATTTGGACTTAAATGTGGGAGGTATGATTGGGAAATTTGCTGATGACACAAAAATTGGATGTGTAGTTGATAGTGAAGAGGATAGCTGCAGACTCCAGAATGATTTCAATGGTTTGGTTCAGTGGGCGGAAAAGTGGCAAATGGAATTCAATCCAGAGAAGTGTGAGGTAATGCATTTAGGGAGAGCAAATAAAGTGAGCCATACACAATAAACGGGAGAGTAATGGGAGGGGTGGAAGAAGTGAGAGACCTTGGAGTACATGTCCACAGGTCCCTGAAGGTGGCAGGACAGGTAGATAGAGTGTTGAAGAAGGCATATGGAATGCTTTCCTTTATTGGCTGAAGTATATAATACAAAAGCAGGGATGTAATGCTGGAACTGTATAAAACGCTGGTTAGGCCACAGCTGGAGTATTGTGTACAGTTCTGGTCACCACACTACAGAAAGGACATAATTGCTCTGGAGAGAGTACAGAGGAGATTTACAAGAATGTTGCCAGGGCTTGAAAGTTGCAGCTATGAGAAAGATTGGATTGGCTAGGGTTGTTTTCCTTAGAACAGAGGAGGCTGAGGGGTACAAAATTACAAGAGGCCTAGATAGAGTAGACAGGAAGGCCCTGTTTCCCCTAGTGGAGAGATTAATTACCAGGGGGCACAGATTTAAGGTGATTGATGGAAGGATTAGAGGGGACATGAGGAAAAACCTCTTCACCCAGAGGGTGGTGGGTGTCTGGAATTCACTGCCAAGAATGGTGGTGGAGGCAGAAACCCTCAATTCTTTTAAAAGGTAGCTGGACATGCACCTGAATTACTGCAAGGCTATGAACCAGATGCTGGAAGGTGGACTTAGATTGGGAGGCTAGTTTTTTCGGCCGGCGCGGACACAATGTGCTGAATGGCCTCCTTCTGTGCCATAATTTTTCTATGGTTATTGGGGTAGAGTTGCTGAGTCCTCTGGTATTGCGTGACTAGAAGAATTGGTGGTAATGGGCAATTTACCATACTAATACACTTTACACATTAAAGTGGTAATACAATGTAGGCTGAGATCAGTAGGTTTTCCTAGGGTAAGGGTTTCAAGAAATATGGAGCAAAGGCAGGTTAATGAAGTTAAGATACAGATCAGGAGCGCTGAATGGACCCCTCCTCCTGATCCTAGAAAGAAAGAAAGGGAGTGCATGTAATTACAAAGCAAGAAGATCTGCAGCCTCTTAGTTGTCCTCAATGCGGGCTCTCCCTTTCTTATAAAGGGACTTCATAAAGGAGCACATGCCATCACTTTGGTACACTATGGTTTATATAGAATCATAGAACAGTATAGCACAGAAGGAATCCATTGGGTCCATCAAATCTGTGCTGGCTCTTTCAAAGAGCAATCCAGTTAGTCCCACTCACCTGCTCTTTTCCCATTTGTCTACAATTTGTTCCCTTTCAAGTTTTTATCCAGTTCTCTTTTGAAAGCCACTATTGAATCTACTTCCACCACCCTTACAGGCCGTCTGTCCCAGATCATAACTTGCTGCATTCAAAAAAGGTTTTGCTAATGTCGTTACTGGTTGTTTTGCCAATCACCATAAAGCTATCTGCCTTTCATCCATTGGAAACAGTTTTTCTTTCTTTACTTTATCTAAACCCTTCATGATTTTAAACACCTCCATGAAATCCCATTTTAGCCTCCTCTACTCTAAGGAGAACAATCCCAGCTTCTCCAGTCTATCTTGGTAGCTGCAATGCTATATCCCTGGAACCGTTCTAGTAAATCTCTTCTGTGCGTTCTCCAAAGTCTTCACATTCCTCCTAAAGTGTGGTGCCCAGAATTGCATACAATACTCCAACTGGGGCCAAACTAGTGTTTATAAAGGTACTCTAAGCCTCTGTTTATAAAGCCCAGGATCCCTTGCGTTTTATCAATGGCTTTGTTAATGTGTGAATAGTGCTACAGTGATTTGCAAATGTTCTTAAAACCTTGTTTCTCAATAGGTGCTGTATTGGCGCACAAAGGATATGTCCGTGAAGCTCGTGATGTATTTGCCCAGGTGAGGGAGGCTACAGCAGAAATAAGTGACGTCTGGCTAAACCTGGCGCATATCTACGTGGAACAGAAACAGTACATAAGTGCCGTCCAGATGGTAGGTCTCAAATGTACATTTTATATACACTTTATAATTGTGTTCATTCAGATATTTTCAATGGCAATTTTATCAATTTGGATGAATGTCAAACTAAAGGCTAAACAGACATAGAGCACAGGCTAGTTAAAGGACAAGTAAATGTTCAATGTAAAGTGTTTGTATTTTGATTTGCTCCTCTATGCTAATTTTTAATTATGTAACAATATATTATAACAAAGTCTAAAGTTAAATGATCTTGCAGCTGTAGATACTGGGGTCGGGCAGCATCTGTGGAGAGAGAAGCAGAGTTCTGCTCTCTCCACAGATGCTGCCTGATCTGCTGAGCATTTCCAGCACTTTTATTTCAGATTTCCAGCATCTGCAGTATTTTGCTTTTATTGCAGTAGAGTTGTTATTGTAGACCTCAATGATTCAGTACTGAGGGAGCGGAACTTACCAGTCTGCCTGTTCTTGCAGAAGCTAAAGATCCCATTGACATTGCTCAAAGAAGAACAGGGTGTTCTTCAACCAGCAGCGCAACAACAGAACTGGTCATTGATCTGTTTGTGGGATCTTGCTGTGTACAAAATAGTTATCACAACTGAACACATAACAGTGCTGAATTTCATTGTGATTTGCAGAATTTATAAAACTTTGTCATGTTGCTGAGCGATGTGATAAGTCTTATACTCAATTTTGATTTAAGTGTGCTTAACCTGCAGTCCATGGGCTCCTTATGGGGAGTCTGAAACTAATGCCATAATTAGAAGATAGTCACTAATCTCTCCAGTAGGGAATTCAGGAAAAACATTCTTACCCAGAGAGTGGTGAGAATGTGGAACTTGCTACCACAAGGAGTAGTTAACACGAATAACATAAATGTATTTTGAGGGAAGGCGAGATGAACACATGAGGGAGTAAGGAATAGAAGGATATCTTGATGGGGTTCGATGAGAAAGGGTGGGTGGAGGCTTGTGTTGATAATAAACACGCACAGACCTGTTCAACTGACTGTGCTGTTGACTCCTGGGCTCGGGAGCTGCATTTTACAATCCTGCCTCTCAAAACCTCACCTACTCTGTTTCTTTGCCCCTCTATTTCTCACTTGCTGGCCTGTCATGTTTGAGTTTGCCCCCTAAGGGGCAAAAGCACTACTTGCCAAAAAAAAAGATATAGCCATGGACGATTAAAGAGGTAAAGAATGACGTAAAACCAAAAAAGAAAGCATGCATGGAAAAATTAGCATGGTCCTGGAAACTGGGAAAGATACAAAGAACAACTGAAGATGACAAAACAGATAGTAAGAGCTACAAAAGGGGAGTGTGAAAAGAAACTTTCAAAGGATATCAAAAACAACACTAAATATTTTTACAGTTATGTTAGGAAAGAGAGTGTGGTCAGGAACAATGTAGGCCCCTTGAAAACTGACAACGGTGCTATTGTCAATGAAGGTCGTCATGCCAGTCATTCCAAGGAAACTTATATTAAATCAGGGATGGGAACTTGCAAAAATAAACATCAGCAAAATAACATAATGAAGAAAGTAATTGTACTAAAGAGTGACAAATTCCCAGGACCAGACAATTTCCATTCCAAGGTTTTAAAACCTTGCACTGCACAGTGGCGCAGTGGTTAGCACCGCAGCCTCACAGCTCCAGGGACCCGGGTTCGATTCTGGGTACTGCCTGTGTGGAGTTTGCAAGTTCTCCCTGTGTCTGCGTGGGTTTTCTCCGGGTGCTCCGGTTTCCTCCCACAAGCCAAAAGACTTGCAGGTTGGTAGGTAAATTGGCCATTATAAATTGTCACTAGTATAGGTAGGTGGTAGGGAAATACAGGGGCAGGTGGGGATGTTTGGTAGGAATATGGGATTAGTGTAGGATTAGTATAAATGGGTGGTTGATGGTCGGCACAGACTCGGTGGGCCGAAGGGCCTGTTTCAGTGCTGTATCTCTAATCTAATCTAAATTGCAGATGCCCTAACTATAATTTTCTCACGGTTCCAGATCTGTAGACTTTCAGAAGGCATTTAATAAAGTTCCTCATAAGAAACTGTTAGCTAAAGTTGAAGTTCAGGAATTGAAGGAAAATTATTGAACTTATTAAGAAATTGGCTGAGTGGCAGGAGACAGAGTAGGGATAAAGGACAGTTAATCGAATTAGCAGGATGTGACTAGTGGTGTCCTGCAAGGATCTGTGTTGGGGCCTAAACCATTCGCCGTACTTATTAACGACTTGGATGATGGGATAGAACACCACATATCTAGCTTTGCAGATGACACAAAGATAATTGGCATTGTAAACAGTGTAGATGGAAGCATAAAATTACAAAGAGGTATTGATAGCTGAAAAAAGAGGCACATTGCACTCATTGGGACAGGCGCAAGAATGCCAAATTTGAAAGGGAGCAACAATTTCTACAGAATCAGAAAAGGGTGCTGATTGGTTGGCAAGTTGACTCTGGTTGAGGCGTTGCCATGGAGAATGCACCAGAGAACTACTGTTCCCCTTGCTTTTGTTTAATTCAAAAAAGGTGCAATGCCTAAACATATTTCTTTTGCCTGCGGAGGACAGGTCCCGGGGTATGAATATTTGTAGTGTTACGACCCAGTGAGAAAGGTGTCTTGGGGTCCCTCAGTCTTCACCTGGTCTTATCGTAACAGGGTTTAATTTTAAACACACCACGTTTTTAGCTCCCCCTTTGGTGAATCCTTGTTTACCACTTTCCAATCATAAGGTAAGGAAACCAGCACAAGTAGGTTTTCTTAGGTTTGCAGAAGAAAAGTTGAAATTTATTAAACTTGAACTTAAACTTGATGCCTGTGGATACACTACACGCCCATGCTAGCATGCATACACAATACACACATGCAAATAGCATGCTAGGCCCCCACCTGTCAAGAAAGGCACATTACTTTTGTCATGAATATTGATTTTAAACTGTTACTGGAATGAAGAAAGGACTTGCTTTAAAAAAAAAGTAGCCAGAACTTGGCTGGAAAGATATTTGCATATTAACAGACTGCTTGGAAAGGACAAAGGACCATTCCCTGACACATTCAACCCACAATGAACTTTTGATCGGCCGATGTTGAAGGTGGAGGAGGTCGCATTACACGTTGACTGCTAAGATGGCCAAATACACAAACGGACATGGTCAAACCAGCTAGTCACATGACTAACCTGCTGGACAACCTGAGTTTTTTGAATTTGTACAAAGAGTTTGGGCAGAAAGTAGAATGCTCCTGGACTGAGAATGTCACTCCTGTCTGCTCCCATCTCTTTCTCACAAGCCTCTGAATCCACTGAAGATGCACGAACACCAAGAGAGAAAAGTCTCCTACAGCGAACAAGGATTAAGAAGAATACTGGGCCCTAACAGAAAGCAAGATCTACCTACATTCAAGGACTCGACAGTGAGCTCAAAGAACCGTAACAACAACTCTTCAGATATTGCCTCAAACTTTTCCACTTCATTTTTCTTCTCTTTTCTGTCTCTTATTTGCATGTGTGTATTGCGTATGCATGCTAGCGTGGGGCGCTTCGTGTATTCGTAAGTGTTAACCAAATTAGAGTTTAAGTTTAATAAATTTAAACTTTTCTTCTTTAAACTTAAGGAAGCCTGTTTCTGCTGGTTTATTTGCCTTATATTTGGAAAGCAGTGAACAAGGATTCACCAAGGAGGAGCTAAAAAAACACGATGTGTTTAAAATTAAACCATGTTACAGTAAGACCAGGTGAAGGCTGAAAGGGAACCCCAGACATCTTTCTCACCTAGTCGCAACAATAGAGACACAAAAGAGCAGAAGGAAAAAATAAAGTGGAAAAGTTTGAGGCAATATCTGAAGAGTTTGTTACAGTTCTTCGTGCTCACTGTAGAGTCCTTGATTGTAGGTAGATCTTGCCTTTCATTGGGGCCCAGTATTATTCTTAAATCTTGTTCGCTGTAGGAGACTTTTCTGTCTTGGGGTTTATGTATCTTCAGAGGCTTGTGAGAAAGAGATGGGAGCAGACAGGTGAGATCTCAGTCCAGGAGCAAACAGACACTCTGAGTTCAAACTGTTTGTACGATTCAGAAAAACTCAGGTTGCCAAGGAGGTTAGTCATGTGACTAGCTAGTCTGACCACATCTTGGATTGTAGGCCGCATTTGCTGACAACGCTACTGGTAGGTGGCGCTGCTGTGGCACATGCGCAAATGCAGCATGTGCCACTAAAACGTCACAGTCTGCGACTTTAGCAGCTGCCAGGACTAAAGATGGCGCTGCTCAAAGAATCACACACAGGCAACCTAACAAACACGTGGCAGCATACAATGGCCGGAGTGAGAGAGCGAGTGGGCCGGGGCCGGGGGAGCGGAGCCGCCGGAGAGAGCAGGGGGTGGGGAGAGCAGCGGGGAGGGGGAGCAGAGTGGCCAGAGAGAGCAACGGGGGGGAGGGGGGTGGGGAGGGAGCAGCGGAGCGGAGGAGAAGCGTGTTTTTCTGTGCATGCGCCATAAACTTACAACAGCAAAAGACTTACCTGCCGCTGCCCGCACTCGGGCGACACCAAGGTCTTCGGCTGCTCGCTCTCCACGGCCACTTGCTTCCGGCCCAATCCATCCAGCCGTTCTCTCCAGCTGCGGATCCCCAATCCAGCCGCTTTCTCCCATACTTCTCAACTGTACTTCAGGCATTGCCACTGTCTAGTCCCTGTCCTTTGATGCTCCCACAACCTCCCCATCCCTCTTCCCCCCTCCCCCTCCCTCTTCCCTCCCCCTTCCCCCCTCCCTCTTCCCCCCTCCCTCTTCCCCCCCCTCCCTCTTCCCCCCCCTCCCTCTTCCCCCCCCTCCCCTTCCCTCTTCCACCCCTTCCCTCTTCCACCCCTTCCCTCTTCCACCCCTTCCCTCTTCCACCCCTTCCCTCTTCCACCCCCTCCCTCTTCCACCCCCTCCCTCTTCCACCCCCTCCCTCTTCCACCCCCTCCCTCTTCCACCCCCTCCCTCTTCCACCCCCTCCCTCTTTCCCCCTCCCTCTTCCCCCCTCCCTCTTCCCCCCCTCCCCTTCCCTCTTCCCCCCTCCTCCTCCCTCTTCCCCCCTCCCTCTTCCCACACCCCTCCCTCTTCCCACACCCCTCCCTCTACCCCACCCACCCCTCCACCACAGTTGAATATCTGAAGTGCAGTTGCAAAGTCGTGAAAATAGCATCCAAAATCTCAACAATTCTGGGTTTAATTATTGAGAAGTTTTATTAAGTACATTAAGCATTTTCAGAGCAACTTACAACAGGGACTGGAGCGCATGCAGTGGCCCAGACAATGGAAATGTTTTCAGGGCAACTTACAACAGGGACTGGAGCACATGCAGTGGCCCAGACAATGGAAATGTTTTCAGAGCAACTTACAACAGGGACTGGAGCACATGTAGTGGCCCAGACAATGGAAATGTTTTCAGAGCAACTTACAACAGGGACTGGAGCGCATGTAGTGGCCCAGACAATGGAAATGTTTTCAGAGCAACTTACAACAGGGACTGGAGTGCATGCAGTGGCCCAGACAATGGAAATGTTTTCAGAGCAACTTACAACAGCAGAGCAACTTACCTTGGAGCAATCTCCTCTTTCTAATAAAAATGAAGCAGACTGAAATCTCCAAAACGACTAAATAATTGCGAGAAAATACCCGACGAAACCTTTCCTCCTTCCACTTTCAGAAACTCGCTCCGAAGCTTTGACGCATGCGTGAATATCTGAAGGCTGACGCATGCGTGAATACCCGTTGGCGTTGCATAAAGCGCATGTGCAGAGGCCGACCAGGCGCGTTGCCCGAAGAAGCACGCATCACGCGATGATGTCATCGGCGCATGCGCTAACCAGTCCTGGCAAGCTGGAACGCAGCGCATGCGCAGAGAGCAGGAGACCGTCTGCGCATGTGCGCACCGCGGCGCAGCCTGATGACGTCAGTGGGGGCTAGCGTTGTCAGGAATCACTTTGTGGATTGTATCACCTTAGCAGTCTCTGGAATGCTGCTCTTACACACAATGCCTGGTGAGCAAGTTCCATTGTGGGTTGACTGTGTCAGAGAATGGTCCTTTGTCCTTCCAATCACCATCTGTTAATATGCAAATGTCTTTTCCAGCCACAGCTGATCTGATTAATATAATAAGTCCTTTCTGCACTCAGTAACAGTTTAAAATCAATGTTCATGACAAAATTAATGTGCCTCATTCTTGGCAGGTGGGGGCCTAGCATGACAGTAGTTTCAAGTGAGCACATTGCGAGCCTGACTGATAATCTTAAATTAGTTGTTAGTGTAATTCTTAGCATGCTCGGGATTGTTCAGTAAGTGCTATCCAATCGCGGAATCACATCTAACGTTAGATGTTGTGTTCTGAATTTTGCAAGTACGAGCTGGTTGAGTACGGTCAATACTCTGCCTATTGCAAACAGCTGAAGGGACGTGCTGTTTGATACAATCCGCCGGTCATTGGGATGTACGGCCTACGTACCTTGCATTGCACCGAAACTGGAATTCATGTAACACATTACTCATTTATGCGGTAGGCAGAACATCTTTCTGGCTTGACAGCAGCATCCTGTTATTGGAAAGTACCATTTGTGTTGTTACTGCATAGTAGCAGTGTGAAACAGCTAGCTTTACCTGTTGCTAAAAGTTTTGAGATACCTTACCCTTCCAGGGTAATTTGAGGTAGACTGGGCACTTTTCAGGTCCGAAAGTGGCAGCCTTAGGCCTGTTCATGAGTATGCACGATACACAACAAACGATGATCTGCTCAGAGGAGCCATTATCCTGCAAGATAACTTTGATGGGCCTATTTCGATGTCAAGCTTGCACGGTGAGGAAATGGCTCGGGCCCTATTTCTGAGCAAGTTGATATGTTTGCTACATTTGAATCTGCAGCTGCATGTAAGAATTCCCTTGCATACCTTAATGCCTTCCATTGTGCACTCAAATTCATCTTTGAAATGGAGTCGTCTAATGAACTTTTATGTCCTCTCTAACTGGTGGAAATAGTTTTCCCAACTCACCTTATCAAAATCCCTTAAATTTTGAACGGACTGTACAGTTTTATGTGGGGTGTTAGTTACTCAGTAATGACTTGATCAGTTTACAAAAAAGCATTCTCATTTCTGTAGCACCTTTCATGACCTCGGTACGTCCCAAAGTGCTTTATAGCCAGTGCAGTGCTTTTGAAGTGTAGTCACTGCTGTCATGTAGGATGTGTGTCATACAATTTGCACACAGCACAATTCCACAAACTATTCTGATAATGATCAGATAATCAATTTAATGATGCAGTTTGAGGGGCAAATATTGGTCGGAGAGCACCCCTGCTCTTCTTCAAAACAGCGCCTTGGGATCTTTTACATCCATCAGTTTTAAAGTCTTATCTGAAAGACAGCGCCTCCAACAGTGTCACACTCCCTCAGTACTGCATTGGCAGTATTAGCCTGGATTATGTGTGCAAGTCTCTGGGGCGGGACTTGAACACATGATTTTCTGATTCAGGCAAGAGCACTATCCACTGAGCTACAGAAAAATAAGGTTGTTTTACAGTCTCATTTGCTATATTCGTTGCTGCTCAGAAGATTAACCTGACCATTGCAATCCCCTACATTATATTTAAAAAATACCTCTTTTACATATCACTGACTTTATATTTTTAATCCAAACTAAACTGCGCAAATGAATCAAAGCCGTAAACAAAGCCATCCAGACTCGGAAAGTCCCAATCTCTGTCCTTGGACTTTGCCAAGTTCGCTCAATTGTGGCAGGTTGGGCTACATAACTGGCCTCAATGACTGTTAGTGAGGGGAAAGTGTAGCCAAGGTTTCCCTAACCCTGATCCCTGTTTGGTGACACTATTGTGGAGCGTATTGGAATGTCAGGGGTCATTCGTGGCTGTGATCCTCTGGCAGAATACGGTGCCAACATTTTCTAGGCTGAACCACACTGATGACTTTGGTGAAGTAGCAGAAAGTTTCTGTGGAATTATACCCAGTGACTTCATAAATGAAAAGAGAAAATTAAAATAGTTAGCAAAAGAACCAGATGGGAGATGAAAATTATTTTACACCATCTCCCTTTTATTGTCTGATTTGATTGTAAAACAACATCTATAATTTTATAAAAGCAGAATACTGCGGATGCTGGAAATCTGAAATAAAAACAAGAAATGCTGGAACCACTCAGCAGGTCTGGCAGCATCTGTGGAAAGAGAAGCAGAGTTAAAGTTTCGGGTCAGTGACCCTTCTTTGGAACTGCTCCGATGAAGGGTCACTGACCCGAAACGTTAACTCTGCTTCTCTTTCCACAGATGCTGCCAGACCTGCTGAGTGGTTCCAGCATTTCTTGTTTTTATTATCTATAATTTTATATTCAGGTGGTTAAGCCAGATAATTATGTTAGGAGTAGCACGGTAAGTTTTAATTATTTGGAATGCGCTGCCTGAAAGCGAGGTGAAAACAGATTCAATAATAACTCTTAAAGGGAACAGGATAAATACTTGAAAAGGAAACATTTGCAGGGCTATGGAGCAAAGAGCAGGAGAGTGGGACTAATTTTATTGCACTTTGAAAGAGCTGGCATAGGCATGATGAGCTGAATGTCCTCCATCTGTACCATAAGGTTGTATAAAAAGGTAATTAACTATCCCTTCAAGGGCAGAAGCTGGAATTTGGTGTGGAAGTGCCTGCAGTCTTTGACGGTTGCATTTTCGTCTGAGAGGAGATTCCCAACTCCCCATGTGTTTGTTAAATTGCATTTTCATGTGTTGTGAACCTTTGAAGTGTAATGCCTGAGGCTGGTTGGTGCTGGGAATGAGATTTCTCCATTCTTTGCAGAAAACCGCTTCCAGATCGTAAATAGCACAAAGTAAACCCCACTCTACTCTGTCCAATTAATCTCACCTCAGGGGAGCACCCAGTGCTCTGTCAGAGGGACATTTTCCAGGTCAGGCACCTGGTTTTTCTTGGTAAAAAGCCCCAAATTGCGGGCAATTTGTTTTTATTAAAGACTCACTCTTAGCTAGGAAATAGAGTCAGAGACTGCACAAATTTCACTTCCCTTTGGACTTTTGGAACCACAGGAAGAGGAACTTTCAACCCATCAGCCTGTGTTGAATTGAAGGGAAGAAAGAACTTGCATTTCTAGAGCACTTTTTGTGACCTCAGGACATCCCAAAGCTCTTTACAACTAATGAAATGTTGCTACTATTGTACTGTACGATTGGACCCCAGATCCCAGAAGAGAAATGGCAGGGTTTTGTGACAACTAACATGTGCTTTTGTTTCGACTAGTACGAGAACTGCTTGAAGAAGTTTTACAAACACCAGAGCACAGAGGTACTGCTGTTCTTAGCAAGAGCTTACTTCAAGTGTGGAAAGCTTCAGGATTGCAAACAGACTTTGTTGAAGGTAATTTTTGTTTTAATTTAGAAAAATCCAGTTGAAGGGTCAAGACTGGTTTTCATATATATAAACCCCATAAAGAGTCTGCAGTAGTGTGGTGGTTATGGCCCTGTTATTCTTAATACATTTTAGAAAGATATCTGAACACTTCAGTGCATATATAAAATTATGTAGTATTTACTGCACAGAAACAGGCCATTCAGCCCAACTAGTCTGTGCTAATGATTGATGAAGGAAGGGCAGTGGATGTTATCTATATGGACTTTAGTAAAGCCTTTGACAAGGTCCCGCATGGCAGACTGGTACAAAAGGTGAAGTCACACAGGATCAGAGGTGAGCTGGCAAGATGGATACAGAACTGGCTCGGTCATAGAAGACAGAGGGTAACAGTGGAAGGGTGTTTTTCTGAATGGAGGGATGTGACTAGTGGTGTTCCGCAGGGATCAGTGCTAGGACCTTTGCTGTTTGTAGTATATATAAATGATTTGGAGGAAAATGTAGCTGGTCTGATTAAGTTTGCGGATGACACAAAGGTTGGTGGAGTTGCGGATAATGATGAGGATTGTCAGAGGATACAGCAGGATATAGATCGGTTGGAGACTTGGGCGGAGAAATGGCAGATGGAGTTTAATCCAGACAAATGTGAGGTAATGCATTTTGGAAAGTCTAATGCAGGTGGGAGGTATATAGTAAATGGCAGAACCCTTAGGAGTATTGACAGGCAGAGAGATCTGGGCGTACAGGTCCACAGGTCACTGAAAGTGGCAACGCAGGTGGATAAGGTAGTCAAGAAGGCATTCGGCTTGCTTGCCTTCATCGGTCGGGGCATGGAGTATAAAAATTGGCAAGTCATGCTGCAGCTGTACAGAACCTTAGTTAGGCCACACTTAGAATATTGCGTGCAATTCTGGTCACCACACTACCAGAAGGACGTGGAGGCTTTGGAGAGGGTACAGAAGAGGTTTACCAGGATGTTGCCTGGTCTAGAGGGCATTAGCTATGAGGAGAGGTTGGAAAAACTCGGATTGTTTTCACTGGAACGACGGAGTTGGAGGGGCGACATGATAGAGGTTTACAAAGTTATGAGTGGCATGGACAGAGTGGATAGTCAGAAGCTTTTTCCCAGGGTGGAAGAGTCAGTTACTAGGGGACATAGGTTTAAGGTGCGAGGGGCAAAGTTTAGAAGGGATGTGTGAGGCAAGTTTTTTACACAGAGGGTGGTGAGTGCCTGGAACTTGCTGCCAGGGGAGGTGGTGGAAGCAGATACGATAGCGACGTTTAAGAGACATCTTGACAAATATGTGAATAGGAAGGGAATAGAGGGATATGGTCCCTGGAAGTGCAGAAGGCGTTAGTTTCGGCAGGCATCAAGATCGGCGCAGGCTTGGAGGGCTGAATGGCCTGTTCCTGTGCTGTACTGTTCTTTGTTTTCCACATACATCCCCACTCACCCTGCTTCATCTAACTCCATCAGTATAGTCTTTATTTCCTTTCTCTCTCGTGTCTATCCAGCTTCCCCCTAAATGCATAGATGCGATTTGTATCAACAACTCCATGTGGTTGCAAGTTCCCACATTCTAACCATTCTAAAGCATTTGGTCCATCAAAACTGCCTACCATTTTGTAAGCCCTGACAGCTGTATTGTTTTAATCTGCGACGAGTAACTCACCTCCTGACTCCATCTCCATCTACAAGGCACAAGTCAGGAATGTGATGGAATGCTCACCACTTGCCTGGATGGGTGCAGCTCCAACAATATTCAAGTAGCTCGACACCATCCAGGACAAAGCAGCCTGCTTGATTGGCACCCCATCTATAAACATTCACTCTCTACACCACCAACACACAGTGGCAGCAGTGTGTACCATCTACAAGATGCACTGCAGCAACTCACCAAGGCTCCTTAGACAGCACCTTCCAAACTCGCGACCTCTACCACCTGGAAGGACAAGGGCAGCTGACGCATGGGAACACCACCACCTGCAAGTTCCCCTCCAAGCCACACACTGTCCTGACTTGGAACTATATCGCCGTTCCTTCACTGCCGCTGGGTCAAAATCCTGGAACTCCCTAACAGCACTGTAGGGGTACCTAACCCACATAGACTGCAGCGGTTCAAGAAGGCAGCTCACCACCACCTTCACAAGGGCAATTAGGGATGGACAATAAATGCTGGCCTAACCAGCGATGCCAACATCCCAGGAACAAATATATAAAAAATCCCAATTTCATAACCCTTAATTCGCTTCTTAGGTTTGTTTTTGAATACCTCTGTTGACTTTCCATTTGTAGCCGCCTGTGACAGTGAATTCTGCATACTCACAGCCTTCAGTTTGTATGAAGAAGTTTAGCTTACATTCATTTTTAACCAATCTTTCTCCAATTCTAAGATTATGAAGGACATTTTCAACTTAATGTCTGGTAGATCACTGGTTTCCCTCTTCCAGACACCAAGTGTACAAGGTCAGTTGTTGCATCCACTCATGTTCCCACTCCAACCACTGAGAGCAACTTGGAACAGGCTGGAATTGAGGCTGAGATACTGTGATCTAAAACTACACCGCTACAGCAACCTTGCATCTGTATGGTTATAGAGAATGGAAATGGTTGCGTGTGATTTGTCTCTAGTTAGGGAAGCAGATAGACTCTCCGTTTAAGAATAGAAGTTCAGTAAGTAAAGAAATGGTTTGTGTTCACAGGCCAGGCACGCAGCCCCTAATGACACCGTGCTTATGTTTAACATGGCCTTGGTGCTACAGAGACTGGCCACCTCTGTCCTCCGAGATGAAAAGAGCAACCTGAAGGCAGTGTTGAACGCAGTCAAAGAACTGGAACTCGCCCATCGGTAAGATGCGGTGCTTGGAGTTAACAGCATGACCGCAGGATACAATCCTGCCTTGAGCTCTAATCCTGAGTTTTCCATCTTTCAGGTATTTCAAGTATCTCAGTAACGCCGGGGATAAGATGAGATTTGATTTGGCTCAAGCTGCTGCAGAGGCCAGGTATGTGTCTGATAGTACCAACAACTTGCATTTTACTTTCATTCTTGGGCAAGACTGGCATTTATTGCCCAACTTTAGTTGCCTGGAGAAGGTGTTGATAGAAACAAATAATTTGCTAGGCCACTTCCGAGGCAGCTTACCTTCTCAAGGACAATCAGGGATAGGCAACAAATGCTGACCTTGCCAGCAATGCCCAAGGACCATGAAAATGTATAAATAAAATAAAAATTAAGAGTCAACCATGTTAGTGTAGAAGTGGAGTCACATATAGACCAAGACTGGATAAGCACAGCTGGTTTCCTTCCCTAAGGAACATTAAAATGCAAGTTGTTGTTGCAATATATAGCACCTTTAACATAGTAAAATGTCCGACAGAAGCATTATTAAACAAAAATGAACACCAATCCTCATAAGGAGATAGTAGGATGGAGGACCGAAAGCTTTTATTCATTTTTCATTCCCACACTTTTTGTTAAAACTGAATTCATATTCTCAAACTGCTATGGTGGGATTTGAACTCACTCTAGATTAGTCCAGACCTCTGGATTACTAGTCCAGTAACATGGTCACCACAGTATCATACCCTTTATTTTATATAGCAACTTTAATGTAGTAAAACGTCCCAAAGCGTTTCACAAAAGCATAATCAGACAAAAATTGACACCGAACTACACATGGAGATATGAGGACAGGTGACCATAAGGCTGCTGAAAGAGGTAGGTTTTAAGGAGCATCTTAAAGGAGGAGAGAGATGAAAGGCTTAGGGAGGGAATTCCAGAGTTTAGGGCTAAGACAGCTGAAAGCACGGCAAAGAGAGTGGGAGATGTGCCCAAAATTGAAGAATTGGAGTATTGGGCTGGAGGAGGTTTCAGAGATAGGGAGGGACAAGGCCATGGAGGGACTTGCACAAGAACACAAGAAATAGGAGCAGGAGTTGACCATATGGCCCATCAAGCCTGCTCCACCATTCAAAACGATCATGGCTGATCTTCGGATTCAATTTCACTTTCCCGCCCGCTCGCCATACACCTTGATTCGCTGAGAGACTAAAAATCTGTCTATCCCAGCCTTAAATATATTCAACGTTGGAGCATCTACAACCCTCTGGGGTAGAGAATTCTAAAGATTCGCAATCCTTTGAGTGCAGTAATTTCTCTTCATCTCAGTCCTAAATGATCGGCCCCTTATCCTGAGATTGTGCCCTTGTGTTTTAGATTCCTCGACCAGCGGAAACAATCTCTCAGCTTCTACCCTATCCAGCTACTTTAGAGTCTTATATGTTTCAATGAGGTCACCTCTCATTCTTCTAAACTCCAGAGAATACAGGCCCAATTTATTTAAAAACAAGGATGAAACTTTTAAAATTGAGGTGTTGCTGGTCTGGAAGCCAATGTAGGTCACTGAACACTGGGCTGATGGACGAATGGGACTTGGTTCAAGTTAGGATACGGGGCAGCAGAATCTTGAATGAGCTGGAGTTTGTGGAAGATGGGAGGTTGGCCAAGAGATCATTGGAATAATCAAGTCTGGAGGTGAGAAGAGCATGGATGAGGGTTTCAGCATTGTGCGCTTGCTCATTGACCCCTTGGGGGATTTGTCTGTGCGTGTGTTTCAGGCAGTGCTCCGATCTGATGAGCCAAGCCCAGTATCATGTGGCCCGTGCACGCAAGCAGGATGAAGAGGATCGCGAGCTACGCTGCAAGCAGGAGCAGCATAAGGAAATGCTGCGGATGCAGATGGTCAAAGAGCAGGTCAGTGTCCCCATTCCTTATTGAGCAGGAGAGTTCTGGCTTGTGGCCAACCCATGGATCTCGTGGGGCTGACTATCAATTCCCAGATGTCCCATGTTGGTGATGCTGCCAGATCTCCTTGTTCTGATTTAGGTTTTATCCACCTATTAGCTAACAGCACTTTTCAAACCTCCCATATCCACACTATCCAAACAGCCAGTACAAGAATGATTCTTAGCTTAAAGAACCTTTGTTACTTAGATAAACTTAAGGACCTGATCGATTTTACCTTAGGGTAACGTCGACCTGATAGAGGCCGATAAGATAATGAAAGGGCTGGAAAGGGTACTTATTGATGGATTATTTCAGTTTAACAGATTGGGGACAACCAGGGGACATGTAAGAGTAAGAATAGACTGGATGTTAGGTGTCGTTCCCAGAGAGTACTGAATCTTTGGAATCTGTTACCAGCTAGTGCGATGGGAGCTGTCTCTCTGGACATGTTCAAGAGGGGGCTGGACCAGTTCCTGCCTGGGGCAGAGATCGCATCATTACATGTCTTTATAGCACAGAAACAGGCCACTCAGCCCAACTAGTCCAGTCCGGTCGTATGCTGCACATGAACTTCCTCCCATCTTTCTTCATCTAGTTCCATCATCAGATCCTTTTATTCCTTTCTCCCTCGTGCTTATTCTAGCTTCCCCTTAAATCCATCTATGCTATTGGCCTCAACTCCTTGTGATAGCAAGTTCCACATTCTCACCATTCTCTGGGTAAAGAGATTTCTCCTGAATTCCTCATTGGATTTGTTGGTGACAGTTTTATGTTTATAAAGAACAGTACAGCATAGGAACAGGCCATTCGGCCCTGCAAGCCTGCGCCGATTTTGATGCCTGTCTAAACTAAAACCTTCTGCACTTCCGGGGACCGTATCCCTCTGTTCCCATCCTATTTATGTATTTGTCAAGATGCTATCGTACCTGCTTCCACCACCTATCCCGGCAGCAATTTCCAGGCAGTCACCACTCTCTGTGTAAAGAACTTGCCTCGCACATCCCCTCTAAACTTTGCCCCTCGCACCTTAAACCTATGTCCCCTAGTAACTGACTCTTCCACCCTAGGAAAAAGCTTCTGACGATCCACTCTGTCCATGCCACTCATAACTTTGTAAACCTCTATCATGTCGCCCCTCCACCTCCGTCGTTCCAGTGAAAACAATACGAGTTTATCCAGCCTCTCCTCATAGCTAATGCCCTCCAGACCAGGCAACATCCTGGTAAACCTCTTCTGTACCCTCTCCAAAGCCTCCACGTCCTTCTGGTAGTGTGGCGACCAGAATTGCACGCAATATTCTAAGTGTGGCCTAACTAAAGTTCTGTACAGCTGCAACATGACTTGGCAATTTTTATACTCTGTGCCCCGACCGATGAAGGCAAGCATGCCATATGCCTTCTTGACTACCTTATCCACCTGCGTTGCCACTTTCAGTGACCTGTGGACCTGTACGCTCAGATCTCTCTGCCTGTCAATACTCCTAAGGGTTCTGCCATTTACTGTATACATCCCACCTGTATTAGATCTTCCAAAATGCATTACCTCACATTTGTCCGGATTAAACTCCATCTGCCATTTCTCCGCCCAAGTCTCCAACCGATCTATATCCTGCTGTATCCTCTGACAATCCTCATCACTATCCGCAACTCCGCCAACCTTTGTGTCGTCCGCAAACTTACTAATCAGACCAGCTACATTTTCCTCCAAATCATTTATATATACTACAAACAGCAAAGGTCCCAGCACTGATCCCTGCGGAACACCACTAGTCACAGCCCTTCATTCAGAAAAGCACCCTTCCACTGCTACCCTCTGTCTTCTATGACCGAGCCAGTTCTGTATCCATCTTGCCAGCTCACCTCTGATCCCGTGTGACTTCACTTTTTGTACCAGTCTGCCATGAGGGACCTTGTCAAAGGCTTTACTGAAGTCCATATAGACAACATCCACTGCCCTTCCTTCATCAATCATCTTCGTCACTTCCTCAAAAAACTCAATCAAGTTAGTGAGACACGACCTCCCCTTCACAAAACTATGCTGCCTCTCATTAATAAGTTCATTTGTTTCCAAATGGGAGTAAATCCTGTCCCGAAGAATCCTCTCTAATAATTTCCCTGCCACTGACGTAAGGCTCACCGGCCTATAATTTCCTGGATTATCCTTGCTACCCTTCTTAAACAAAGGAATAACGTTGGCTATTCTCCAGTCCTCTGGGACCTCACCTGTAGCCAATGAGGATGCAAGGATTTCTGTCAAGGCCCCAGCAATTTCTTCCCTTGCCTCCCTCAGTATTCTAGGGTAGATCCCATCAGGCCCTGGGGACTTATCTACCTTAATGCTTTGCAAGACGCACAACACCTCCTCCTTTTTGATAATGACATGACCCAGACTATCTATACTCCCTTCCCTAGACTCATCATCCACCAAGTCCTTCTCTTTTGTGGTTACTGATGCAAAGTACTCATTTAGTATCTCGCCCATTTCCTCTGGCTCCACACATAGATTCCCTTCTCTGTCCTTGAGTAGGCCAACCCTTTCCCTGATTACCCTCTTGCTATTTATCCATCCATCAATATTGGCGACCACGCCCTGGAAGTCGTTAAAGAGTTCACCTACCTAGGCTCAACTATCACCAGTAACCTGTCTCTAGATGCAGAAATTAACAAGCGCATGGGAAAGGCTTCCACTGCTATGTCCAGACTGGCCAAGAGAGTGTGGGAAAATGGCGCACTGACACGGAACACAAAAGTCCGAGTGTATCAGGCCTGTGTCCTCAGTACCTTGCTCTATGGCAGCGAGGCCTGGACAACGTATGTCAGCCAAGAGCGACGTCTCAATTCATTCCATCTTCGCTGCCTCCGGAGAATACTTGGCATCAGGTGGCAGGACCGTATCTCCAACACAGAAGTCCTCGAGGCGGCCAACATCCCCAGCTTGTACACACTACTGAGTCAGCGGCGCTTGAGATGGCTTGGCCATGTGAGGCGCATGGAAGATGGCAGGATCCCCAAAGACACATTGTACAGCGAGCTCGCCACTGGTATCAGACCCACCGGCCGTCCATGTCTCCGCTATAAAGACGTCTGCAAACGCGACATGAAATCCTGTGACATTGATCACAAGTCGTGGGAGTCAGTTGCCAGCGTTCGCCAGAGCTGGCGGGCAGCCATAAAGACGGGGCTAAAATGTGGCGAGTCGAAGAGACTTAGTAGTTGGCAGGAAAAAAGACAGAGGCGCAAGGGGAGAGCCAACTGTGCAACAGCCCCGACAAACAAATTTCTCTGCAGCACCTGTGGAAAAGCCTGTCACTCTAGAATTGGCCTTTATAGCCACTCCAGGCGCTGCTTCACAAACCACTGACCACCTCCAGGCGCGTATCCATTGTCTCTCGAGATAAGGAAGCCCAAAAGAATTTATATACGTATAAAAAGCCTTGGGATTCTCCTTAATTCTGTTTGTCAATAACTTTTCATGACCCCTTTTAGCCCTCCTGACTCCTTGCTTAAGTTCCTTCCTACTGTCTTTATATTCCTCAAGGGCATTGTCTGTTCCCAGCCTTCTAGCCCTTACGAATGCTTCCTTTTTCTTTTTGACTATGCTCACAATATCCCTCGTTAGCCAAGGTTCCCAAAACTTGCCAAACTTATCCTTCTTCCTCACAGGAACATGCCGGTCCTGGATTCTAATCAACTGACGTTTGAAAGACTCCCACATGTCAGATGTTGATTTACCCTCAAACAGCCGCCCCAATCTAAATTCTTCAGTTCCTGCCTAATATTGTTATAATTAGCCTTCCCCCAATTTAGCACCTTCACCCAAGGACTACTCTTATCTTTATCCACAAGTACCTTAAAACTTATGGAATTATGGTCACTGTTCCCGAAATGCTCCCCTACTGAAACTTCGACCACCTGGCCAGGCTCATTCCCCAATACCAGGTCCAGTACGGCCCCATCCTTAGTTGGACTATCTACATATTGTTTCAAGAAGCCCTCCTGGATGTTCCTTACAATATCTGCCCCATCCAAGCCCCTAGCACTAAGTGAGTCCCAGTCAATATAGGGGAAGTTAAAATCACCCACCACTACAACCCTGTTTCCTTTACATCTTTCCAAAATTGTCTACATATCTGCTCCTCTACCTCCTGCTGGCTGTTGGGAGGCCTGTAGTAAACCCCCAACATCGTGACTGCACCCTTCCTATTCCTGAGCTCCACCCATATTGCCTCGCTGCATGACCCCTCCGAGGTGTCCTCCCGCAGTACAGCTGTGATATTGTCCTTAACCAGTAATGCAACTCCCCCACCCCTTTTACATCTCCCTCTATCCTGCCTGAAGCTTCCAAATCCTGGAATATTTAGCTGCCAATCCTGTCCTTCCCTCAACCAAGTCTCTGTAATAGCAACAACATCATATTTTCAAGTACTAATCCAAGCTCTAAGTTCATCTGCCTTACCTGTTATACTTCTCGCATTGAAACAAATTACGGTCCCTAATTCTTGTCTCACCTGGGATTTCCTCTTTTATTTTTAAACCTCTCCCAGGAGATTACAGTGTTCCATGGGAAGTTGCGGGTAGGCAGTGTTTTCTCTGGCCATCATGGGGTGGGGCAAGCTTGATGAGTTCGCTGGTCTTTTCCTGCCTGATAATGTTTTATGCTCATATGTAAATAGGAGAGCAGCTAGAACTGGAATTTAGGAGCCCGATTGCCAGGGGTCAGAAGCCAGGCTGCAGTTTGGATTACCCCTGTTCACAGCTAAAACTCTACCTGGCACATTGCTCATATATTTTGTCAATGTTTTGTGCGCATTGTCTAACTCAGCCCCAGTTGAAGCGCACAGCAGCCAGTCTTTAGTCTGGAGGTCTTGGTAGATGGGACATGTTGCAACAGTCAGTTCATCACGTGAAGAGACAAATTTTGTTTTAAAGACTTTTAAAACTGCTGTTGAAAGTGCAGAGCCTCTCTTTATTTAAAGCAGTTCACGATACAGGTGATGAGCTGAGCAGTCATGCAGTTTGAACCTTAGAGTACACAGCACAGAAACAGGCCATTCGGCCCAACTAGTTAATACTCCACGTGAGTTTCCTCCCATTCCATTTCTCTCATCATAGCCTTTTAGCATCTCTTTCTATTCTCTTTTCTCTTATGTATTCAGCTACTTTCCTTTTAGAAACACGTAAGCTGTTTGCCTCAATCACTTACTGTGGTCAAGAGATCTACATTCTAATCGTTGTCTGAGTAAAGACATTTCTCCTTATTTCTCGATTGGATTTGTTAGTATCTATCTTGTATTTATGGCCCTGAGTTTTGGATGCTCCCACAAGTGGAAATATTCTCCCCACATTTACCCTGTTCAACCCATTCATAATTTTAAAGACTGCCATCAGGTCGTCTCTAAGTCTTTTCCAGAGGAAAAATTTCCAACCTATTCCAAAGCTTTAACTCTCAGTTTTAGTATCATCCTCTGTCAGTAATGTGAAAGAACACAATGCAAACTCAGCCCAGTATTTTGAACATTACTGTAGTGCTACCACAATACCAGGAGATGAGAGACTTCTAGTTCTATATAAATCTATATGAAAACGCCATGCCACTATTTCTAAGAAGAGCATGGGAATTCTCCCCAGTCTGCTGGGCCAATAGTTAACCCTCAACCAACATCATTAAAACAGTTATCTGGTCATTAGCACGTTGCTGTTTGTGGGAGCTTACTATGCACTAATTGGCTGCTGTGTTTCCTGCATTACAACAATGAGTACACTTCAGAAGCGTTTCAGCTGCTGTGAAGCAGTTTGGAATATCGTACGGTTATGAAAGGTGCGACAGAAATTTCTGTTTCTTAAATCCAAGATCTATCTTTTAGTTAATCGTATGTTGAGTCACATAGAATATAGAACACAAAACTGGTCATTTAGTCCGTGCCAACAGTTATGCTTCGCTCACACTCCCTCCCATCCTTCCTCATTTACCTCTTACCAGCATATCCTTCTATTTCTTTCTCCGTGTGTTTATCTAGCTTCCCCTTAAATGCTATTCACTTCAACCATTCCCTGTGGTAGCGAGTTCCACATTCTGACAATTAATAATTCTATCAACAATTCTATTTCAGATTTCCCTATTTGCTTCCTTGGTGACTATCTTATTTTGATGGCTTCTAGTTTTATTCTTCCCCACAAGTGAATACACTCTCTTTCTGTCTATCAAAATCTTCCACAATTTTAAAGACCTCTGTTACTAAAGATAACTTTAAGATCGACATACAAGGCAGAAAAACGTTTATTTGATTATACCAGAAATCTCTCTCCAGTGTTTCTGAGATGAACTGCACCGATTTATTTAGCAGCTGATGCAATGGGTCTCTTTTTTCTCTCTCGTTCTGTTTTTTCAGGAGGATAAGAAACAGAAGGAGTTAAATGAGCAACGTAAGTTGCTGGAGCAGCGGAGCCAGTTTTTGGAGAAAACCAGAAACTTGTTGGTGTTCAATGAAGAGATGGAGACTTCGAAGGAGAAGAAGAAGGGAGGTGGAAAGGTGAGAGGAAAGCTCTAACGTTCTGCCACACACTTTCATAGCACTATAAAAACACGGGAGTTTAAACACGGAAACAGATCATTTGGCTCAACTAGTCCATGTCAGCATTTACCCTCCGTGCGAGCGAATAGTCCTAATTAGATCCAGTAGCTTAGTGGTTATCTTCTCTCTTAGTGGATTTCTGTTACCGTATTTCTCTCAGTATATTTGTTACCATAATGTTGTTAATGAGTTTCTCTGAATGGATATCTGGTTTTCTGCTCACAGCGAGGGAAGAAAGGAGAGTTTGAAGAGTTTGTTAATGATGATTCTGATGATGACTTGCCACTGCCCAAGAAGAAGAGGAAGCAGAGAGGGAGCGGCAGTGAACCTGAGGGTGGGGACGAGGACGGGGATCAAAAGAAAAGGAAGAAGAAGAGGAGACGGTATGTGGAAGCACAAACCCAAGGGTTCACTAGGATTACAGACATCGCGAGTTGTTTACAGACTAATACAGTAAAAGCTTTGTTATCCAGCATGTGCAGGACCTGAGAGATGTCAGATAATTGAAAATTCCAGTTAATCAAGAGTTGTGCTACCAAGGCAGTACAATACAATAGTTTTAAATTGAAGAGAAATGATTACATACAAAGTACAAGACGATGTACAATGCAGACATCTTGAGGCAGTAAAGGTGCATAGAATTCTGGAGGTACAGTAAACTTAATGTATAAATTACATTAAATTACTAAACTTATGTCATCTTCCTCAAAAGATCATCAAATTGAACTTCAAGTGTAGATGTAGAAGGTGATGGGACAGAATCTGTACTGAGTCTATGGCAAGCATTGGAAGCTTTTTTGAAAAGATTTCGGATATCAGTTTGCTTAGTTGCCTCCTGTCTTTTTTGCATGAAAGTAGAGTGCAAGTTATGTAGCTGCATAACCTGTTGTCCAGAGTAACAAGTCTGCCTTTCAGCAAATTTGATTAACGTATCAAATGCTGAAGCAGCATTAGCCCAGGTTATTTTCTGTTCCTCACTGAAATCATCTTCTGCAAAGTCTTTTTCCATTTCCTTAGACTTCTCAGGATTCAGGACATTATTATTTCTGCATCATGAACAACATGTCACTTCAACCTCCTTGTCAGCTTCTACCCAATCTTCTACATCATGTTCAGTAAGCTGGTTGATTGGGTTTGTAGAAGGAACATTCCTCAATATATCAAAGATTTGTGATATTGTATTTTTTACAGCCAACATTAAAGCCTTCAAATTCCTCCTCATCAGAAGATACTTCTGCCAACATCACACTGGCCACAATTTTCTCCAAGCCTTTCTTAATGTTTCACCTTTAACTGAGTTCCACCCACAAGCCACATTGAAAATTCCATCTTTAATGTTATAATTAGATTGAAATTTTTGGATTGTGCCTTCATGATTGACTAACTTTCTTAGGAAATCTCTTCTGTAAAACCATTTTATAATCTGGATGATGCCCTAGTCCAGTGGTGAATCAACAAGGTAACATTAGCAGGCAGGAAGATGGTGAGAATGTTACGGACATTAACTCCAATTCATGAGGGTAAGCTCGATAATTGTCTAATAAAAAATAGCTTTGCTATCATCAGGTTTTCTTATTTTTCTAAAATGCTCTTTCACTGCAGGTACAAAAACATAGTGAAACCAATCATAAAAAATGTCTTTGTCCATCCAAGCATTACTTTGTGCTTTGTAATCAATAGGTAAATGCTTTGTACCTTTAAATGCTGTAGGACGATTATAATTGCCGATCGCCAAAAGCTTCATTTGGTGCGTTCCCGTGGCATTAGCACTTGCAAGCACAGTTATTCCCTCTTTATTTTGCTTAAAACCTGCAGCATTAGATTCACTCGCACCAGCTCGGGTAGAATTAGGCAAACAGTGCCAAAATAGGCCTGTTTCATCAATTATAAATTCATTCTGGAGATAGATCATGTTCAGCAATTAATTTATTGAAGAAATCACAATGCTTTTCTTCAGCCACATGGTCTGATGATTTTTGTTCACCGTTTACATCTAGACTTCTTATGCCATGCTGCTGTTTAAAGCAAGAAAGCCATCCATTGGAAAATGCAGTCAATTCCATTTGCTTAAAAATGTCTTTTGCCTTTGCAATGAGTATTGAGCCCGAGACTGGGACATTTGTGCAGTACACTGTACAGCTGCTCTAATTTAGGTTTATGTAGAGTACGACATTGTTCTACAGCTTTATTAGTCTTGGAACTAGCAAAGAATTTTAACAACTGTTCTTTTTGACCCTTGATGTCATATATCGTTGACGAACCAACATTATATTAATTCATCAACACATTACGATTTTCACCTTTTTCAAGACGCCTGCAAATGTCTGTTTTCTGGTTTAGTATCAACACAACTCTTTTGCATTTATCCCCTTTTCCTGTCGATGGTTTATCGGATGCCGTAATGAGTGGGTGGTGAGATTTGGTTGCTGTAGCCATAGTCGCATAGGCATCTCTCCCCATTAGAGAGACAGTTAGTGATGTATAGCTTGAGGGTCACCACTCCTCAAGCATGGGCAAGGTGAGGAGGCAGGCCTTCATGAACTACCACAGCCGGTACAGGGATTGAACCCGTGCTGTTAACATCTATCTGTATCATACACTAGCTGTCTAGCCTACTGAGCTAAGCACAGCAATGCAACACGATGGCGGACACAAACAAGATGGACTGCCGGCAGAGCCATTAAGATGACTATCGGCAGCTTCACTAACTAATGCCGAGAACCATCGACTGCACTTGGGAAAACTTGGCCCAGGAGAGCATTGGGAGACAAGGTTAGGGAGATTTTGGAAATTCTGGATAATAGAGCTTGGCGGTCGGTAAAGTGCTGGATAACAAAGCTTTTACTATATTTTGAAGAGAATGTAGGGGTTTGTAACTTTACAGAAAATGTTTTACCTTTTTTGTACACCTGAATGTTTTGTGCGTTCTTTCTCAGTGTTTGTGTAAAAGACCGAAGGTTTAATGTGGAATCGTTTTATAGAGATCAGAAAGGGAAACATAGGAACAGGGGAGAGGTCATTCAGCCTCTCGAGCCTGCTCCGCCATCCAATGAGATCATGGTTGATCTGTGACCTAACTCCTTATACTCATCTTTGCCCTATATCCCTTAATATCTTTGAAAAAAATCTATCAATCTCAGTTTTAAAATTAACAATTTTTTTTATTCATTCATGGAATGTGGGCGTCACTGGCTATGCCAGCATTTATTGCTCATCCCTAATTGCCCTTGAAAAGGTGGTGGTGAGCTGCCTTCTTGAACCGCTGCAGTCCATGTGGGGTGGTATACCTACAGTGCTGTTAGGAAAGGAGTTCCAGGATTTTGACCCAGTGACAGTGAAGGAACGGCGATATAGTTCCAAGTCAGGATGATGTGTGGATTGGAGGGGAACTTGCTGGTGGTGGTGTTCCCATGCATCTGCTGCCCTTGTCCTGCTAGGTGGCCAAGGTTGTGGGTTTGGAAGTTGCTGTTTAAGGAGACTTGGTGCATTGCTGCAGTGCTTGATTGGCACCCCGTCCACAAACATTCACTCCCTCCACCATTGTCCTTGAGAAGGTGATGGTGAGTTGCTTTCTTGAAATGCTGCAGTCCATATGGGGTAGGTACATCCACAGTGCTGTCAGGAAGCAAGTTCCATGATTTTGACCCAGCGACATTATAGATGGTACACACTGCTGCCACTGTACGACATAATGGAGGGAGTGAATGTTTGTGGACGGCTGGCAATCAAGCGGGCTACTTTGTCCTGGATGGTGTCGAGTTTCCTGAGTGTTGTTGGAGCTGCACCCATCCAGGCAAGTGGAGTGTATTCCACCACACTCCTGACATGTGCCTTGTAGACAGACTTTGGGCAGTCAGGTTAGTTACTCGCCACAGGATTCCCAGCATCTGACGTTATTTATATGGCTCCTCAAGTTCAGTTTCAATCTAGCATCAGCTGTCATTTGGAGAAGAGAGTTCCAATCTTCTACAACCCTTTGTGTGTTGGAGTGTTTCCGAATTTCACTCCTGAAAAGTCTGGCTGTAATTTTAGTCCATACCCCCGGTCCTAGACTCATCAACCAGCAGAAATAGTTTCAGTTCCCCTTAATATCTTGGAAACTTCAATCAAATCACCTCTTAACTTTCGAAATTCCAGGAAGTGAAACCCTAGTTTGTGTAATCTCTTCTCGTAATTTAACCCTCGGAATCCAAGTATCATTCTGGTAAATCTACTCCCTACAAGGCCAATATATCTATCTTAAGTAAAATAAAAGCAAAATACTGCAGATGCTGGAAATCTGAAATAAAAACAAGAAATGCTGGAAATACACAGCAGGTTTGGCAGCATCTGTGGAAAGAGAAGCAGAGTTAATGTTTCAGGTCAGTGACCCTTCATCAGAACTAGCTCTGATGATGCTACCTTCCACGACAGTGTTTCTAATATGTCTTCCTTTTTCCTCAACCAAGGATTCCCCCCCACTGTGATTGCCAGGGCTCTCAACCGTGTCCGGCCCATTTCCCGCACCTCTACCCTCATCCCTTCCCATCCCTCCCAGAACCGCGACAGGGTTCCCCTTGTCCTCACTTTCCACCCTACCAGCCTCCAGATCCAAAGGATCATCCTCCGTCACTTCCGCCACATCCAGCGTGATGCCATTACCGAATGCATCTTCCCCTGTCAGCATTCCGAAGGGATCGTTCCCTCCACAACACCCTCGTCCACTGCTCCATTACCCCCACCACCTCGTGGCTTTCCCACGGCACCTTTCCCTGCAATTGCAGGAGGTGTAATACCTGTCCATTTACCTCCTCTCTCCTCACTATCCAAGGCCCCAAATATTCCTTTCAGGTGAAGCAGCGATTTACTTGTACTTCTTTCAATTTAGTATACTGTATTCACTGCTCACAATGTGGTCTCCTCTAGATTGGGGAGTCCAAACGCAGATTGGGTGACTGCTTTGCAGAACACCTCCACTCAGTTCGTAAGCATAACCCCGAGCCTCCGGTTGCTGGCCATTTCAACACCTTCCACCCCCTGCTCGAGGAACAGCTCATTTACCGATTAGGCACGCTACAGCCTGCCGGACTGAACATCAAGTTAAATCATTTCAGAGCATGATGGGCCCCCCCTTTTTATGTTTAGTTATTTTTTCTTTTTAATTTGCTTATTGTATTGTAGTTTTTTTTAGTTTGTTTCTACTGTGCCTACCCACTGTTTCTGTTTTTTTTAATGTTTGTGCTTGGAGTGCTTTGTGCTTTACAGTCTATTCACACCCTCTCTGTACTACCGCTTTGTCTTTCAGCACACCATTAGCATACTGTTTACCTTTGTTCCATGACCTTCTGGTCAGTTATTCTCTGTGACTCTCTGTCTTAACAACACCTTCTCTTCTGTTATCTCTTGCACCCCACCCCCCCCCTGCCCCTTTACTTGCTTAAACCCTTTTACATTTCTAATATCTGCTAGTTCTGATGAAGGGTCACTGACCTGAAACATTAACTCTGCTTCTCTTTCCACAGATGCTGCCAGAGCTGCTGAGTATTTCCAGAATTTCTTGTTTTTATATCTTTCTAAGGTGTGGTGCCCAGAACTGCTCACAGTGCTCCAGTTGTGATAGAACCAGGGCTTTGCCTTGTATTCTAATTCTTTAGATTTAAAGGCCAGCATTCCATTAGCTTTTTTGATTATTTTCTGTACCTGTTCATGACGTGTGTTTTAGTGAAAGCCGGGTCTAGATGTTGCACAGTATAGTGGTCCTGGCCCTAGTAAGCTGGATAAGTATCTCCGGTAAGAAAAGTTTATTTCAAATATAGTAAGTAGTATTTTTTTTTAGGGATTCTGTAGTATTGAGGACCAGGGAAGAAGGCCCTAGAATAACTGATATTATTGGACATTAAGATCTTCCAGAAGGTTTAATTTAATTGAAAGGGTTAAGTCATGGCAGGAGAGCTCAAAGCCATGGTGTGCTCCTTGTGCTCCATGTCAGAAGCCGGGAACAATTCCAGTTCTTGGGACCAGCATGTGTGCAGGAAGTGTCTCCAGCTGCAGCTCCTGGAATCCCGGGTTTTGGAGCTGGACCAGCAGCTGGGGACACTATGGAGCATCCACGAGGCGGAGAGTGTTGTGGATAGCACGTATAGAGAGATGGTCACACCGCAGGCTCAGACCCCACAGGCAGGAGGGGAATGGGTGACTACCAGGCAGAGCAAGAGGACTAGGCAGGCAGTTCAGGAATCTCCTTTGGGTATTCCCCTGCAAAACAGGTATCCTGCTTTGGATACTGTTGGGGGGAATGGCCACTCAGGAAAGCAGCAACAGCCCAATTCGTTGCACCACGGTTGGCTCTGCTGCACAGAGGAGTAAAAAATGTGGGAATGCAATTGTAAGGGAATAGATAGGTGTTTCTGTGGCTGCAAAAGAGACTCCAGGATGGTATGTTGCCTCCCTGGTGCTAGGGTCACAAATATACCAGAAATGTTGGGTAACACAGGGCTTAGTGAGAGAGAGGAACTGAAAGAAATCAGTATTAGTAGAGAAATGGTGTTGGGGAAATTGATGGGATTGAAGGCCGATAAATCCCCAGGGCCTGATGGTATGCATCCCAGAGTACTTAAGGAAGTGGCCCTAGAAATAGTGGATGCATTGGTGATCGTCTTCCAAGATTCCATAGACTCTGGAACAGTTCCTACAGATTGGAGGGTAGTTAATGTAACTCCACTATTTAAAAAGGGAAGTAGAGAGAAAGCAGGGAATTATAAACCAGTCAGCCTGACATCGGTAGTGGGGAAAATTCTAGAGTCCATCATCAAAGATTTTATAGCAGAGCACTTAGAGAACAGTGATAGAATCGAGCAGAGTCAGCACGGATTTACGAATGGGAAATCATGCTTGACAAATCTACTAGAATTCTTCGAGGATGTAACTAGTAGAGTTGATGAGGGGGAGCCAGTGGATGTGGTTTATTTGGACTTTCAGAAGGCTTTCGACAAAGTCCCACATAAGAGATTAGCATGTAAAATTAAAGCGCATGGGATTGGGGGCAGTGTATTGCGATGGATAGAAAATTGGTTGGTGGACTGGAAACCAAGAGTAAGGATAAATGGGTCTTTTTCCGAATGGCAGGCAGTGACTAGTGGAGTACCGCAGGGATCGGTGCTAGGACCGCAGCTATTCACAATATACATTAATGATTTAGATGAGGGAACTAAATGTAATATCTCCAAATCTGCAGATGACACAAAACTGGGTGGGAGGATGAGTTGTGAGGAGGATGCAGAGAGGTTTCAGGGTGATTTGGACAAGTTGAGTGAGTGGGCAAATGCATGGCAGATGCAGTATAATGTGGATAAATGTGAGGTTATCCACTTTGGTAGCAAAAACAGGAAGACAGATTATTATCTGAATGGCTATAAACTGAGAGAGGGGAATATGCAGCGAGACCTGGGTGTTCTCGTACACCAGCCGCTGAAGGTAAGCATGCTCGTGCAACAGGCGGTAAAAAAGGCAAATGGTATATTAGCCTTCATAGCAAGAGGATTCGGGTACGGGAGCAGGGATGTCTTTCTGCAATTATACAGGGCCTTGGTGAGGCCACACCTGGAATATTGTGTGCAGTTTTGGTCTCCTTATCTGAGGAAGGATGCTCTTGCTATAGAGGGAGTGCAGCGAAGGTTTACCAGACTGATTCCTGGGATGGTGGGACTGACGTATGAGGAGAGATTGAGTCGATTAGGATTATATTCGCTGGAGTTCAGAAGAGTGAGGGGGGATCTCATGGAAACCTCTAAAATTCTAACAGGACTTGACAGGGTCGATGCAGGAAGGATGTTCTCGATGGTGGGGGAGTCCAGAACCAGGGGTCATAGTCTAAGGATACAGGGTAAATCTTTCAGGACTGAGATGAGGAGAAATTTCTTCACCCAGAGAGTGGTGAACCTGTGGAATCCGCTACCACAGAAAGCAGTTGAGGCCAAAACATTGTATGTTTTCAAGAAGGAGTTAGATATAGCTCTTGGGTCTAAAGGGATCAAAGGGTGTGAGGCGAAAGTGGGAACAGGCTACTGAGCTGGATGATCAGCCATGATCATAATGAATGGTAGAGCAGGCTCGAAGGGCCGAATAGCCTACTCCTAATTTCTATTTTTTCTATGTTTCTATGAATTCAAATCCCATTATGGCAGTTTGAGAATTTGATTTCAGTTTTTATTATAAAAAAAATTGGAAGTAAAAGGCTGGTATAAGTAAAAGTGACCATGAAGCTGTTGGATTGGGGACAGGGACTGAAACTTTATCTCCCCCAAGGCTCTGTGCAAACCACACAGATAAACTGTTTCAGCATCCCTGAAATACAGCAAGAAGATGGTGCAAAGTGCGGTAATTTAACCAATGTTTTCTTTCCCACCCCCACCTCTATGCCCTCTCTCAACCCCTCCTCCCCTCTCTCAACCCCTCCTCCCCTCTCTCAACCCCTCCTCCCCTCTCTCAACCCCTCCTCCCCTCTCTCAACCCCTCCTCCCCTCTCTCAACCCCTCCTCCCCTCTCTCAACCCCTCCTCACCTCTCTCAACCCCTCCTCCCCTCTCTCAACCCCTCCTCCCCCCCCACTCATTCTGTCCCCCTCCCACTCATTCTGTCCCCCTCCCACTCATTCTGTCCCCCTCCCACTCATTCTGTCCCCCTCCCACTCATTCTGCCCCCCTCCCTCTCATTCTGCTCCCTCCCTCTCATTCTGCTCCCTCCCTCTCATTCTGCTCCCTCCCTCTCATTCTGTCCCCCTCCCTCTCATTCTGTCCCCCTCCCTCTCATTCTGTCCCCCTCCCACTCATTCTGTCCCCCTCCCACTCATTCTGTCCCCCTCCCACTCATTCTGTCCCCCTCCCACTCATTCTGTCCCCCTCCCACTCATTCTGTCCCCCTCCCACTCATTCTGTCCCCCTCCCACTCATTCTGTCCCCCTCCCACTCATTCCGTCCCCCTCCCACTCATTCCGTCCCCCTCCCACTCATTCCGGCCCTCCCTCTCATTCCGCTCCCTCCCTCTCATTCCGCTCCCTTCCTCTCATTCTGCCCCCCTCCCTCACATTCTGTCCCCCTCCCACTCATTCTGTCCCCCTCCCACTCATTCTGTCCCCCTCCCACTCATTCTGTCCCCCTCCCACTCATTCTGTCCCCCTCCCTCTCATTCTGCCCCCTCCCTCTCATTCTGCCCCCTCCCTCTCATTCTGCCCCCTCCCTCTCATTCTGCCCCCTCCCTCTCATTCTGCCCCCCTCCCTCTCATTCTGCCCCCCTCCCTCTCATTCTGCCCCCCTCCCTCTCATTCTGCCCCCCTCCCTCTCATTCTGCCCCCCTCCCTCTCATTCTGCCCCCCTCCCTCTCATTCTGCCCCCCTCCCTCTCATTCTGCCCCCCTCCCTCTCATTCTGCCCCCCTCCCTCTCATTCTGCCCCCCTCCCTCTCATTCTGCCCCCCTCCCTCTCATTCTGCCCCCCTCCCTCTCATTCTGTCCCCCTCCCTCTCATTCTGCTCCCTCCCTCTCATTCTGCCCCCCTCCCTCTCATTCTGCCCCCCTCCCTCTCATTCTGCCCCCCTCCCTCTCATTCTGCCCCCCTCCCTCTCATTCTGCCCCCCTCCCTCTCATTCTGCCCCCCTCCCTCTCATTCTGCCCCCCTCCCTCTCATTCTGCCCCCCTCCCTCTCATTCTGCCCCCCTCCCTCTCATTCTGCCCCCCTCCCTCTCATTCTGCCCCCCTCCCTCTCATTCTGCCCCCCTCCCTCTCATTCTGCCCCCCTCCCTCTCATTCTGCCCCCCTCCCTCTCATTCTGCCCCCCTCCCTCTCATTCTGCCCCCCTCCCTCTCATTCTGCCCCCCTCCCTCTCATTCTGCCCCCCTCCCTCTCATTCTGCCCCCCTCCCTCTCATTCTGCTCCCCTCCCTCTCATTCTGCTCCCTCCCACTCATTCTGTCCCCCTCCCACTCATTCTGTCCCCCCCTTCCCTCTCATTCTGCCCCCCTCCCTCTCATTCTGCCCCCCTCCCTCTCATTCTGCCCCCCTCCCTCTCATTCTGCCCCCCTCCCACTCATTCTGTCCCCCCCTTCCCTCTTTCTCTGTCCCCCCTTCCCCTCTTTCTCTGTCCCCCCTTCCCTCTCTTTCTATTGCCTCCTTCCCTCTCAACAGACCCCAGAGAGCTGCTGAAGATGGCAGTGATGATGAGGAAACTGGGTCACGAGCCAAGAAACCACGCAGACCAAAAGCAGGAGAGCGCAAGAAGAAAGAGAAGGTTTGTGTCAATCGTATGGAAATAGTTGTTTATTGTGTGATGGCAGTTTCTAACTTCTGATCCGTACTGTTAAATTATCAGTTTGTTTCTTCCTTGTCAGTTACACAAAATCCTGCATATTTACTGAATTTATTTGTAATGTATCACTTGGTGGATTAAACATTTGTCTATCCTGTAGCTCAAACCCGAACGACTCCCACCTTCCATGAAGGGTAAAATCAAGTCAAAAGCGATAATTTCATCCAGCGACGATTCTTCCGATGAAGGGGCATTGAAGATAGCGGAAGGGTATGTAACTTCCTCAATATTTTAATATCAATCTTTTAATGAACAGCTAAGGTCAGATACTAGTTGGATGTGGGACTAATTGGACAGCTCTTTCAAAGATCCAGCAGGGAATGAAGGGCCCATTGACCTCCTTCTGTGCTGTAAGATTCTATGATTTTAGCTGGTGTGCACCTTGGGTTCCCTCTAACTTCTGTTTGCTATGCACGGCCACGCATGCACACATCTTAAAAGGCCTTTGCTTGAATGGAGCCTGTTTGTTCCCTGCACAGCACATCCCCGAATGCTACAATTCAAACCCACTGATCGGAGGTGCTCCAGGCAAAGGGCATGATATCAGCTGTTTTAGACTCCCACCCAAGGACTTAGCTAGTACCAGACTCTGCAGTTCCCAGGAAAATGAGGCAGAAATGGACATTCCCAGTCATATTCCAGGAAAACTTGTATTCCGCCCTTTTGAATGATACAGAGCAAGATGGGGAAGGAGCGAGATTAATTAATGACCTCATAGTTAAGGCGCCCCTAGGTAGCAGCGATCATAATATGATTAAATTTTACATTCAGTTTGAGGGAGAGAAGAGTGGGTCCAAGATAAGTATTTTAAACTTAAGTAAGGGCAATTATTTTTATTTATTTAGAGATACAGCACTGAAACAGGCCCTTCGGCCCACCAAGTCTGTGCAAACCAACAACCACCCATTTATACTAATCCTACATTAATCCCATATTCCCTACCACATCCCCACCATTCTCCTACCTACACTAGGTGCAATTTACAATGGCCAATTTACCTATCAACCTGCAAGTCTTTGGCTGTGGGAGGAAACCGGAGCACCCGGCGGAAACCCATGCGGTCACAGGGAGAACTTGCAAACTCCGCACAGGCAGTACCCAGAACTGAACCTGAGTCGCTGGAGCTGTGAGGCTGCGGTGCTAACCACTGCGCCGCCCCATGAGGGCATGAAAGCAGAGCTAGCTAATGTAAACTGGCAAATTAGGTTAAGGGATAGGTCAATAGAGATGCAGTGGCAGACACTTAAGGGGATATTTCAGAATATGCAGAATAGATACAATCCAATGCGAAAGAAAAATTCCAGTGAGGGGGGATCGCCATCTGTGGTTAACTAAAACAGTTAAAGATGGTATCAAACTTAAAGAAAAAGCATATAATTGCGCAAAGATGGGAGGCAGGTCAGAAGATTGGACAGAATATAAAAAACAGCAAAGATTGACTAAAAGATTGATAAGGAAGGTAAAATTAGAGTACGAGAGAAAGCTAGCTAGAAATATAAAGACAGATAGTAAGAGTTCCTATAGATAATATAAAAAGGAAAGAGTTAACAAAGTGAACGTTGGTCCTATAGAAAGTGAGTCTGGGGAATTAATAATGGATAATAAGGAGATGGCAGATGAACAGATATTTTGCATTGGTCTTCACTATTGAGGATGCAAGTAACATCCCAGTATTAGCTGTAAGTCAGGAAATGGAAGGGAGGGAGGAACTCAAGAAAATTACAATCACCAGGGAAGTGGCACTGAACAAATTGTTGGAGCTGCGGGCTGACAAGTCCCCGGGTCCTGATGAACTTCATCTTAGGGTCTTAAAAGAAGTGGCCAGTGAGATAGTTGATGTGTTTAATTTTCCAAAATTCCCTAGATTCAGGGAAGGTTCTGCTAGACTGGAAAATAGCGAGCGTAACTCCTTTATTCAAAAAGGGAGGGCGACAGAAAGCAGGAAACTACAGGCTAGTTAGCTTAACATATGTCTTAGGGAAAATGTTAGAAGCAATTATTAAAGATGTTACAGCAGGGTAAATGAAGGTAATCAGGCAGAGTCAACATGGTTTTGTTAAAGGGAAATCATGTTTAACCAATTTATTGGAGTTCTTTGAGGGAGTTACATGTGCTGTGGATGAAGGGGAACCGGTGGATGTATTGTACTTAGATTTCCAGAAGGCATTTGATAAGGTGCTGCATCAAAGGTTATTGCAAAAAATAAAAGCTCATGATGTAGGGGAGTAACATCTTGGCATGGATAGAAGATTGGCTAGCTAACAAGAAATAGAGAGTAGGCATAAATGGGTCATTTTCTGGTTGGCAAGATGTAATGAGTGGTGTGCCACAGGGATCAGTGCTGGGCCCTCAACTTTTTACAATTTATATAAATGACTTAGATGAAGGGACTGAAGGTATGGTTGCTAAATTTGCTGATGACAGATAGGTAGGAAAGTAGGTTATGAAGAGGACATAAGGAGGCTACAACATAGATAGGTTAAATGAGTGGGCAAAAATCTGGCAGATGGAGTATAATGTGGGAAAATGTGCAGTTGTCCATTTTGGCAGAAAGAATAAAAAAGAAGCATATTATCTAAATGGTGAGAGATTGCAGAGCTCTGAGATGCAGAGGCATCTGGGTGTCCTAGTGCATGAATCGCAAAAGGTTAGTATGCAGGTGCAGCACGTAATTAGGAAAGCTAATAGAATGTTATAGTTTATCGCGAGGGGGATTGAATACAAAAGTAGGGAGGTTATGCTTCAGCTATACAGAGTTTTGGTGAGACCACATCTGAAGTACTGTGTACAGTATTGGTCTCCTTATTTAAGGAAGGATGTAAATGCATTGGAGGCAGTTCAAAGAAGGTTTAGTAGACTGATACCTGGAATGGGTGGGTTATCTTAGGAAAGATTGGACAGGCTAGGCTTGTATTCGCTGGAATTTAGAAGAGTAAGAGGCGACTTGATTGAAACATATAAGATCCTGAGGGGTCTTGACAGCGTGGATGTGGAAAAGATGTTTCCCCTGGTGGGAGAATCAAGAACCATGGGTCACTTTAAAAATAAGGGGTTGCCCATTTAAGACAGAGATGAGGAGAAATTTTTTTCTCTGAGGGTTGTGAGTCTTTGGAATTCTTTTCCTCAAAAGGCAGTAGAAGCAGAGTCTTTGAATTTGCTTAAGGCAGAGGTAGATAGATTCTTGATAAGCAAGGGGGTGAAAGGTTATCGGGGGTAGGTGGTAATGTGGAGAAATCAGTTTAGCCATGAACTTATTGAATGGCGGAGCAGGCTCGAGGGGCCGAGTGGCCTACTCCTGCTCCTAATTCGTATGTTCGTAAGATGCAAAGAGATATCGACCAGTTAAGTGATTGGGCAACAAGGTGGCAGATGGAGTACAATATGGTCCAGCTTGGTGGGAAGAATGGGAAAGCAAAATATTTTTTAAAAAGTGAAAGACTAGTAAATGTTGGGTTTCACGGGGATTTAGAGGACCTTCTGCATGAATTACAGAAAGTTAACATGCAGGTACAGAAAGCAATTCACAAGGCAAATGGTATGTTAGCCTTTACTGTAAGGGGTTTGCAGTATAAGAGTAGGAAGTCTTGCTGCATTTATATAAGGCTTTGCTGAGACCACATCTGGCGATCTGGCGTACTGTGCACAGTTTTTTTTCTCCTTACCTAAGGAAGGATATACTTGCCCTAGAGAAGGTGCAACATAGGTTTGCTACAACAACAACAACTTACACTTATGCAGCAGCTTTAATGTAATAAAACTTCTCAAGGAGTTTCACAGGAGCATTATAAAACAAAGTAGAACACCAAGTTATATAAGGAGATATTGGATCAGATGACAAAAGCTTGGTCAAAGAGGTAGGTTTTAGGAAGTGTCCGAAAGGGGGAAAGTGAGGTGGAGAGGTTTAAGGAGATAATTCCAGAGCTTGGGGCCAAGGCAACTGAAGGCACGGCCACCAATGGTGGAGTGATTAAAATCGGGGATGCACAAGAAGCCAAAATTAGAGGAGCACAGAGATCTTGGAGAGTGAAGATTATAGAGATAGGGAGGGGCTAGACCATGGAGGGGTTTGAAAACAAGGATGAGAATTTTAAAATCAAGATGTTGCTTGATGATGTAGGTCAGCGAGCACAGGGGTGATGTGGGAATGGGGCTTGGTGCGAATAAAGACACAGGCAACAGAGTTTTGGATGGCCTTAAGTTTACAGAGAGTAGAATATGGGAGACCAGCGGAATTCATTGGAATAGTCAAGCCTAGAAGTAACGAAAGCATCAATGAGAGTTTCAGGAGCAGATGAGCTGAGACAGGGGCGAAGTTGAGCGATGTTATGGAGGTGGAAGTAGGTGGTATTAGTGATGGTACGAATATGAAGTCAGAAGCTCATCTCTACGTCCAATATAACGCCAAGGTTGCGAACAGATTGATTTAGCCTCAGACTGTTGTAGGGGGAAGGATAGAGTCAGTAGTTGAGGAACAGAGTTTGGAGCAGGGACCAAGGACAATGGCTTCAGTCTTCGCAATATTTAATTGAAGAAATTTCTGCGTAGCCAGTGCTGGATGTCGGATCAGCAATCTGTTAATTTAGAGGCAATGGAGGAGTGGAGAGGTGGTGGTGAGGTAGTGCTGGGTGTCATCAGCGTACATGTGAAAATTAACGCTCTGCTTTCGGATGATGTCGGCAAGGGGCAGCGTGTAGGTGAGAAATATTAGGGGGCCAAGGATAGATCCTTGGAGGACACCAGAGGTAACGGTACGGGAGCAGGAAGAGAAGGCATTGCGAGTGATTCTATGGCTACAATAAGATAGATAATAAGGGAATGAGGTGAGAGCAGTCCCTGCCAGCTGGATGACAGTGGAGAGACGTTGAAGGAGGATGGTGTGGTCAACTGTGTTAAAGGCTGCAGACAGCATGAGGAGGGAATGTTTATCTTTGTCACAGTCACATTGGATGTGAGAACTGTTTCGGTACTGTGGCGGGGCAGAAACCTGATGGAGGGATTCAAACATGGCGTTCCGGGAAAGATTGAAATGGATTTGGGAGGCGACCGCACATTCAAGGACTTTGGGAGGTTGGAGATGGAACGGTAGTTTGTGAGGGCGGTGGGGTCAAGGGTTGGTTTTTTGAGGAGAGGGGTGATGAGCGACAACACCTGAAGAGAGAGAATCGTTGACAATATTGGCTAACATAGGGACCAAGAGGTGAAGTTGGTTGGTCAGCATTTCAGTGGGAATAGGATCAGGGGAACAGGAGGTAGGAGATCAGCCATGATCTTTATGGATCTCATGGACAGGATGAGCTCAGAGAGGGCATGAGAAGAGATAGGAGAAACTAGAGAAAGATGTGCATTCAGGGCTAGGGCAGGGGCAGCATTATAGGAAGCTTGGCCAGGTGGGCTGGTGGAAGGGAGGGGCACGGCAGAGGCAGCTGATCAGATAGTTTCCCTCTTCGTGACAAATCCATGAGCTCCTCGCACTTATTGTTTGTTGGAGGTGAGGGGGACTGATTCTGGGGATGAGGGGGCTGTCGTGTAAGGGGAGATTGAGTAGAATGGGCCTATATTCTCTAGAGTACAGAGGAAGGATTTCATTGAAACATATAAAGTTGTTAGGGGGCTTGAAAGGGTAGATGCTGAGAGGCTGCTCCCCCCGGCTGGGGAATGTAGAACGGGGTCACGGTCTCAGAATAAGGGGTCGGCCATTCAGGACTGAGATGAGAAGCAATTTCTTTACTCAGAGGGTTGGGAATCTTTGGAATTCTCTACCCCAGAGAGCTGTGGATGCTCAGTTGTTGAGTATATTCAAGACAGGGGTCAATTCATTTTTGGGTACCAAGGGAATCAAGGAATATGGGGATAGTGTGAGAAGGTGGCATTGAGGTAGGGGATCAGCCATGATCTTATTAAATGGAGAGCAGGCTGAAGGGGCGTATGGTGTACCTACTCCAGCTTCTATTTGTTATGAACCCTGATATTGAACCTTGGTTACTTGGGGTGCAGTAACTGTTGAGGGGCCATTTACAGGCAAACAAGCTTAACTGCAGCATGGCTGCAGCGAAACCACAGTGTAATCATTGGTTCATTCTTTCCAGAAACGTGCGGGACAGCGGTTCGGATGAGGATGGATCAGCCGACAAGCATAGGAAGCGGATCGTGTCCGAGAGTGAGTCAGAGGATGGACGGAACCAGGACAAGTCGGAGAGCGAAGTAGGCAGTAGCCCGAGATCGGGGACCGTGCGTTCGGCTGCCGGCTCTGACAGCGAGCACTCGGCAAACGGGCGGCCGCAGTCAGATCACTCGGGCAGGAGCAGATCGGCCAGCTCGTCATCGGAGGGGGAGGACGAGTCTCGCCCTGCCTCACGGGCCACGAACAATTCAGACCCGCAGTCTTCTGACGAAGGAGGTTCAGGCCAGGCTTCAGCTGTTGAATCGGAGGAAGAATCCAATCATGGAGCCGCTCGCCATGCGTCTGCATCTCCTGAACGATCGGACGATGACAGCGACTGATACTCAATCGCTCCGACATTTCCTTCACTCTCAGTTGGCCTCGAAATCCTGGCTCAGTTTGGTTAATCTGAGAACTGAGTTGATGCTGAAGTTTAGACAAAAAAGTCATTTATTTTATCGGAAACTGTGAAACCTGGCTTTTCATACTTTGACAGAGGATTGTGATATCTACTCGTGAAATTATTTTTGACTCTGTTTCGTTCCAGAGATGGCCCAAGGTTTGACGGCAGTTAGGCGCTGTTAATGATAAAGCGCTTCGAGAGAGTCAGTCAAACTGGTGCAGGCTAGATCCTGGTTTATGTTGATCAGAAAAGAGCCAATATTTTAGGGGACAGGCATTATAGATATTGATAAATGTGACCTATGATTTTTTTTTGGAAACCCTTGTAAACCAAGAAATGCTTACAACATTTGTTAAATAAATGTTTAATTTCAAATGAATGTTTGCTCTTGAATAAGTGGGTTGTTTGTTTTAAGAAAAGACTAGTTGGTGTGTGTGGATTGAGTCACACATGACAGTTTGATCCCTGATCACTGCTGAATTACCCCCCCCCCTGGAAGCAGGCAGTTCTTCAGCACTATAAATCGTTGATTGACTGGGATGGTGTGTGCTTGGGCGGATCGGGTGAGGTGTGTTACAAGGCTTGGCAAATGCGCCTGCTGCAGTTAAGCAACCCACTGACTCGAGTCAAGCAAAAGAAGAAAGAATGACCCACAAAAGGCTGACTTGCAGGCTTCACAAGACAGGAGGATGATAGGCAGGAGGCCATTCAGTTAGATCATGGTTAATCTGTATCTTAACTCCATTTACCCACCTTGGTTCCGTATCCCTAAAAACCAACAAACATCTTTCAATCTTGTTTTTTTTGGTTCTTTAATTGGATGTGAGTGTTGTTGGCAAGGCCAGCATTTGTTGCCCATCCCTAATTACCCTTGACAACTGAGTGGCTTGCTAGGCTATTTCAGAGCAGGGATCATCACCAACATGTTGCACCATGAACATTTGACAAAGTTGTTGACTGAAGGCAATTAATCTGTATATAAAATGTAGAGCCATCAAAACAGAGTTGATTTTATACCTCTCTCTCTGTCCCCCACCTCTTTCTCTCTCCCACACTCTCTCTGCCCCCCACCCACTCTGCTCTCCCACTCTCTTCCCCCCCCCACTCTCTCTCTTCCCCCCCCGCTCTCTTCCCGCCCGCTCTTCCCCCCCAGCTCTCTTACCCCCTCTTTCCCCCCAACTCTCTTCCTCCACTCTCTTCCTCCCCACTTTCTCTCCCCACTCTCTTCCCCCGTACTCTCTCTCCCCCACTCCCTTCCCCCACTACCTTCCCCCACACTACCTTCCCCCACACTACCTTCCCCCACACTACCTTCCCCCCCCACTACCTTCCCCCCCCACTACCTTCCCCCCCTACTACCTTCTCCCCCCCACTACCTTCTCCCCCCCACTACCTTCTCCCCCCCACTACCTTCTCCCCCCCACTACCTTCTCCCCCCCACTACCTTCTCCCCCCCACTACCTTCTCCCCCCCACTACCTTCTCCCCCCCACTACCTTCTCCCCCCCACTACCTTCTCCCCCCACTACCTTCCCCCCCCACTACCTTCCCCCCCCCACTACCTTCCCCCCCCCCACTACCTTCCCCCCCCCACTACCTTCTCCCCCCCACTACCTTCTCCCCCCCACTACCTTCTCCCCCCCACTACCTTCTCCCCCCCACTACCTTCTCCCCCCCACTACCTTCTCCCCCCCACTACCTTCTCCCCCCCACTACCTTCTCCCCCCCACTACCTTCTCCCCCCCACTACCTTCTCCCCCCCACTACCTTCTCCCCCCCACTACCTTCTCCCCCCCACTACCTTCCCCCCCCACTACCTTCCCCCCCCACTACCTTCCCCCCCCACTACCTTCCCCCCACACTACCTTCGCCCCCACTACCTTCCCCCCCACTACCTTCCCCCCCACTACCTTCCCCCCCACTACCTTCCCCCCCACTCCCTTACCCCCCCACTCCCTTACCCCCCCACTCCCTTACCCCCCACTCCCTTACCCCCCACTCCCTTACCCCCCACTCCCTTACCCCCCATTCTCTTCCCCCACTTTCTTCCCCCCCACTTTCTTCCCCCCCCACTTTCTTCCCCCCCCACTTTCTTCCAACCCCCACTTTCTTCCAACCCCCACTTTCTTCCCCCCCACTTTCTTCCCCCCCCACTTTCTTCCCCCCCCACTTTCTTCCCCCCCCACTTTCTTCCCCCCCCACTTTCTTTCCCCCCACTCTCTTCCCCCCCCCACTCTCTTTTCCCCCCCACTTTCCCCCCCCCACTTTCTTCTCCCCCCCCCTCTCTTCACCCCCCCACTCTCTTCACCCCCCCCCCACTCTCTTCATCCCCCCCTACTCTCTTCAGCCCCCCCCCCCCCCACTCTCTTCACCCACCCGGTCTCTTTCCCCCCCCCCCACTCTCTTTCCCCCCCCACTCTCTTCCCCCCCCCCACTCTCTTCCCCCCCCCCACTCTCTTCCCCCCCCACTCTCTTCCCCCCCCCACTCTCTTCCCCCCCCCACTCTCTTCCCCCCCACTCTCTTCCCCCCCCACTCTCTTTCCCCCCCCCCACTCTCTTTCCCCCCCCCACTCTCTTTCCCCCCCACTCTCTTTCCCCCCCACTCTCTTTCCCCCCCACTCTCTTTCCCCCCCCACTCTCTTTCCCCCCCCACTCTCTTTCCCCCCCCCCACTCTCTTCCCCCCCCCCACTCTCTTTCCCCCCCACTCTCTTTCCCACCCCACTCTCTTTCCCACCCCACTCTCTTTCCCACCCCACTCTCTTTCCCACCCCACTCTCTTTCCCCCCCACTCTCTTTCCCCCCACTCTCTTTTCCCCCCCACTCTCTTTTCCCCCCACTCTCTTTTCCCCCCACTCTCTTTCCCCCCCCCCACTCTCTTTCCCCCCCCCACTCTCTTTCCCCCCCCCACTCTCTTTCCCCCCCCCCACTCTCTTTCCCCCCCCCACTCTCTTCCCCCCCACACTCTCTTCCCCCCCCCCACACTCTCTTCCCCCCCCCACACTCTCTTCCCCCCCCACACTCTTTCCCCCCCCCACACTCTTCCCCCCCCCCACACTCTTCCCCCCCCACACTCTTCCCCCCCCACACTCTTCACCCCCCACACTCTTCCCCCCCCCACTCTTTCCCCCTCCCCACTCTCTTTCCCCCTCCCCACTCTCTTTCCCCCCCCACTCTCCCCCCCCTCTCTTCCCCCCCTCTCTTCCCCCCCTCTCTTCCCCCCCTCTCTTCCCCCCCACTCTCTTCCCCCCCACTCTCTTCCCCCCACTCTCTTCCCCCCACTCTCTTCCCCCCCACTCTCTTCCCCCCCACTCTCTTCCCCCCCACTCTCTTCCCCACCCCACTCTCTTTCCCCCCCACTCTCTTTCCCCCATTCTCTTTCCCCCCCACTCTCTCCCCCCCCCACTTTCTTCCCCCCCACTTTCTTTCCCCCCCACTCTCTTTCCCCGCACTCTCTTTCCCCCGCACTCTCTTTCCCCCCACTCTCTTTCCCCCCACATCTTTCCCCCCCACTCTCTTTCCCCCCCACTCTCTTTCCCCCCACTCTCTTTCCCCCCCACTCTCTTTCCCCCCCACTCTCTTTCCCCCCCACTCTCTTTCCTCCCCACTCTCTTTCCCCCCACTCTCTTTCCCCCACTCTCTTTCCCCCACTCTCTTTCCCCCCACTCTCTTTCCCCCCCACTCTCTTTCCCCCCCACTCTCTTTCCCCCCACTCTCTTTCCCCCCACTCTCTTTCCCCCCACTCTCTTCCCCCCCCACTCTCTTCCCCCCCCACTCTCTTTCCCCCCCACTCTCTTCCCCCCCACTCTCTTTCCCCCCCCTCTCTTTCCCCCCCCTCTCTTTCCCCCCCACTCTCTTTCCCCCTCTCTTTCCCCCCCACTCTCTTTCCCCCCCACTCTCTTTCCCCCCCACTCTCTTTCCCCCCACTCTCTTTCCCCCCCACTCTCTTTCCCCCCCACTCTCTTTCCCCCCCACTCTCTTTCCCCCCCACTCTCTTTCCCCCCCACTCTCTTTCCCCCCCACTCTCTTTCCCCCCCACTCTCTTTCCCCCCCACTCTCTTTCCCCCCCACTCTCTTTCCCCCCCACTCGCTTTCCCCCCCACTCTCTTTCCCCCCACTCGCTTTCCCCCCACTCTCTTTCCCCCCCCACTCTCTTTCCCCCCCACTCTCTTTCCCGCCCACTCTCTTCTCCACCACTCTTTCCCCCCCCCACTTTCCCCACCACTTTCTTTCCCCCCACTTTCGTTCCCCCCACTCTCTTTCCCCGCCCCACTCTCTTTCCCCCCCACTCTCTTCCCCCCACTCTCTTCTCCACCACTCTCTCCCCCCCTTTCTTTCCCCCCTTTCTTTCCCCCCTTTCTTTCCCCCCTTTCTTTCCCCACTTTCTCCCCTCCCCCACTTTCTTCCCCCCCCACTTTCTTCCCCCCCCCACTTTCTTCCCCCCCCTCTTTCTTCCCCCCCCTCTTTCTTCCCCCCCCCACTTTCTTCCCCCCCACTTTCTTCCCCCCCCACTTTCTTGCTCCCCAACTCTCTTCCCCCCCCCACTCTCTTCCCCCCCCCACTCTCTTCCCCCCCCACTCTCTTCCCCCCCCACTCTCTTCCCCCCCACTCTCTTCCCCCCCACTCTCTTCCCCCCCACTCTCTTCCCCCCCACTCTCTTCCCCCCCCCCACTCTCTACCCCCCCCACTCTCTACCCCCCCACTCTCTTACCCCCCCCCACTCTCTTAACCCCCCCACTCTCTTAACCCCCCCACTCTCTTACCCCCCCCACTCTCTTCACCCCCCCCACTCTCTTCACCCCCCCCACTCTCTTCACCCCCCCACTCTCTTCACCCCCCCCACTCTCTTCACCCCCCCACTCTCTTCACCCCCCCCCACTCTCTTCACCCCCCCCCACTCTCTTCACCCCCCCCACTCTCTTCACCCCCCCCACTCTCTTCACCCCCCCCACTCTCTTCACCCCCCCCACTCTCTTCACCCCCCCACTCTCTTCACCCCCCCACTCTCTTCACCCCCCCCACTCTCTTCACCCCCCCCCACTCTCTTCACCCCCCCCACTCTCTTCACCCCCCCCCACTCTCTTCACCCCCCCCACTCTCTTCACCCCCCCCACTCTCTTCACCCCCCCCACTCTCTTCACCCCCCCCACTCTCTTCACCCCCCCCACTCTCTTCACCCCCCCCACTCTCTTCACCCCCCCACTCTCTTCACCCCCCCCACTCTCTTCACCCCCCCCACTCTCTTCACCCCCCCCACTCTCTTCACCCCCCCCCACTCTCTTCACCCCCCCCACTCTCTTCACCCCCCCCCACTCTCTTCACCCCCCCCACTCTCTTCACCCCCCCCCCACTCTCTTCACCCCCCCCACTCTCTTCACCCCCCCCACTCTCTTCACCCCCCCCACTCTCTTCACCCCCCCCACTCTCTTCACCCCCCCACTCTCTTCACCCCCCCCCACTCTCTTCACCCCCCCCACTCTCTTCACCCCCCCCCACTCTCTTCAACCCCCACTCTCTTCACCCCCCCCACTCTCTTCAACCCCCCCACTCTCTTCAACCCCCCCACTCTCTTCAACCCCCCCACTCTCTTCAACCCCCCCACTCTCTTCAACCCCCCCACTCTCTTCAACCCCCCCCCACTCTCTTCAACCCCCCCCACTCTCTTCAACCCCCCCCCACTCTCTTCAACCCCCCCCCACTCTCTTCAACCCCCCCCACTCTCTTCAACCCCCCCCACTCTCTTCAACCCCCCCCACTCTCTTCAACCCCCCCACTCTCTTCAACCCCCCCACTCTCTTCAACCCCCCCACTCTCTTCAACCCCCCCACTCTCTTCAACCCCCCCCACTCTCTTCAACCCCCCCCACTCTCTTCAACCCCCCCACTCTCTTCAACCCCCCCACTCTCTTCAACCCCCCCACTCTCTTCAACCCCCCCACTCTCTTCAACCCCCCCACTCTCTTCAACCCCCCCACTCTCTTCACCCCCCCCACTCTCTTCACCCCCCCCACTCTCTTCACCCCCCCACTCTCTTCACCCCCCCCCCACTGTCGTCGTCCCCACTCTCTTCACTACTCCCACTCTCATTACCACCCCCACTCTCTTCACCACTCCCACTCTCTTCACCACTCCCACTCTCTTCACCCCCCCCCCCACTTCACCACTCCCACTCTCTTTACCCCCCCCACTCTCTTTACCACTCCCACTCTCTTCACCCCCCCCCCCACTTCACCACTCCCACACTCTTTCCCCCCCCCCACTTTCTTTACCCCCCCCACTTTCACCCACTTTCCCCACCACTTTCTTTCCCCCCACTTTCGTTCCCCCCACTCTCTTCCCCCCCCACTCTCTTCCCCCCCCACTCTCTTCCCCCCCCACTCTCTTCCCCCCCCCACTCTCTTCCCCCCCCACTCTCTTTCCCCCCCCACTCTCTTTCCCCCCCCACTCTCTTTCCCCCCCACTCTCTTTCCCCCCCACTCTCTTTCCCCCCCACTCTCTTCACCCCCCCCCACTCTCTTCACCCCCCCCACTCTCTTCACCCCCCCCCACTCTCTTCACCCCCCCCACTCTCTTTCCCCCCCACTCTCTTTCCCCCCCACTCTCTTTCCCCCCCACTCTCTTTCCCCCCCACTCTCTTCACCCCCCCACTCTCTTCACCCCCCCACTCTCTTCACCCCCCCCACTCTCTTCACCCCCCCACTCTCTTCACCCCCCCCACTCTCTTCACCCCCCCACTCTCTTCACCCCCCCACTCTCTTCACCCCCCCCACTCTCTTTCCCCCCCACTCTCTTTCCCGCCCACTCTCTTCTCCACCACTCTTTCCCCCCCCCCACTTTCTTTACCCCCCCCCCACTTTCTTACCCCCCCACTTTCCCCACCACTTTCTTTCCCCCCACTTTCGTTCCCCCCACTCTCTTTTCCCCCCCCACTCTCTTTCCCCCCCACTCTCTTCCCCCCCCACTCTCTTCCCCCACTCTCTTCTCCACCACTCTCTCCCCCCCTTTCTTTCCCCCCTTTCTTTCTCCCCTTTCTTTCCCCACTTTCTTGCCCCCCCCACTTTCTTCCCCCCCCCCACTTTCTTCCCCCCCACTTTCTTCCCCCCCACTTTCTTCCCCCCCCACTTTCTTTCCCCCCCCCACTTTCTTCCCCCCCCACTTTCTTCCACCCCCACTTTCTTCCCCCCCACTTTCTCCCCCCCCACTTTCTCCCCCCCCCACTTTCTCCCCCCCCACTCTCTTCACCCCCCCCCACTCTCTTCACCCCCCCCCACTCTCTTCACCCCCCCCACTCTCTTCACCCCCCCCACTCTCTTCACCCCCCCCACTCTCTTCACCCCCCCCACTCTCTTCACCCCCCCCACTCTCTTCACCCCCCCCACTCTCTTCACCCCCCCCACTCTCTTCACCCCCCACTCTCTTCACCCCCCCCACTCTCTTCACCCCCCCCACTCTCTTCACCCCCCCCCCCCACTCTCTTCACCCCCCCCACTCTCTTCACCCCCCCCACTCTCTTCACCCCCCCACTCTCTTCACCCCCCCACTCTCTTCACCCCCCCACTCTCTTCACCCCCCCACTCTCTTCACCCCCCCACTCTCTTCACCCCCCCCCACTCTCTTCACCCCCCCCACTCTCTTCACCCCCCCCACTCTCTTCACCCCCCCCACTCTCTTCACCCCCCCCACTCTCTTCACCCCCCCCCACTCTCTTCACACCCCCCCCACTCTCTTCACCCCCCCCACTCTCTTCATCCCCCCCCACTCTCTTCACCCCCCCCACTCTCTTCAACCCCCCCACTCTCTTCACCCCCCCACTCTCTTCACCCGCCCCACTCTCTTCACCCCCCCCACTCTCTTCACCCCCCCCACTCTCTTCACCCCCCCCACTCTCTTCACCCCCCCCACTCTCTTCACCCCCCCCACTCTCTTCACCCCCCCCCACTCTCTTCACCCCCCCCACTCTCTTCACCCCCCCCACTCTCTTCACCCCCCCCCCACTCTCTTCACCCCCCCACTCTCTTCACCCCCCCACTCTCTTCACCCCCCCACTCTCTTCACCCCCCCCACTCCCTTCACCCCCCCCACTCTCTTCACCCCCCCCCACTCTCTTCACCCCCCCCCACTCTCTTCACCCCCCCCACTCTCTTCACCCCCCCCACTCTCTTCACCCCCCCCCCACTCTCTTCACCCCCCCCCACTCTCTTCACCCCCCCCCACTCTCTTCACCCCCCCCCCACTCACTTCACCCCCCCCCACTCACTTCACCCCCCCCCACTCTCTTCACCCCCCCACTCTCTTCACCCCCCCACTCTCTTCACCCCCCCACTCTCTTCACCCCCCCACTCTCTTCACCCCCCCACTCTCTTCACCCCCCCACTCTCTTCACCCCCCCACTCTCTTCACCCCCCCCACTCTCTTCACCCCCCCCACTCTCTTCACCCCCCCCACTCTCTTCACCCCCCCCACTCTCTTTCCCCCCCACTCTTTCCCCCCACTCTCTTTCCCCCCCACTGTCTTTCCCCCGCACTCTCTTCCCCCCCCCCACTCTCTTCCCCCCCCCACTCTCTTCCCCCCCCCACTCTCTTCCCCCCCCCACTCTCTTCCCCCCCCCCACTCTCTTCCCCCCCCCCACTCTCTTCCCCCCCCCACTCTCTTCCCCCCCCCCACTCTCTTCCCCCCCCCACTCTCTTCCCCCCCACTCTCTTCCCCCCCACTCTCTTCCCCCCCCACTCTCTTCCCCCCCCACTCTCTTCCCCCCCACTCTCTTTCCCCCCCCCACTCTCTTTCCCCCCCCCACTCTCTTTCCCCCCCCCCACTCTCTTTCCCCCCCCCACTCTCTTTCCCCCCCCCACTCTCTTTCCCCCCCCCACTCTCTTTCCCCCGCCCCACTCTCTTTCCCCCCCCCACTCTCTTTCCCCCCCAACTCTCTTTCCCCCCCCCACTCTCTTTCCCCCCCCCACTCTCTTTCCCCCCCCACTCTTTCCCCCCCCCCACTCTTTCCCCCCCCCCACTCTTTCCCCCCCCCCACTCTTTCCCCCCCCACTCTTTCCCCCCCCACTCTTTCCCCCCCCACTCTCTTCCCCCCCCCACTCCCTTCCCCCCCCACTCTTTCCCCCCCCCACTCTCTTCCCCCCCCCACTCCCTTCCCCCCCCACTCTCTTTCCGCCCCACTCTCTTCCCCCCCACTCTCTTCCCCCCCACTCTCTTCCCCCCCCACTCTCTTCCCCCCCCACTCTCTTCCCCCCCCACTCTCTTTCCCCCCCCCACTCTCTTTCCCCCCCCACTCTCTTTCCCCCCCCACTCTCTTTCCCCCCCCACTCTCTTTCCCCCCCCACTCTCTTTCCCCCCCCACTCTCTTCCCCCTCCACTCTCTTCCCCCTCCACTCTCTTTCCCCCCCACTCTCTTTCCCCCCTCCACTCTCTTTCCCCCCCACTCTCTTCCCCCCCACTCTCTTTCCCCCCCACTCTCTTTCCCCCCCACTCTCTTCCCCCCCCCACTCTCTTTCCCCCCCACTCTCTTTCCCCCCCACTCTCTTTCCCCCCCACTCTCTTTCCCCCCCACTCTCTTTCCCCCCCACTCTCTTTCCCCCCCCACTCTCTTTCCCCCCCACTCTCTTTCCCCCCCACTCTCTTTCCCCCCCACACTCTCTTTCCCCCCCCACTCTCTTTCCCCCCCACTCTCTTTCCCCCCCCACTCTCTTTCCCCCCCCACTCTCTTTCCCCCCCACTCTCTTTCCCCCCCCACTCTCTTTCCCCCCCACTCTCTTTCCCCCCCACTCTCTTTCCCCCCCACTCTCTTTCCCCCCCACTCTCTTTCCCCCCCACTCTCTTTCCCCCCCACTCTCTTTCCCCCCCACTCTCTTTCCCCCCCACTCTCTTTCCCCCCCACTCTCTTTCCCCCCCACTCTCTTTCCCCCCCACTCTCTTTCCCCCCCACTCTCTTTCCCCCCCACTCTCTTCCCCCCCCCACTCTCTTTCCCCCCCAACTCTCTTTCCCCCCCACTCTCTTTCCCCCCCACTCTCTTTCCCCCCCACTCTCTTCTCCACCACTCTTCCCCCCCACTTTCTTTACCCCCCCACTTTCCCCACCACTTTCTTTCCCCCCACTTTCGTTCCCCCCACTCTCTTTCCCCCCCCCACTCTCTTTCCCCCCCACTCTCTTTCCCCCCCACTCTCTTTCCCCCCCACTCTCTTTCCCCCCCACTCTCTTTCCCCCCCACTCTCTTTCCCCCCCACTCTCTTTCCCCCCACTCTCTTTCCCCCCCACTCTCTTTCCCCCCCACTCTCTTTCCCCCCACTCTCTTTCCCCCCCACTCTCTTTCCCCCCCACTCTCTTTCCCCCCCACTCTCTTTCCCCCCCACTCTCTTTCCCCCCCACTCTCTTTCCCCCCCACTCTCTTTCCCCCCCACTCTCTTTCCCCCCCACTCTCTTTCCCCCCACTCTCTTTCCCCCCCACTCTCTTTCCCCCCCACTCTCTTTCCCCCCCACTCTCTTTCCCCCCCACTCTCTTTTCCCCCCACTCTCTTTTCCCCCCACTCTCTTCCCCCCTTTCTTTCCCCCCTTTCTTTCCCCCCTTTCTTTCCCCCCTTTCTTTCCCCCCTTTCTTTCCCCCCTTTCTTTCCCCCCTTTCTTTCCCCACTTTCTTTCCCCACTTTCTTGCCCCACTTTCTTGCCCCCCCCACTTTCTTCCCCCCCCACTTTCTTTCCCCCCCCCACTTTCTTTCCCCCCCCCCACTTTCTTTCCCCCCCCACTTTCTTTCCCCCCCCCCACTTTCTTCCCCCCCCCACTTTCTTCCCCCCCACTTTCTTCCCCCCCACTTTCTTCCCCCCCCACTTTCTTCCCCCCCACTA